>NC_051319.1:62229229-62536711 GCF_015220235.1 Choloepus didactylus | reverse complement strand
CTGGCCATTGCAGCCTGGCAAACTAAGACATTCAACAGGCTGAAGCAGGATTTATCCCCACAATGCAGGTTTACTTTAACATCTGAAAAATCAATCAACTGAATATACTATACTAATAAATGATAAAAAACTACATGATCATTTCAGTAGATGCACAAAATGTATGTAACAAAATGCAAAAATTTTGTGATGAAAGCACTCAACAAACTAAGAATAGAATGGAATTTCTCCAACTTGCTAAAGGGCATTTATGAACAACACACAGCTAACATCATACTTATTAGAGAAGAATTAAATGCTTTCACCCTAAGATCAAGATCAAGAACAAGACAAGCATGTCCACTGTCACCAGTTCTATTCAAGATTGTACTGGATGTTCTAGTCAGAGAAATGAGGCAAGAGAAAGGAAAAAAAAAAAGGATTCAGATTGGAAAGGAAAATATAAAACTAACTGTATTTACGGATTGCCTGATTTTATCTATAAAACATCCCAAGAGGAGGGAAAGAGAGAGGGAAAGAGAGGGGGAAGAGAAGGGGTAAGGTGAGGAAAGAGGGAAATCAGTGGGTAGATGAAAGATGAATGAATACTAAATAAATAAGACACTTCAAGATTTTCTCTTTCTCATTTCAGTAATAGGATCCTCCTCATGCCTTCAAGCCTAGGAGTGGTAAAAGCCAGCTCAAGTTTACAGCACATACCTTCTGGTTATCTTACAACACCTTTGTTAATATTTCCTTTGCAAATAAATACTCCCTATGATTTTCCAATTTTTGGTGTGCCATCAATTTTCTGTTGGACTCCAAATTATACACAGTAAGATGACTCAGAAGAGGAGGGGGCAAAAGGACAGGATTGTATTCATATTGCAGGGCCGTAAGTCAAGGTACCTTTGAGAGTTAAAACACTAAAGGATATTTTTCTAAGACTCTATTTAAACTACATGAAGTAAAATGGATTTATGAATCAGTTTGTACATTTAATTGTGTCATATTTCACTGATTCTACTGTCTCATCCATTACTTGGAACAAGTTACACTGACTTGCATTTTTTTCAAGAGGGTATATTTTATTGTCACATAACCTGAGAAAGTTCTACTGTATATAATCAGAACTTCCACCTGAACACTGTTGCTAGCATAGCCAATTTACAGAATGATATATAGGGAGGGTGCACTAACCTTACCAGTAATGATACACAGTAGAGACAATAAGTAAATACAGGAAAGCCCTGCTCTAGAAGAGGGAGACAGAGATACCTTGGGATTTAACAGTAACTGTTTGGGTCAACAACACCCAGGGACAATTTGCTCACATATCCTCTAAATTTTAACACATCTCTTGAGCAGCCACTTGATTATTCTCCCTATATGGGAATCAGGCTTTTCAAAATCAAACCAAGAGCAAGATTATTTTTTTGTTGAACTATTCATAGTATGTGACCTCCCACATCCTTAATAGACTTCTCTTTATAAATAGTCTGAAAAGGAAAACAAACAACAAAAAAAATTTCCTGGTGGATAAATAGTAATTCATAAAATATGTTTTTAAAGATAATGATCCCATCCACAGCAGCTGGAAATCTCAAGGGGACTGTGAAAATTTGTCCCTCATTTGAGCTAGCATAGTTAATAAAAAACTCCATCCCCTGCGGGCATAACAAACAAGTTTATATTTCTTAGCCTAAGTAGTTATAAAGCAAAAGTAGTCTTAGATTTCTTTTGACCAACAAGAGGCTATCTGAGCCACGACTAACACCTCATGCTGTTCCTTGATTAACCTCACAGGTGAGAGGGAACAGTCCACATAGAAGCTAAAAAAAATTCAGCATGTTAAATTCTTTGGATTTGTTTATTGTTTAGATCATGATATACTGGGTTATGGTTCTAGAATGCCATCCATGTCCTTCTTATAATACCTTTAGTAATACTTATTGTTTCACAGTTGTTCAATAATATTGTCCAGAGTCCTAAGTGCTTCTTTGCATTCACTGTCCTCACATGTGATTCAGTGAATGTTTAATGCTAGTCAACACTGAAACTGAAAATGAGACCTACTCAAATGAAACTTAATCTTCAAGGAATTCAGCAAGAATGGTGAGGATCTGACAACCTTTGAAGGGCTCTCCTGCAGCTTCAGCAGTGAGGATAAAAAGAAGTTCCCACATTGCCAGGAAATGACTGACTGTTCTACAGCTGTGGTAAAATGTAGCCATCAGAGCTAGTTTTTAACATGCCAATCAATAAATGATACCTCACTATAGCCATGGGAACATGTAACCTTGAAAACTGGATTTTCACAGTTCAACTTACCCCAGTGAACACCACTGCAAGTTCCTTTTAATGAAAGCTCCTTGCTTTGAACTCGAGCCAATCAAGAAAGAATTCACTCCAATGCAGGGCTAGCTTCATGGGTGTGTAACTAGTACAGTTACACAGGAACCTGCATTCAGAAGAGGTTCCTCACTTGGAGTTTAATGCTCTATGGTCACCACCTTATAATATTTACTAATTTTATCCTTGAATTTCTGTTTTGTAGGTGAAGTCTGTTGGGCAAACGAAGCATAGGCAAGGGGTTTGGCTCCTTGGGTTATATGTTTGGTCCTACCTCCCTCTGCTTCTCACATCCATGAGATGGATTTAGAGAGAGATCGTGGAAGAAAGGACCTTCTTCCTGCTTTTTCAGAAAAGGGCCCCACCTTTTCATTTTGCACTGGGGCCTGCAAATTATGTAGCTGGCCCTGCTCCAATGAACATACTTCACAATGTCAACCAATCAACAAGAGTTCTCTGCTTCTACAGATGACACTCATTACAATTCCCTCATGCCTCCAAAAGTCAGCCAATCCCTGATTTCTAAACTTCCCAAAATCCCTACATAAGATTAGCAGTCTGCTCTTATGGGAATGACTGTGCCTGGCCAGCATAAAACCCTCTTTATTTACAACAAATTCAGCTTGGTGGTAGGTTTTTGTTGTTGTCGTTGTTTTGTTATTGTTTCAAATATTGTGTGGTGGTGTCATTCTTTAACACAAGCATCTGGCTCTAAGAGGGTAACAGATCTGCTGGTTTGTTTCCATTTCTTTGGACACTGGAAACAATTTGTTCAGAGGGGATGGCATTTGAAATTGACAAGAGCTGCTAAGAAGTATCGATACTCTCTTTTCAAAAGAAATTCTTCCCCATTGCTTCAGGAAAGAGCCTCATTGCCAATTAAAATTTGACTTTCAGAACATAATCATTATAGGCTTGAGGGGGAAGTTAAGAAAGTTTATCACTCATTCTAAGTTTACTGAAAACTTTTCCATACCTGCATGACTGACAAATAGTAAGTGCTCAATAAATAATGAATTAATGGATGTTTAAATTCAGAAATACATTAATAAAAAATTAAATGCTTCTTCCCAACCTTTACCTGAAATCACATGAAAAGGTAAGCAACTGGAATAGAAAGAAGCATAGGAATATGGAAAATTTGGGAGAGACAAAATTTTTAAGAACAGCACCATGGTATTAAAAGAAAATGAAAATGTATTTGGAGTTCCTAAATATGTAGGAAAGGCCTTAGTCAATCAGGATACCTAAAAACGTGTATACAAAAAGCAAGGAAATAAGGCTTATTACAAATATAAGATAAAGTCAGGGACCAATATGACTATGCCCCAAATAAAACTTCTACCCTACCTTATTTTCTTGAGCTTATCAATTCACAACCATTTCTCAAGTGATCAAAAGTATCCAGAAATGCCTTTGACATGAATGCTACACATAGGCAATTATATATACACACACACACACACACATATATATATATAAATATAAGTATACACATACACATACATATATAAATACACATGTATACTGGCTTGGAGGAAAAGAATAAAAAAATAGAGGAAATATTTTGATGATTTTAAACAAATTCATATTTACCTATTAACTGTTCATAAGTTGTGAGGAAAAGTAATTGGTTCTGTATATTAAAATTTGTTTTGCCTATTAATGTAAAAAAAGGTTGAGATATTTTTTATACCCAGAATATGATGAAAATTCACTACTCTTCACTTCTCTCTATTTTATTATAAACCTGGGAAATAACCGGGAATAACAGCGATACAAAGTAAAAGGGGATGTTTCAATGACTAAGAAAACTATTGAATTCTTTCTATCAGGACAGCCATAAAATTTCAGATTTATACAGCAGTACTTTTCTGCCTAGCTGTGGATGCCAAAGATTTGATCCTAATCTCGTTACAACTTCAAAATACTAGAGAAAATAAATAAATAAAATAGAGCAAGTATTATACTTTAAAAATAAATATTCTATCTTTTATTAAGGAAAAAAATTTGGTTCCCATTTTAAAACATTTGACTATGGGCATTACTGTTTAATTTTAAATGAGGTTTTATTAAACACCACGCCAATCTCATATTTGTAGATGAGGTTTATCACTAGCATAAAGGCCCTCTGGCATGCTTTCTTTAAATTAAAAAAAAAAAAATGCTTCTCTGTGAGTGAAAAGAAAAATAATTTCTTCTTATTCCATATTATTTATGTAGCTTAGAAAATCAGCTAACCAATAACATTTTTAGGGGTAAATTCTAGAAAAGTATGGACTTCACCCCAAATTTTCTATCCTGCCTTGACACTGGGGAAAAAAAAAAAAAAAAAAAAAAAACCTCAGCTAAAGTATGAATCTATTACAACAGGATGAATGGCCAGTGTGACAATTACAGGGCTCAAAAAAATGTGAAGAATGCCGAGGTAGGATGAACAAAGTCTAGCAAACCAAAATGTTCCTGCTGTAGATGATGCTCTGAGAAACAGCATGGTATTTCCCCTCTACAGAACTGGTTTGCTAGAAGAGGGCAACGAGAATAAGCTGGCCAGGGTCATCAACACAGGATAGCTTGTGTTTCATGTTAGCATGAGGCTGTCAAAGTGGAAATGACCACTGCAGTTAGCTTAAATCCCATATTTCAACAAATTCAAAATAAAGTTTATTCCTGTTATTTATATTTTAGAAACAATACCTCATATGGAGAATTTTCAGGAGGATGCAAAATGTTCTATGAAGAATAAAAAAAAAAAAAATCAAAATGAAAAGAGTAAAGGCATATCCTAACCTGGCAAGAAAAAAGATGATAATCATCGGCAAGAAATAATGTGGTGCATGTTTTGCTGCTTATTTTTCAGTCTTTCTATTTGGTCCTCATTTCACAACTCTAATGCATTTACTTCTACCCTATTTTCTTGATGTTCCACTCATCAGTATCTCCTTGCCATTTTCTCAAACCTCATTTTTTTCTGCCCAGAAGAGACTGGAGGACTATCAAGGCTCCCTTACCAGGGGCATGAAGACTTGTTTATTCTTATAACAGTGAAATACTTATGAAAACAGTGGACATTTAGGATACTTAATAATCAGACCTGACACCAATGACCCATTGGTAGACTGAGTTACGTATCCTGAAACACACATGTTCTTGGTCTTAGGTCTGCATTTCTATGGGTGTGAGTCCATTGTAAACAGGATCTCTTGAAGATGTTGTTTCAGTTTGGTATGTCCCAGCTGAATAAGGTTGGGCCTTGGTCAAGTTACTGGATTCCTTTATAAGTTGAAGAAATTCAGACATAGTAAGAGAAAGCCCTGGGGGAGAGCTAGAAGCCAAAGGCAGCAGAACCCAGAAGAGCAAGAAGAGAACATTTACATGTGACAGGATAACTAAGGAACCCCAAGGATTGCTAGCCAACCTGTGAAAAGGTAAGCTTCTAGCCAATGCCTTGATTTGGACTTCTGGCATCTGAATTGTAAGCCAATTAATTCCCATTGTTAAGCCACTCAGTTGTGTGGTATTTGTCATAGCAGCCAGGGAAACTAATACCCCATCTAGGAGGACCTGAAAGCCAGAGAAAAGGAGATCAGAAAAAAATAGATCCATCAATAGGAAAAAAATAGAATAGTTGGAAAAACATAATATTGGAGGACATATAACAATTTTAAAGGAAACTAATAAGAGCAAAATATAAGACTTTGTGGATCTAAAATCAAAGAACAATTATTTTCTAGTTAACAATGTAGTATATGAAATGAAGGAATGCCTGGTCACTGTTGAGACCTAATTTAATGGTCTAAAAGACCAAATGTAAAGAGACATTTTAAAGTCTGATTGAAACTATAAAGAAATAGAAATCATCTGGAATAAGAACAGAAAGGAAAAACTATTGATCCATGAAAACTAACATGTGCAAATTATGAAGAGCAAAAAGGGTAACAGACCACAAGCAGGGTAAAAAAGGCAAGTGTCGGCATTGTCCATTGCAGGGCACTGGGACCCCAGAGGCGTGAAGAGGGCATCCATATCGGACGGCTTCCCATTGTGGGCTCTCAGAGCTTCAGCTGAGTGAAAGGGGGCATTCCTGTTGCTAGAGGGTGACCTGGCATACAGCCCAGCATGGAGCATTGTGTTACAAGCAGTTAAGGAAGGAATCCTCCCAGTGTGGGTAGTAGAGGAGGAGAGTTTCAAGAGAGGTACAGACAATGCCTTGATTTTGACTGCTGGCCTCTGAATTGCTAGCTCCATGTCTGGTGTTGGAGACTAAGATGAATGAAGAGGTATTCTTGTATGTGGGCTATGTGGCCCAAGCAAAGCTAAAGCCTGGTGCAGGTTTTGGAGCTAGGGCCTGGTACAGGTTTCTGTACTGCAGGGGCAAGGTTTCTGAGTGGGGTGAGGAGAATTTGGAGGAGGGTGAGCAGTGGTGATGACAGATTAGTACATTCAAGTACTAGTAAATTAAATAAGTATATTAAAATAATGGAAGTCAAGTTTATCATTGCAGGATAAGGGAGATTTCAGCATGCAGACAGCTACAAAGAACATGTTGGTGTTATGTTGGAGATGGCATGTACTCAGGCCTTTCAATATAAATAGATATAGAAATAACTTTAGAAGTAATATTTGCATGTATGTATGTATGTGTACATGTTTATTTATAGACAAATCAATTTCTACATTCTGTCCATTGAGAGGGCCTGGGAGCAGAACACCAAGAGCCATGAGAACACCTGACACCCATATATTTACTTCTAAATATCATTTTCTCTAAAAAGAACTAGGACAGGATTCTAAGCACTGAAGAGATGATGAATGCTATTTCCCTCCACTCCTTACCCACCACCCCTCCATACTAAATTGTAAAATAACTGTTAAGGAGATTCAGAACAGTTCTAATTTTCTTTTCAAAAAAATGATTAATTGCCTCTTTCCTTGAAATGTCAAATAACTTAATCATTCAAAAGAAAAAGGTGCGCTATTTTGCTGATGCACTAAACACTTGGTCTGAGAATTGGATAAACAGTCTCTGGATGTGGGTAAACAGGTTGTTTGAATTCCACTTGTAAAACTCATTTATTTACCTAAGTGATCTGAGTGGTCCACTATGCACCTGACCTCTATTAGCCTGCCCTAGGAAGAGAAGCTATGGCAGGTTTAAGCATTTGTAAATATTTGCATACACAAGAGTGAAGTGAATTAGGAACATCGATGCAGTTTACCCAAGTGGAACAGGAGATCCAGATAAGCATAAAAGTTGTGGGAACACTTTCTGGCTGCCCTTGTGGGGATCCTCTTCATAATAATAACTTAATGGTGAAATAAGATGCAAATAAATGATTGGCATTAATTAAAAATAAAGCAACAGATAGTATGGGGAGGATTTTGACTGTGGATGATGGATGAAATCATAGATTAGTCACAGGTAATAAGGAAAGAAAATGTGCTGACATTTCAACCTGGAGACTTTCACACACACTGCAGATCTGCATCTCACTCACTGGCCTGAGTATCGTTGGGGCAAATGTGCTGGGTATGAAAGCACCATATGGCTTCTCTTGCTTACTTTGAGCCCTTGTTATCTGGGCAGAACTGCCAAGCCTGGGGATAGAAAAGCACCTTTTCCAGGTCAATGTTGTGAATTGGTTTGAGTTGCAGACAGCTGTAGCTGCTTGTTTCATTGACTGATTTCCACCCTCCCTCTTGTCACCAAGGGGCACTAAGTGCCCTTAAAATCATTAGAATTGCAAAGCTCTGATGATAATAATAGTAATAACAGTACAAATACCATAACAACCTATTACAACCACAACCACAACCACAAAAACTAACTTGTTAGCAAATATTACTGAGCACTTCATGTGTATTATTTCACAAATTCCTCAAGGCATATATGGTATCCATACTATTATTATATTATCATCTTTCAAAAATGGATAAACCAAGGCTCAGAAATATTAAGAAACTTACCCAAGATGACAGAGTTAGTAATTGGTTTAAAAATAACCTTATTCAAAAATGTGTGATGTGAATTTTAGACATTTAAGCATAAGTAACAGAAAGACTGGATATTTTGTAACAGGAGGCAGAAGAATATTTTCTTCATGTCCCTCATAACACAGCAATGCAGGTAACTGTCTATTCAGTCTAAATACATTACTGGTACCGGAGAAATCTACACTGAAGCCACCATAACATGCAAAGGTAAGTCAAAGAAAAGAGACTCTATCCACAGGTACCAGAAAATAATATGCCTATGTTTCCTGTAAATAATCCACTATGCCTGTATCAAAGCTTGGAATTGTCTTATATTTTTGCACATACCAAGCTGTGCCTTCACAACATAGATAGGGCCTCAGGCTTTCAAGAGCTGCTTGCAATTGAAAAATCCTTGGTCTGTAACAGAGTGTGTTCATTAATTTTTGAGAGTTCACATAAACAAACATGTAATTGCCCATCTGTTTGGTTTGTCATTTACCATTCCCACTAAATACATAGTTTGGAACTCTGACTAATATATGCTTGGAATCATATAGGGTCAACCCTGCCCAGTAGGAGTTCTACCCTGTGGACAAAATCAGTGAGGGGGAAAATGAGAATTTGGCTTACAAACCCCAGTATAGTTGGGGGCTTTAATCAGCATGCAAAAGAAATGAGTATCACGAAAAGAAAATCCAGCATTTTAAAATGTGTGCTTCTTAGAATTTGTTCAGCTTTAATGAGACTTACATTTATTGTATTTGGATAGTTCTGCAGTTAGAGTTTATCTTCTCAGGAATACTACTGGCAGTATTCAGGAATGTTAACCAAAGTTCAATTATATGAGGATTAAACTAAACCACAAAGCAAGACGTTCTGCTCAATCTAAGAATTTGTTTGTTTTTGTGTTTTTATTTTCTCTCAGTTTTCCAGCTCTAGTGCCTAGTGGATATCCTCAGATTGGTTCAATTTGAAGATGAAAACATACAGAAAAATAGCTCAGAAGTTATTTAAATACAGGCTTTACCTACTATTACTGATTTCTTCCTTCAGAGAAATGACTCCTTTAGAACAAGCAATATGAATATTTGATTGGTTCCACACTCAGCAAGACAGGGAAAGTTGTTTTGGGTGTTGTTTTTTTGTTTGTTTGTTTGTTTGTTTTAAGATATAATAAAAGCACAGTTGTCTCCATGACAAGAAAGGACAACATTCACTCACATTATTTTGTTTCCTATAACAGTTTGAGGGAATTAGTGTAGAAATTATCATTTCAAACGCATTCATGTGCCCTATTAGGTCATCGATCCTATGTCTGAAACCAAATGGGGCTTAAAAGAGCCCTGCTTATAAGGAGGAAATGAACAAAGAGTCTTGAGGAAGATACAAAGACAATGGCTCAAGAAGAAAGCACATTTAAATAAACACACGAGTAGCATCAGGAAACAACCCAACAGACAGTTACAGAGAATAAAAATTCCTTCTACAGCAGGAGGTATCTTTCACTCACTTACTCTGTAGCATATGACTGGGATGAAATGTCAAAAATGCCAATAAGGGAAAGGGATAAAAGGTGCAAGAAAAATGAAGCAGAATAACAATGCCATTTATAACAGAACAACAGAGGCAGTGAAGTTTGTACTTTGTATATGAAGAGAGATTTAAAAAGCCCCTTCTACTATTAAATGACTCACCGTCCATTTCAGATGAACTTAAATTAACCAAAAAACATATCCTTAGCCATTAGTATAGCTCTTCTTCTCAAATCCTTTTGCTTCAACTAAAATTTAAGAAATTTGTGCCAGTGTTACTTAAGTAAAAACAGTAATACCAACTATCTTGTCATAATCCTATTGCCCAGGAAACACCCTTGATTATCTTTAGTGGACCATGAATTAAAAACATTCTCAGGACCTGTTCCTGGTTTGGGTACACTTACAGGCTACATGTGTCAGACATGCATTATATGTGCATGACAGTCACAAGGACACTCAGCACTCTCAATACTGAGTGAAGAGAGAGGGGGAAGCAAAGCATAACAATTTTAATACTGAGTGGACAGAGAGGGGGAAGCAGAGCATAACAGTTTCTTGATTTTTCATTAAACCTTCATATGCATGTGCTTGCAAGAATTTAAATATGTGTTTTGTTATTTCAATACTATGTATAATCCTCATTCCAAAATGTACTTGAGGAATCTTCCAAAACTGAATTCAAACAAAAATGGAAATATTGCAACTAGGGTCTGTTTTAAGATTCTGCTGCCGCTAGATAGATACATCTTATTCACCCTCTTTTATCGGCCATTGAAATACATATAAAAACACAGAAGATGATGCAAAATAAGAACAGTATTGGAAACTATGCTACAATAAGTATAACTACATGCTAAACTCTGAAAAGAATTTAACGTGGATACAGATGAGCCATTTTGAAAAATAATTGGCAACTCTCTCAGGACCTGATCTTTGAAACACACAAGCATGGTCTAATATGTAGTAAATATTAGAAAGTTTATACACACTACACATGCTGTGGAAGTTGAGGTCCTCCCAGTTTACCAAAAACATTATCCTTTACTCCTTTCTCATGAGATGTGTTTTTTGAGATACATGAATGATGTTTTCCCTTCCCACCCCTCTAGTATTACTTCTCATTTTATGCACATTCAGAAGCAGTAAATTCTAAGAGTGCAACATGGCCATGGGTGGAAAAGGAGGGTAAGTGTGCATTTATTTTTTTAAATCTTGAGTTGTGTAGACAAGTATAAATCGAGGTGGAATAAAAAGGAAGAACAATGAAAAGAACTGCACACTGGGGATTGTACATTTTCTGAGGAAAATATGGAAGTTTCTTTCAAATTATACCCATAAAACCCTATTTTTCTTGTGTCTCTGTATTAGACAGAAAAAAAAGAAAATTGTTCAGACCACTAGCAAATAGATACTAAGAGGGGGGCAAGATGGCGGACTGGTGAGCTGTATGTTTTAGTTACTCCTCCAGGGAAGTAGGTAGAAAGCCAGGAACTGTGTGGACTGGACACCGCAGAGCAATCTGATTTTCGGCATACTTCATACAACACTCATGAAAACGTGGAACTGCTGAGATCAGCGAAACCTGTAAGCTTTTGCGGCCAGGGGACCCGCGCCCCTCCGTGCCAGGCTCAGTCCCGTGGGAGGAGGGGCTGTCAGTGCCGGGAAGGAGAAGGGAGAACTGCAGTGGCAGCTCTTATTGGAAACGCATTCTACTGATCCAAACTCCAACCATAGATAGACTGAGACCAGACACCAGAGAATCTGAGAGCAGCCAGCCCAGCAGAGAGGAGGCAGGCATAGCAAAAAAACAGCAAGACAAACTCAAAAATAAAAGCGGATGCTTTTTGGAGTTCTGGTGAACATAGAAAGGGGAACGGCAGAGCTCAAGCCCTGCAGGCTCATTTGCAAAACCTAAAGAAATACTGATCTCTCTGCCCCCTGGATCTTTCCTTAATACCCCTAATTGCTTTGTCTCTTAGCATTTCAATAACACATTAGATCTGCCAGGAGGGCCTTTTCTTTTTTTTCTTTTTTTTTTTTTATATTTTTTTCATTTTCTAAAACAATTACTCTAAGAAGCCCAATACAGAAAGCCTCAAAGACTTGCAATTTGGGCAGGTCAAGACAAGAGCAGAACTGAGAGCTCTGAGACAAAAGGCAATAATCCAGTGGCTGAGAAAATTCACTAAACACCACAACTTCCCAAGAAAAGGGGGGCATCCTCTCACAGCCATCATCCTGGTGGACAGGAAACACTCCTTCCCGTCACCGGCCCCATAGCCCAGAGCTGCCCCAGACAGCCCAATGTGACAGAAGTGTTTCAAATAACACGCATACACCACAAAATTGAGTGTGGACATTAGCCTTCCCTGCACCCTCAGCTGGTTGTCCCAGACTTGGGAAGGTGGAGCAGTGGGAATTAACAAGCCCCATTCAGACATCATTTCAGCAGACTGGGAGCCTCCCTACACAGACCGGCAGCCCAGAACCACCCTGGGGGGACGGCACTCACCTGTGACATAGCACAGTCATCCCTCAACAGAGGACCAGGGGGTGCATGGCCTGGAAGAGGGACCTATTCACAAGTCTCAGGGACCACACGCCAATACCAAGGACTTGTGGGTCAGTAGCAGAGACAAACTGTGGCAGGACTGAACTGAAGGATTAGACTATTGCAGCAGCTTTAAAACTCCAGGAACACCAGGAAGATTTGGTAGTTAGAGCCACCCCCCCTCCCTGACCGCCCAGACACATGCCCCTTGTACAGAGCAGGCAACACCAACTACACATGCAAGCTTGGTACACCAACTGGACCCCACAAGACTTACTCCCCCACTCACCACAGAGGCAAAGCAGGGGAGAACTGGCTTGAGGGGAACAGGTGGCTCGTGGATGCCACCTGCTGGTTAGTTAGAGAAAGTGTACTCCATGAAGCTGTAGATCTGATAAATTACAGATAAGGATTTCAATTGATCTACAAATCCTAAAAGAACCCTACCAAGTTAAGCAAATGCCAAGAGGCCAAAAACAACAGAAAATTTTAAAGCACATGAAAAAACCAGATGATATGGATAACCCAAGCCCAAGCACCCAAATCAAAAGATCAGAAGAAATACAGTACTTAAAGCAACTAATTAAAGAACTAAAGATGAACAATGAGACCATGGCACAGGACATAAAGGACATCAAGAAGAGCATGGAACAGGATATAAAGGACATCAAGAAGACCCTAGAGGAGCATAAAGAAGACATTGCAAGACTAAATAAAAAATAGATGATCTTGTGGAAATTAAAGAAACTGTTGACCAAATTAAAAAGATTCTGGATACTCATAGTACAAGACTAGAGGAAGTTGAACAACGAATCAGTGACCTGGAAGATGACAGAATGGAAAATGAAAGCACAAAAGAAAGATTGGGGAACAAAATCAAAAAAATCGAAATGGACCTCACGGATATGATAGATAATATAAAACATCGAAATATAAGACTCATTGGTGTTCCAGAAGGAGAAGAAAACAGTAAAGGTCTAGGAAGAGTATTCAAAGAAATTGTTGGGGAAAACTTCCCAAATCTTCTAAACACCATAAATACACAAATCATAAATGTCCAGCTAACTTCAAATAGAATAAATCCAAATAAACCCACTCCGAGACATATTCTGATCACACTGTCAAATACTGAAGAGAAGGAGCAAGTTCTGAAAGCAGCAAGAGAAAAGCAATTCACCACATACAAAGGAAACAGCATAAGACTAAGTAGTCACTACTCAGCAGCCACCATGGATGCAAGAAGGCAGTGGCATGATATATTTAAAATTCTGAATGAGAAAAATTTCTAGCCAAGAATACTTTATCCAGCAAAGCTCTCCTTCAAATTTGAGGGAGAGCTTAAATTTTTCACAGACAAACAAATGCTGAGAGAATTTGCTAACAAGAGACCTGTCCTACTTCAGATACTAAAGGGAGCCCTACAGACAGAGAAACAAAGAAAGGAGAGAGAGACATGGAGAAAGGTTCAGTACTAAAGAGATTCAGTATGGGTACATTAAAGGATATTAACAGAGAGAGGGAAAAATATATACGACAATCATAAACCAAAGAATAAGATGGCTGATTCAAGAAATGCCTTCATGGTTATAACGTTGAATGTAAATGGATTAAACTCAACAATTAAAAGTATAGATTTGCAGAATGGATCAAAAAAAATGAACCATCAATATGCTGCATACAAGAGACTCATCTTAGACACAGGGACACAAAGAAATTGAAAGTGAAAGGATGGAAAAAAATATTTCATGCCAGCTACAGCCAAAAGAAAGCAGGTGTAGCAATATTAATCTCAGATAAAATAGACTTTAAATGCAGGGATGTTTTGAGAGACAAAGAAGGCCACTACATACTAATAAAAGGGGCAATTCAACAAGAAGAAATAACAATCATAAATGTTTATGCACCCAATCAAGGTGCCACAAAATACATGAGAGAAACACTGGCAAAAGTAAAGGAAGCAATTGATGTTTCCACAATAATTGTGGGAGACTTCAACACATCACTCTCTCCTATAGATAGATCAACCAGACAGAAGACCAATAAGGAAATTGAAAACCTACACAATCTGATAAATTAATTGGATTTTACAGACATATATAGAACATTACATCCCAAATCACTAGGATACACATACTTCTCTAGTGCTCACAGAACTTTCTCCAGAATAGATCATATGCTGGGACATAAAACAAGCCTCAGTAAATTTAAAAAGATTGAAATTATTAAAAGCACATTCTCTGACCACAGTGGAATACAATTAGAAGCCAATAATCCTAAGAGACTTAGAAAATTCACAAATACCTGGAGGTTAAACAACACACTCCTAAATAATCAGTGGGTTAAAGAAGAAACAGCAAGAGAAATTGCTAAATATATAGAGACGAATGAAAATAAGAACACAACATGCTAAAACCTATGGGATGCAGCAAAAGCGGTACTGAGGGGGAAATTTATAGCCCTAAATGCATATATTAAAATGGAAGAAAGAGCCAAAATCAAAGAACTAATGGACCAACTGAAAAAGCTAGAAAATAAACAGCAAACCAATCCTAAACCAAGTAGAAGAAAAGAAATAACAAGGATTAAAGCCAAAATAAATGACATAGAAAACAAAAAAACAATAGAGAGGATAAATAACACCAAAAGTTGGCTCTTTGAGAAGATAAACAAGATTGACAAGCCCCTAGCTAGACTGACAAAATCAAAAAGAGAGAAGACCCGTATAAACAAAATAATGAATGAGAAAGGTGACATTACTGCAGATCTCGAGGAAATTAAAAGAATTATAAGAGGGTACTATGAGCAACTGTATGGCAACAAACTGGGTAATGTAGAGGAAATGGACAATTTCCTGGAAACATATGAACAACCTAGACTGACCAGAGAAGAAACAGAAGACCTCAACCAACACATCACAATCAAAGAGATCCAATCAGTCATCAAAAAGCTTCCCACAAATAAGTGCCCAGGGCCAGATGGCCTCACAGGAGAATTCTACCACACTTTCCAGAAAGAACTGACACCAATCTTACTTAAACTCTTTCAAAACATTGAAGAAAATGGAACACTACCTAACTCATTTTATGAAGCTAACATCAATCTAATACCAAAACCAGGCAAAGATGCTACAAAAAAGGAAAATTACCGGCCAATCTCCCTAATGAATATAGATGCAAAAATCCTCAACAAAATACTTGCAAATTGAATCCAAAGACTCATTAAAAAAATCATACACCATGACCAAGTGGGGTTCATTCCAGGCATTCAAGGATGGTACAACATAAGAAAATCAATCAATGTATTACAACACATTAACAAATCAAAAGGGAAAAATCAAATGATCATCTCAATAGATGCTGAAAAAGCATTCGACAAAATCCCACATCCCTTTTTGATAAAAACACTTCAAAAGGTAGGAATTGAAGGAAACTTCCTCAATATGATAAAGAGCATATATGAAAAACCCACAGCCAGCATAGTACTCAATGGTGAGAGAATGAAAGCCTTCCCCCTAAGATCAGGAACAAGACAAGGATGCCTGCTATCACCACTGTTATTCCACATTGTGCTAGAAGTGCTAGCCAGGGCAATCTGGCAAGACAAAGAAATAAAAGGCATCCAAATTGGAAAGGAAGAAGTAAAACTGTCATTGTTTGCAGATGATATGATCTTATATCTGGAAAACCCTGAGAAATCAACGATACAGCTACTAGAGCTAATAAACAAATTTAGCAAAGTAGCAGGATACGAGATTAATGCACACAAGTCAGTAATGTTTGTATATGCTAGAAATGAAAAAACTGAAGAGACACTCAAGAAAAAGATACCACTTTCAATGGCAACTAAAAAAATCAAGTACCTAGGAATAAACTTAACGAAAGATGTAAAAGACCTATACAAAGAAAACTACATAACTCGATTAATAGAAATAGAAGGGGACCATAAAAGATGGAAAAATATTCCATGTTCATGGATAGGAAGGCTAAATGTCATTAAGATGTCAATTCTACCCAAACTCATCTACAGATTCAATGCAATCCCAATCAAAATTCCATCAACCTACTTTGCAGACTTGGAAAAGCTAGTTATCAAATTTATTTGGAAAGGGAAGATGCCTCAAATTGATAAAGACACTCTAAAAAAGAAAAAGCAAGTGGGAGGACTTACACTCCCTGACTTTTAAGCTTATTATAAAGCCACAGTTGTCAAAACAGCATGGTACTGGCACAAAGATAGACATATAGATCAATGGAATCGAATTGAGAATTTAGAGATAGACCCCCAGATCTATGGCCAATTGATCTTTGATAAGGCCCCCAAAGTCACTGGGCTGGGAGAGTTGGATATCCATATTCAAAAGAATGAAAGAGGACCCCTACCTCACACCGTACACAAAAATTAACTCAAAATGGACCAAAGATCTCAATATAAAAGAAAGCACCATAAAACTCCTAGAAGATAATGTAGGAAAACATCTTCAAGACCTTGTATTAGGTGGCCACTTCCTAGACTTTACACCCAAAGCACAAGCAACAAAAGAAAAAATAGATAAATGGGAACTCCTCAAGCTTAGAAGTTTCTGCACCTCAAAGGAGCTTCTCAAAAAGGTGAAGAGGCAGCCAACTCAATGGGAAAAAATTTTTGGAAACCATGTATCTGACAAAAGACTGATATCTTGCATATATAAAGAAATCCTACAACTCAATGACGATAGTACAGACAGGCCAATTATAAAATGGGCAAAAGATATAAAAAGACATTTCTCTGAAGAGGAAATACAAATGGCCAAGAAACACATGAAAAAATGTTCAGCTTCACTAGCTACTAGAGAAATGCAAATTAAGACCACAATGAGATACCATCTCACACCAATTAGAATGGCTGCCATAAAACAAACAGGAAACTACAAATGCTGGAGGGGATGTGGAGAAATTGGAACTCTTATTCATTGTTGGTGGGACTGTATAATGGTTCAGCCACTCTGGAAGTCAGTCTGGCAGTTCCTTAGAATACTAGATATAGAGATACCCTTCGATCCAGCGATTGCACTTCTCGGTATATACCCGGAAGATCGGAAAGCAGTGACACGAACAGATATCTGCACGCCAATGTTCACAGCAGCATTATTCACAATTGCCAAGAGATGGAAACAACCCAAATGTCCTTCAACAAATGAGTGGATAAATAAAATGTGGTACATACACACGATTGAATACTACTCGGCAGTAAGAAGGAACAATGCTGTGAAACATATGACAACATGGATGAACCTTGAAGACATAATGCTGAGTGAAATAAGCCTGGCACAAAAAAGAGAAATATCATATGCTACCACTAATGTGAACTTTGAAAAATGTAAAATAAATGGTCTATAATGTAGAATGTAAGGGAACTAGCGATAGAGAGCAATTAAGGAAGGGGAACAATAATCCAAGAAGAACAGATAAGCTATCACAGGTAAATTTAATGTTCTGGGAATGCCCAGGAATGACCATGGTCTGTTAATTTCTGATGGGTATAGTAGGACCAAGTTCACAGAAATGTTGCTATATTAGGTTACTTTCTTGGGGTAGAGTAAGAAAACGTTGGAAGTAAAGTAGTTATCTGAGGTTAGTTGTCTTTTTCTTACTCCCTTGTTATGGTCTCTTTGAAATGTTCTTTTATTGTATGTTTGTGATTTTTTTTTTTTTTTTTTTTTTTTCCCATACAGTTGATTTAGGAAAAAAGAAAGTTTTTTTTTTTAAAAAAAAAACAAGGAAAAAAATATGCAGAGCCCCCTTGAGGAGCTGGTGGAGAATGCAGGGGTATTGGCCTGCCCCACCTCGATGGTTGCTAACATGCCCACAGACATAGGGGACTGGTGGTTTGATGGATTGAGCCCTCTACCATGGAATTTGCCCTTGGGAAGACTGTTGCTGCAAAGGAGAGGCTAGGCCTCCCTATAATTGTGCCTAAGGGCCTCCTCCCGAATGCCTCTTTGTTGCGCAGATGTGGCCCTCTCTCTCTGGCTAAGCCAACTTGAAAGGTGAAATCACTGCCCTCCCCCCTATGTGGGATCAGACACCCAGGGGAGTGAATCTCCCTGGCAACGTGGAATATGACTCCCGGGGAGGAATGTAGACCCAGCATCGTGGGATGGAGAACATCTTCTTGACCAAAAGGGGGATGTGAAAGGAAATGAAATAAGCTTCAGTGGCAGAGAGATTCCAAAACGAGCCGAGAGGTCACTCTGGTGGGCACTCTTACACACAATATAGACAACCCTTTTTAGGTTCTAATGAATTGGGGTAGCTGGTGGTGGATACCTGAAACTATCAAACTACAACCCAGAACCCATGAATCTTGAAGACAATTGTATAAAAATGTGGCTTATGAGGGGGGACAGTGGGATTGGGGGGGGGGGCATAGGGATCACACTTCCATTTTTCTATTTTTTGGATGGATGAGTGGAAAGGTGGGGAAAGGAAACAAACAAATAAACAGACAAGGGCGCCCAGTGTTCTTTTTTACTTTAGTTGCTCCTTTTCACTTTAATTATTATTCTGGTTATTTTTGTGTGTGTGGTAATGAGGGTGTCGGGGATTGATTTTGGTAATGAATGCACAACTACGTAATGGTACTGTGGACAATCAAATGTATGATTTGTTTTGTATGACTGCGTGGTATGTGAATATATCTCAATAAAATGAATAATAAAAAAAGAAAATACTGATGTTTAGCTAGATGTGCAAATGAAATTGTCTTCGGTATAAGATCTGAAATTATAATTAATCATTTTTTCCCCACCCCCTCAAAAAAAGTGCTCTGACTCTACAACTTTTTTAATTGCCAAATATAGGAAAAGATCAAAGCTTCCCTACTTCTTTATTAAATCTTGAATTATCCCCAAACCAATTATGACTAATGTGGCACTAATACAAAAATAACACCTGAGGTATCTCTCTTTCAGGAGATACCGAGTGATCAAGTGTATTGTGTTCGTAAGAGCACTCTTGAAATAATAAATAACTAAACAAATAAGAAGCAAAAGAAATTAACATGAATTAATTAATTAAATTATGGTTTCTGACCTTTACCTCATATTGGCGGTTTCTGTAAAAACATACACTAATATGTTATAAATTATTGTGTGCCAGCCCACACTTCCTTCTAATTGTCCACTACCCATAATGAGAAATACATGTGAGATTTATTTCCATGCAATGTTTCTCCTGACCCAGTGGCTGGGCAGTATTTTTGACCCCAGTATCCTGAGATTTTCTTGGATATTTATTAGTTCCCTCCTGTGGTAAGAGGTGATAATTTAATTTAGCATCCAGGATATCCCAGACACCTTGAAAGCTAGAAGTTTGGAACTGATTGAGAAATAGAACCCACAAAACTTCCAGCTTCTTCCATCACGGCAGCAGGGGTTTACCTAGATTCTAATAAATGTCCTCCTGCGGGGTTTTTCCTTAGACAAAAATGTAATAGCAAAAGAATTTTAAAAATACTTTCTTTCCTTATTTGTATGTTAGTATGCCAGTGTTTTGTTGCTTTTCTTTCCTATTCCTGTGAGAGAGTAAGGTAAAGCTAAGAAACTCTGTGTCACTGGAAAGAAAAAAGGATTCGACATAGAGGAAATCTTGACAAAGAATAAGAAGCCTAATCATGACCTTAGATGTATGGAAGAGGAATGAGATATAAAAGAAAATTGAAGAATTTATTTGCTATAGTGTTTTCCACATATCTGTGCTATCACTCTGCTTTATGGCCGAAACTTGAGTGTTGGTTATGTAAGTAAGCAGCTAAGTAAGAAGATACTTTGGTCTATATTCTACTTCCCTGAGGATAACAGGGAGAAGGTTTCAGTCTTCGAAAGGAAGCCTGGCATCTGTCTTGAAACCACCTTCCCAAGTACCAAGCACGTACCTCAGCATTAACAGAAGGAGGTGACTAGATAGATAAACTTGTAAAAATAGTCTCCCTCCTCTTGGTCTGAATTTTGGATTTCTCCTTTACTTTGGTTGGGGAGAAAGTATATAGAAATTCAATGAACTGAAGAGTCAGAAGAAGATTAGGGTGAGTGCAAAGAGGTTCCAGTGTTCAAGGGGCTTCTGATTGGAAATACATGACTTGGCCTGGACTTTAGCAATGAGTCCTGTTAAAATGCTTCCAATGGCCAGATGAGAGCAGCTGCCCCTTAATGGAAACAAATCAAACCTGTCACCTAGCTCAGAAACAGCAAGAACTGTTACTAGGAAGGAGCATCACCTAGATGATCACTCATAGAAAATTCCCCTAACACTTTGAGCTATGTTTGTTTTCAGAAACTGAGTGCAGGGTGTCAGTAACCTCAGTAACTGCTTGACCCAATTCTGTCCAAAATAATGACGGGGTGTCAGGGACAAAAGGAGCCCATATGCAAAAGTACCGAATGCAGAAACCAAGATGGCAACTGAGCTCTGTGCATAAACAGTACCAAGTGCAAAAGTGCCAAGCAAAAAAAGACCATCTGCATATGCCCAGGACATGCCGCTCCCACCCCCTCCATCTCACCCCTACCCCTATAAACGAATGCCGCACACCTCCCTTCTGGGAGAAGGTGCTTTACAGGCAGGAGTGCACCCTTCTCCATTCTTTGCCCGAAGAATAAAGTTTCTGCTCTGTTTTACTGGATCTTGCCTCCTTCAAATTGCACTACCGACCCTGGACAGAAGACCCATTTCAAGGATCCAACCCAAGAAGGGGCTCTGAATTGGTAATAGGACCACAACATGTGGATCTAAGATCCCCTCTCCTTTCACCCCTCTCTTATCACCTCATGCCCAGATGCCCTCTTAGGGAGGAATGCAGGCAAGATAAGAGGAAATCTGAAAGACAAGCATTTTTCTCCAGGAAAATGGGCTCTCTAAAGAAGGCTCATAAAAATAAAGGGAAAGAGACTGAGGTACTATTAATTGGTCAATGTAGAGTATTTCCCTATCATTTTCCCAAATATCCTGTACATTGAAAGGAAGATTATATAAGTAATAAAAAAAATTAAAGCTGCATTTTCTTTGCACATCTGAGATGTTGTGTAAGTAAATTTGTGATTTATTTATATAATGAAAGGTCTAATGTCAAATAATACTTAAAAGCTTGAAAGCAGCGCTGAGGTATGGCAGGGTTTTCTCTGTTTTTAAATACAGTTGCTCCAGTCAGGTTCTGCAGAGCTGGGCAATGTCATATCTTTGTCAGCATAAAGGTTCCATTGCATATTCAGGCAGAGGGTGGAATAGCTAGATAATCAATTTAGATGTAATTTTACACTGCTAAAGAAAGTTCCATAATCTTATATACATAGATACTGAGGTATCAGATTAGGTCTCTAGCCATCATTATTGTAGGTTCTATTAACTTTAGCATTCATTCACCAAATCTACGTTGAACCTATGTTGCAATAAATGCATACTATGAAATTTTACTGCATTGTACATAGAATTTTTACAAAGTTTCCTCTTAGCCTCTTCAATTAAAAGGTGGCTGGATCCTCTGGAGAGTTACAAAAGTACTACAGGGAAGGGAATTTCAACACCAGACAACAGACTGCCTGAACCAAACCGTTAACTGTGGTGACCCTTCCACCTCAAGAAAAGGTACCTTGATGTGCTGGGTGCTTCAGTAATCCCAGAAATATATGTGTCAGCTATTCTATCCATTAACTCAGCTCCAAGTCTTGAAAGTAACACTGATTAGGCTGAGGCAAAGCTTATTTTTTCCCCCAGCACCTCCACCCTACATTATGAATACCCTAAAAAAAACTCTTAACTTCACTTGGAGTCTGCAAACTCCTGAAAAATCCTATGATTATATTTCCATCACATAAAAAGAAAGTGGTTTTAGTAGATCTGTATACCCCTTTCCAGATATAGGGAATGAGTATTTAATGGTTGGAAAATTCTCTGTTTAACTCTTTTTATTAGAAATCATGCTTCCCTGATTTTTATATTTCATTAAAATTAAGTGAAGTGTTTATTCCCTTGCATTCCAAATAAATAAATATAAATATATGATTGGAGATCACATGCTCCAAAATGACTACTGTAGGAAGGTAATAAAGGAGTCAGAGATCTCACTAATCTCCAATTTGCATTGCCTTGTCTGTCTCCCAATCATCCTACGGGGGCCAGGATGCAGGCAGAGAGAAAAATCCAAGTGAGTACACCCCACCACTACTGACAGCTGATACGCCACATTGGCCCACAGGCTAACGGTGGTAAGCGCTGAAGTTCTTCTCTGGCAGACAGAGGCAAAATTGCAAAAGGAGCAAAGGCAGAGCAAAATCCAGTCATTGGCCCTTGGCATATTGAAAATTTCATTTGTTTGCAATCAAACGTCCAAAGATTTATCAATTGTATACAGAAGAGGCATCCTTAAGTTTGTGAATATATTTTCAATTATTTATAATAAAAAGGTCAAAAATAATCTATCAAAGCAAAAAGCATCCTTGATTTGGGAGACTCTAGATCATCGAAGACTAATTAGATGCAAATACACAGCGGCTTATACACAGTGGCTTGCACACAGTAGGTGCTGCTGCCGCCCAAGTGGACTGGTCTACCCTATGCACACAGAAGCCAGTACTGAATCACCAGGATTCTGAGAAGAGAAAGAGTTTATTGCATAGTCAACCAGCAAGAAGACCAGAAGAAAAGCCTCAGATCAGTCTCCCCAAGCAAAATGAAGCCTGAGGTTTTATACTGTCCAGGAAAGCTGGGCTGAAGGGAGTGGCTAAAAAGGGGTTTGATGATGTGGGCTAATATAGATGGGGAAGGCAGGTTAAAGGGCAGGGTTTAGTAGAGCATGCTCTGTTGCAAATCACGCTTGGTCTTTAAATGGAGGCTTGGCATGCTCAGTGGCTACAACTGGTCAGAGCTGGCCTTAGCAGGTGCTGCAGAGGGAAAGAAAATAGTAACCCTTGTTGCAGTGAAGCAAGCTTCTTCTGAATAAATATGAGAAGGCAGGAGCGCCAACAAAAGAAATGGGAAACTTTTTCAAACCAGTAGGGGAGTTTGCTACTTCAGTGGAAAAGGGGGTTGGTAAGTGGTGGTTTCGGTGCTCAATAAATATTTACTGAATGAATAAATGAAGTGTTAAAACACTTAAGCTAAGAGTAATAGATTTCTTTTAAGAAGTACACACAAATACAATGTAATTTGTAAATCCATATGTGAACAGGCTATCTAACTTACAAGGGTAGTCTTTAAAGTATATAATGTTGTTGTTTTGCCTTTTTTCCTTTGAAATTTTATTTATGCAAAGTGTTCTCAAAGTACTGTAAGCACACCACTAGTGATATGATCTTTTTATTTATGTGCCATGTAAAGAAATATGTTAGCATAGTTTGTCACAAACTTACAAAAGTACATATAAAATGCCCAAATGAAACACAGATATAAGGCATCTTTATATTTTTTTACAACTTCAGCTTCTTCTCTCTGCCATTTTACAGCTAGGTAAAAAAATATTTTTGGACGTTAGAGAAGGATAAAAGGATAAGAGTACATAAACTTTCAACTCGGCATTTACAAATTTATTTTCCCTAGGCTTCAAAGAGAGGAATAGTTACAGATGTTGGGAATTACTTTTTACATGTCTCCCATGTTAAGTGGTGAAGCAGGCTATTATACCCACAACCTGGACTAGGCTCATATCTCTAGTCTCTATTCTGGGCTTGCTCTTCTAACTTTGGACACAAAACTAATTTCTGATGAATCCCTTCCCTAGACTTTCAGTGGCAAATATTACCGTTGTTGATAAAGTAATCCAATGAACATCACATATGGTAATGAAACCTACATACTCAATCTGCTGTGCACCAGGCTGAACATTTATGCCACAATGTATGCGTAATGGACTTTTGTCACTGACGATCAATACTTAATGTTTTTTCTGCCAATATGATAGATTAAGTATACGTAACCTATCGAAAAGACAGTCTTCTTACTGATAGGAGAAAATTAAATGACTCATAAAAGAAAATTCAGAAGACTCACCAAGAGTCACATGCAGAATATTTGATACAGACATCAATAGGAAAAAAATAGGAAATAAGTTATTTTAATACCTAAAATGCAACACATGAAAATCCACAAACCAGTATTTGAGTCCTTTCTCTTGCAAGATTGTATAGAATTGTGCAAAGTTGTAAATTAGTACAATCTGTCACATTTGAGATAAAGATAACCAAGGTATGCAAAGTCTGTCACATTTTGAGATAAAGATATGCATGGTATTCACTATGCAGAATCCTACCCTATTCGTCACCAGAACTTAATATATGAGGAATTTCTTTTGCTGCTTCTGCATCTTTCATGCTTTCACCTGTAACCTTGTGCTTCAGCTGGCAGAGCTTAGAATTTAGTTTTCAGCAACTGTCAGAATATATGTTGGTCTTCTTGGCAAGAGAAGCTCACACCTCTGTTTATGTTTTGGATACCATTTAATAGTGTCTATTCACAGTATTGCAAATGAAATGTGACATGTTTTAATACTCTGAGACTAATTCATGCTCATTTTGTTTCATAATAATGAATACAATTGTAGGGAAACAAGATCAGTTTCTATTTCCAAATTATCAGCATTTTTAATTTCACATTTTGTTTAATTATAGAAAGAAGAATCTAATCAATACTCTTCCAGTCTCATATTTTCTTCTCAACAACTTTTTCTTTTAAATACACTGCATTCTGCATATTAATGTTTAATGTCTTAATTTACCAACATTATCCCAGGAAACATTTTCATAGATTAGATAGATTAGATAGATAGATGGATAGATGGATAGATTTTCTTTTTCTGGAAATATTACTGTAAAATCAAAGGACTGGTTCTGGAATGGCAGAGTAAAGACCCTGGTGAACCACTCTCCCCCAAAACAACACTGTCAAAAGACCATCCTGGGTTTAAGGGATGAGGAAAGAGACTAAACCTGACAGGAGGGGCTGCAAAGTCACATGACAAAGAAGAATAGATCTTTAAAAAAAAAAAAAAAAACTTGATATCTACTTGCAAAAGAATTAAGTTGAATCCCTTCCTTACACAACAGACAAAAAAAGGAGCTCTAAGTAGATCTTATACCTAAATGTATATAGCTAAAGCTATAAAATTCCAAGGAGAAAAAGTAAATGTTCATGACTTTGGGTTAGGCAATGATTTCTTAGATACTACATCAAAGGCAGGAAGGGAGGGAGGGGTGGGGAGGGGATGGGAAAAGAAAGAGGTAGAAGGAATGGAGAAGCTGGAGGAAAAGAAAAAGGAAGAGATTGAGGGTGATAGGCAAGGAGGCATGAGAATAAGAAGAGGGGAAAAATGAGAAGCTAGGAAGAAAAGGGGAGATAGAAAGGGAAAGGCAACACAGAAGACACTGCAGGATGAATTGTGGCACTTGTCCACACTCAGTTTAACAAGCCAATGGAACTTATAATCATATAGTAACAAATGCAATCAGCAAAATCATATGAATGTTAGATATCTACCCGGCAAAAATGAGACTGATTGCTTGCTACTGGTTTCTGAGATCAGACCTAGAAAAAGAGAGCTACAATGAATGGATTCCCCTTGAAAAAGTGAACCACTATGAAAACTAGAACCAAATACTGAAAACCAAGAAGCAGCAATGCCATCATTTTAATATATAATATATTTATTTTAAGTGTTTCTCTGACTCAGCAAATTTTCTGTATAACCCAAAATGTAGCCTACACTTTCAGAGCATTTTGAAGGGTCAGTTTCTTAATTTTAATTGACTGGCCAGTTTATTATTATTGTTGTTATCATCATCAACATCAGCATTATTACTGGAACTTAAAGTTATTTTAGGAGTTCTTTTAATTATACCAATTGCAGAGGGCCATGCTACAGTAATGATGAAAGATCTATTGTTATACATTTTTTAAAAAAAGGAGTAGAAGTTTTGCTGTCAACAAAACAACTCAGGCAGGTTTTCGCCTTAGATGATCCTAATTTTATTCTACACACAGAGCTATAAGATTGTGAGAACAAATTACAAGACATGTAAAGATGGAGAACACGACCCTCAGGTAGAAAAGGGTCTCAGCCAAGCCATATCTCGTCATGTCTCATAACAGGAAAAAAAGTCACAGAAATGAAGCTCATGCTTTCTTAAAATCTATATTACAAATTAAAATTAGTTAATATATTAAATGAGTATATGTGAGGAAGTATTTCTCTCTTTTGAATTACAAAATTAAAACATTTCTTACAGCAATAAACAATTATAAATGTATCTGAAATACAACTAAATCTTCCCATTCATATCCATTTGTACATATCAAGTGTATAATCTTTCAAATTTCGCATTCATATCCACTTGCACATGACAAATACACAATGTTCCAAACTTTGTTTGGTTTTTGTACATATATACATTCATATAAAGTTATTCATTTTATTAAAATATGTACTTATAACTCAGCAACTTGCTTTTTTAATCTTACAAACATGTTATAGACATCCATCCAAATCTGAAAATATATATTACCATTATTCTTTTCATACCTTCATTGTATAATAATATAATGCAGATGTACCATAATTCATTTAACAGTTATTAAACAAGTAAACATTTCAGGTTTTATCAAGCCATTGCACTTGAACACACACATACACACATGTGTATGAATATGTTCAATAGTTAGGACTATACAAATTTTAATGCACCCTTTATAAGTAAGGCCAGGTTTATAGTTTTCCAAAATATACAAATCACCTATCAAATGTCATATCAAAGTCTAAACAACCATCAATCCAAAGCCTTCTCTTCCAATGACAACGTTCTATTTAATCAAATGAAGAATCAGTCTAGGGGGATCCAAGATGGCAGATTAGCAGAGACTGAACAAAATTCTCTGTGAAAAACACTAGAGGAGAGAAAGTGCTCCAGAACAGCAGTTCCAGGGTTCCACTGGCGGGGCAGGGACTTCTACACCCACAGTGAGTGTGTACTTGGAGAAACTGGGAAGCTGCATTTAAGATGGTGAGTTTATGGTCCGGAATACTGCTGGGGAGCAGGCAGCTGGAGCCAGTGATGGTGCAGAGGGGAGTAGCCTTCCACACCCTGGGCACCCTCCTCAGTACCTGGTGTGGGTGATAACCCTTCACACCTTCACAGACCCACATCCAAGAGACCCCATGCCAGGCACTGGATTTTTGACAAGGCAGGCGATCATGGAAGGGGGTAGCTTTCCAAAACCCACGCAGCCATCTTTGCAGCTGTCTGGGAGACAACCCTTCATAGCCCCAGGGCCAGGAGCTTCCTTGAGGGAATACGGGATAAGGCAGGCTTGTGATGGCATGTACTCTTCCTCCACAGAAGCCCACAGTGTGCACAGCCTAGAGTCAGTTGTGCTGCACAGAAGTGCCAGGAGCCCTCCCCCAATCCCAGGGACTCATGGGCACATGGTAGAGAAGGACTGTGGGGCATTTCAGCTGGAAGTTGACACATACATAATACTCCAACCACAGCCCCAGGAACAGCCAGGATCTCTGCATCCTGGAGCAAACTCCCTGCCAAAATGCACAGGGCATACCCCCCACCCTCAGGGCTGGCAGTCCTTAGTGCACACGGACACTTGGTGCACTGATTGGACCTCCAATTGGTTTGGACCCACACTCACTGCATAGACAAAGTTGGGGAGAAATGACTTGAGAATGAGTGGTGGCTCTGGAACACCATCTACTGGTAGGTCAGGGAAAGTGCACTCCACAAAGCTGGAACTCTGCCAAATTACAGATAAATGTTCAAATAATCCTACATATCCTAAAAGAACCCTATCAAGATAAGCAAATGCCAAGGGGCCAAAACAACAGAAAATTATAAAGCATATGAAAAAACCAGAAGATATGGACAACCCAAATGTCCAAATTAAAAAGCCAGCGGAGACACAGAATATGGAACAATTAATCAAAGAAGTACACATAAACATTAATATCACAGCTTAGGATATAAAGGACATGAAAAAGACCCTGGAAGAGGATAAAGAAGACTTTGCAAGAGTAAATTTAAAAAAAAAAAAATAGCAGATCTTATGGAAATAAAAGATAATGTTGATCAAATTTTAAAAATATTCTTGAGACATATAACACCAGATTTGAAGAAGTAGAGGAATGAATTAGCAAACTTGAGGTTAGGATGATGGAAAGTGAAGCACAAAAGAAAGAATGGTGAAAAAAATCAGAAAAATTGAAATGGGTCTTAGGGAATGATGGACAACATGAAGTGAACAAATAAAAGAATCATTGGATCACTGGATCCAATTTTCATTTCCCCAATGAAAAGATATAGATTCAGAAGAAAAGACTAAAGGGATAAGGAAGAGTATCCAAAGACATTATTGCTGAAAACTTCCCAAAACTTCTAAATGACATAAATATGCAAATCAAAGATGCCCAAAGAACTCAAAATAGAATAAATTCAAATATAACCATTCCAACATACATTCTGATCAGATTGGCAAATGCTGAAGAGAAGGAGAAAGCTCTGAAAGCAGCAAGAGGGAAACAATTCGCCACATACAAGGGAAATAACATAAGACTAAGTACTGACTACTCAGCAGGCACCATGACATATTTAAAATTCTGAAAGAGAAAAATTGCCAGGGAAGAATTCTTTATCCAGCAAAGCTCTCCTTAAAAATTGAGGGAGAGCTTAAAATTTTCACAGACAAACAAATGCTGAGAGAATATGTTAACAAGAGACCTGCCCTGCAAGAAATACTAAAGGGAGCTCTACTGGCTGAGAAAAAAGAAAGGAGAGAGAAGTCTGGAGAAGGGCACAGAACTGAAGAGTTTTAGTAAGGGTACCTTAAAAGAAATAAAGAGTGGGGAGAATATATCTGACAAATAAAAGTCAAAGGATATGACGGCTGATTCAAGAACTGCCTTCACAGTAATAACACTGAATGTGAATGGATTAAACTCCCCAATGAAAAGATAAAGATTGGCAGAATGGATTTAAAAATATGAACTATCAATATGTTGTTTACAAGAGACTCATCTTAGACCCAGAAACACAAAGAAATTGAAAGTGAAAGGATGGTAAAAAATATTCCTTGTAAGCTATAGACAAAAGAAAGCAGGGGTACCAATACTAATTTCAGATAAAATGGACTTGAAATGCAAGGATGTCATAAGAGACAAAGGATACTATATACTAATAAAAGGGATAATTCACCAAGAAGAAATAACAATCATAAATGTTTATGTACCCACCCAATCAAATTATTCCAAAGTACATGAGACAAACATTCGCAAAACTGAAGGAAGCAACAGATGTTTCCACAATAATTGGAAGAGACTTTAATACATCACTCTCTCCTATAGATGATCCTCTGGTTGACCTAATAAGGAAATTGAGAACCTAAACAATGTGATAAATGAATTAGACATAACAGAAATAGATAGAGCATTACATCCCAAATTATCAGGATATACATTCTTCTCTAGTGCCCATGGAACTTTCTCCAGGATAGGTCATAAGCTGGGGCATAAAACAAGCCTCAATATATGTAAAAAGACTGAAATTATTTAAAGCCCATTCTATGACTACATTAGAAGTCAATAACCATCAAAGATCTAAAACATTCACAAATATCTGGAGTTAAACAACACACACCTAAACAATCAGTGGGTCAAAGAAGAAATTCCAAGAGAAATTGTTAAATATCTGGAGACAAATGCAAATGAGAACACACATACCAAAACTTATGGGATGCGATGAAGGCAGTATTGAGGGGAAAAATTTTAGCTCTAAATGCATACATTAAAAAGGAAAAAAGAGCTAAAATCAAAGAACTAATGGGACAACTGAAGAAGCTAGAAAAGGATCAGCAAACTAATCCCAAAGCAAGTAGATGAAAAGAAATAACAAGGATTAAAGCAGGAATAAATGATACGGAGAACAAAAAATCAATAGACAGAATGAATAACACCAAAAGTTGGTTTTTGAGATCAACAAGTTTGACAAACCCTTAACTAGACTGACAAAGTCAAAAAGAAAGAGAACCCAAAAAACAAAATAATAAATGAGAGGGAACATTACTATGAATTCAAGAAATTAAAAAATCATAAGAGGATACTATGAACAACTGTATACCAACAAACTAGATTATTTGGAGGAAATGGATAATTTCCTGGAAACACACAAACAACGTAGACTGACCAGAGAAGAGATAGAAAGCCTCAACAAACCAATCACAAGCAAAGGGATCCAGTCATCAAAAAGCTGTCTAAAAATAAAAGCCCAGGACCAGATGGCTTCACAGGGGAATTCTACCAAACATTACAGAAAGAACTGATGCCAATCCAACTTAAATGCTTTCAGATAATTGAGGAAAATGGAAGACTACCTAATTAATTTTATGAAGCCAACATCATCCTAATATGAAAACTAGATAAAGTGCTATAAGAAAGGAAAAATACAGGCCTTCAACATAGTATTTCCTTCATATATTTTGGGGCTCAGCTATTAGGTGCATGTATAGTTATAATTGTTACATCTTCCTGTTGAATTGTCCACTCTATGAGTACATAAATATCATATTGTCTCTTGTAATTATTTTTCTAAAAAAGTCTATTTTATCCAATATTGGTATAGCCACCCTAGCTCTCTTTTGGTTATTACTTGCATGGTATATTTTTCTTCCATTCTCTCACCTTCAACCTACTTGTATGTGATTTTAAGGTGTGTCTCTTGAAGACAGCATATAGTTGGGAAATGCTTTTTTTATACATTCTACCAATCTCTACCTTTGAACTGGAGAGTTTAATCCATTTACATTTAAAGTTACTACTGATAATGCAGGAATTTCTTCTGCCACTTTTCTATTTAGTCCATCTATGTCTTATATCTTTTTTGTCCCTCAATTCTTCCATTGATACTTACTTGTATTTTGGGGGTTGTTCCATATTATATGCTCTTCTAGTTTGCTAATGCTGCCAGAATGCAAAACACCAGAGATGGATTGGCTTTTATAAAAGGGGGTTTATTTGGTTACACAGCTACAGTCTTAAGGCCATACAGTGTCCAAGGTAACACATCAGCAATCAGGTACCTTCACTGGAGGATGGCCAATGGTGTCCAGAAAATCTCTGTTAGCTGGGAAGGCATGTGGCTGGCATCTGCTCCAAAGTTCTGGTTTCAAAATGGCTTTCTCCCAGGACATTCCTCTCTAGGCTGCAGTTCCTCAAATATGTCACTCTTGGTTGCACTTGGGGTATTTGTCCTCTCTTAGCTTCTCCAGAGCAAGAGTCTGCTTTCAATGGCCATCTTCAAACTCTCTCTCATTTACAGCTCCTGTGCTTTCTTCAAAGTGTCTCTCTTGGCTGTTGCTCCTCTTCAAAATGTCACTCACAGCTGCACTGAGTTCCCTCTGCCCATCAGCTCATTTACATGGCTCCACTGATCAAGGCCCACCCTGAATGGGTGGGGCAACACATCCATGGAAATTTCTCATCAGAGTTATCACCTACAGTTGGGTGGGGCCCATTTCCATTCAAATCTAATCAGCAGCAAAACATCTGCCCCATAAGACTGCATCAAAGAATATGGCTTTTTCTGGGGGACATAATACATTCAAACTGGCACATATGACTTTTATTTTCTATATGGATATATTTTTCATCTATTTTCCTTGTGGTTACCATGTGGTCAAAATTAAACATACTAAATTTACAACAATCATACTTGGTTTGATAGTAACTTATCTTTAATAAAATACACATACTTTTCCTATATCCCTTCACCCCCCAGCCTTTTTTCTTGTACTTGTTACAACTTATTTTTGTACACTTTGTCCAAAGTCATAGATTTGTCATTAATTTTTAAGCATTTTCATTTTAGCACTTGTAGGAATTAAGTGGAATTACATATCAAACAATACACTACAATAATACTGACATTGATGACTATACAAATGTATATTTACCACAGATCTCTATTCCTTTATGCTGCTTTGAACATCTGTCTACTGTCCTTTCCTTTCATTCTAAAGAACTCTCTTCAGCACTACTGTCTAGTGGTGATGACCTCCCCCAGCCTTATTTTATCCGGGAATGTCTTGATGTCTCTCTTTTTGAAAGAGTGGACCAGATATAAAATTCTTGGCTGTTGACCATTTTACTTTGCTACTTTAAATATTTCAACCCACTGCCTTCTTGTCTCCATGGTTTCTGATGAGAAGTAGGCAGTGTTTCAGTTTGCTAAGGATGCTGGAATGAAATACACCAGAAACGAGGTAGCTTTTACAATGGGGATTTATTAGCTTACAAATTTACAGTTCTAAGGCCATGAAAATCAACGGGATGAAACCTTCTTTGAAGAAAGACCTCTGGCATCTGGGACAGCTCTGTCATGTGTAAAGACACACAGCCAGCATCTGCTGGTCCTTCTCTCCAGGTTCTGCTGCTTTCAACTTCTCGCTTCAGTGGCTTTTTCTCTCTAAGTTCTCTCAGCTTTTTCTGTCCTTTTTCCTCTCATAAAGGACTCCAGTAAAAGTATTAAGAACCACCTTAAATGGGATGGATAACATCTCAAATTGAAATAACCTAAAAGTCTCCCACCCCAACTGGTTTGCACCCCCCACAAAGGATTAAAAGAACATGATGTTCTCTGGGGTACATAACAGTTTCAAACCAGCACAGGCAGTAAATCTAATTGGAACTCTCTTGAATGTAACATACTTTTTTTTTTTTTTTTTTTTTTTTTTTTTTTTTCGGCTTTCAGAATTCTCTCCTTGTCCTTTGATTTCAGTAGTATGATCAACATATGACAGGGTATAATTTTCCTCATGTTTATCATGTTGGTGTTCTCGTGGCTTTTTGAATGTGCAAGGCTAAGATTAGGAAGTTCCTTGTCATTATTTCTTCAACTATTCCTCCTGCTCCTTTCTTTCTTCTTCTGGGACTCCCATATGCAGTTCTTGGTACACTTGGTGGTATCACAGAGATGTGTTAGGCTTTTTTTTTTCTTTCCACTCTTCAGCCTAACTCATTTCAAGTATCTTGTATTTGAGTTCATGGATTCTTTAGTCTACCAACCCTAATCTGCTCTTGAAACCCTCTGTTCCAGTTTGCTAATGCTGCCTTTTCTCAAAACACCAGAAATGGATCGGCTTTTATAAAGGGGGTTTATTTGGTTACAAAGTTACGGTCTTAAGGCCATAAAGTGTCCAAAGTAAGTCATCAACAATTGGGTACCTTCACTGGAGGATGGCCAATGGCATCTGGAAAACCTCTTTTAGGTCAGAGGGCATGTGGCTGGCATCCGCTTGCTCCCAAGTTGTATTACAAAATGGCATTTTCCAAACTGTTGCTCTTGGGGAATTTTGTCCTCTTAGCTGCAGCTCCTCTTCAAAATGTCACTCTCAGTTGCTCTGAGGTCTTTGTCTGTGAACTCCTTTATACGACTCCACTGATCCAATTAACACCCACCCTGAACAGGCAGGGTAACATCTCCATGGAAATTATCCAATCAAATGTTTCACTCACAGTTGACTGAGTCACATCTCCACGGAAACACTCAATCAAAGATTTCCAATCTAATCAACACTAATTCATTTGCGCCACAAGATTGCATCAAAGAACATGGCATTTGGGGAGACATAATACATCCAAATTGGCACACCTTCCTTGGAAATTTTAATTTTATTTTTATTGTGGTCTTCAACTCCAGTATTTATGTTTGTTTCTTTTTTTAAGCTCCTCTATAATGATTTTAATATTGCTCATTCATTGTTTCTCTGATATCATTTATTTCTTTCTGGGTATTTCCTTTATTCCTTTATCTCCCCGAGCACTCTTAAGATCTTTTTTTTTTTTTTTATTTTTTAATGCTTGTTCAATATGTCTGTATTCTGGTCTTTTCATTGATGTTTTCTGGATTTTTATCTTCTTCCTTTGGATGACCATCATTTCCTCTTCATCTTGTATTCTTGTTGCATATGATATTAATATTTTTAAATCTTAATTCTCGGATTTATTCCCCAAGAAGCCTATTTCTTGATTTTGTTACCAGCTGGTGATAAGACAGATTTTCTTGAGCTTTAGCCCTCCTATCACGAAGGTCTGCCCAAGTGTGCAGGGTTTTCCCTGTCTTTCTGGGCCTGTGCTTGTCCTGGGCATGGTTGTTAGTTGTTTTGGAGTTCCTTTGTTTATAGAAGGTTGGTTGATCCCTCTGTTTCCTGGGAGAGAGACCTCCCTTCCAGAGTGTTTGAAACCAGAAAACCATTGCCCCAGACTGTCTCCCTGGGGAAGCATGGCGTCCTGCTGTCACCTACGGTGCAGGCTTTGTCTGGAGCAGGGTGAAACAATGGCTGCTGCTGCCTTTGTCAGGGTGGGTTGAAACCACCTCAGAGCCAGTCCCCCAGCAATTGGAAAAAAAAAAAAAACATGATCAAGTGATTGGTCATGCTCACCCCTAGTTTCAGGAAGAGGATTTTTACGTGGCCTACCACAAGAGTGAGGGATGGATGTCAGTAGCTGTGTGTGGAGAGAGCAATTTACTGTTCTTTATGTTACTTATCAGCCTTTACCTCTCTGTCTTTCCTGAACATTGTACAGTGTTCTTCTAGCTTTGGGACTTTCAAAACAGTTGTCAGACTGCTCCTGTCTGCCTAATAATTATTCCAGTGGAAAGACTGAATCCTGGAATTCCATACTCCACCATCACCCCACAGCCATCTCCCTAGTGGTATTGACTTTGAACAGTCATTTAGGTTGTATTTGCCAGGTTTTTTCATGGTGAAGATACTATTTCGTTTGTGTTTAGTAAATATCATATATGGAGATACTTTTAGCCAATCTAAATATCCTGTTTTAATTAAGCTTTCATCCACTAGTTTTAGCACACATTGATGATTTTGAACATAAAGTATTACTAATGTAATGGCTTCAAAATGGTGATCTTAAAAAAAAGTCAGTCCTCTTCTGTTAGAAATTTGCAATCTATGTAAACTGGTTTTAATTGGGTAAAAATATTGTAATAGATGCAGCATACAGAAAATTGATATTTCCAAGACTTTAACAAAGGAGAAAAGAAAAGCCTTTAAGACAAAGAATATGCATATTAACTAAAAAAAATTAACTTGTGTAGCAATGTACAGGTAAAAAAATATTTCAGTAGTTTAGATATTTTCTCTTTTTACATTAGATCTTTGGCATATCTTGTGATATTGAGTTAAATAAACTTTAAACCATTTTTTCACTTTCATCTAATCAAGATTCACTGTTCTGTCACAAAATAAAATTACATTGTGAGTAGAGTTCGTTTTGCAATATAGCTCAAAGCAAATTATGAGTCTGCCTGTAAGCAATGGAATGGAGCAATTTGAAAAATAAATCAATATACTCAAATTTACTTCACTAGTGTCCTACAGCATTTACCAGACAGTGTATCATATAATAAAGTAAATCTCTATTTAACCAGATAGTATGAAGCTTCACAAGACAATGTTGTCAGCATTCTTCAATTAAATAGAAGCAATTATATGTCCTTGTTCACAAAATGCAATGGACTCACTCCACTTTGTCTAGTTTATGGATGGATGAGTAGAAAAATAGGGGAAGGAAACAAACAGACAAAGGTACCCAGTGTTCTTTTCTACTTCAATTGCTCTTTTTCACTCTAATTATTATTCTTGTTATTTGTGTGTGTGTGCTAATGAAGGTGTCAGGGATTGATTTAGGTGATAATGTACAACTATGTAATGGTACTGTAAACAATCGAAAGTACGATTTGTTTTGTATGACTGCGTGGTATGTGAATATATCTCAATAAAATGAAGATAAAAAAATGCAATGGACTTAACCTCTTTAATGTATGAAATTTTGCTGTGAACAACTGATGAAGTCAATATTTTTAAGGTAAAGGAGCCATAAAGTATTGCATTCTCCAAAGTAGAAATACGGCTAAAACATAGGCCAAGACAGGGAATCTGCATTAAAATGTGCCTGAAAACAGAAAATGACACAATGTGTCAATTTCTCAAAAACAATCTTTCTACAATACTGATATCAACTAAAACATCAGGAGTCAAACGGACTTTGGTTTTATGCCAACAATTGGCTTATCAAAGCAGGAGAAAGCTACTGGGCTAATATCTGGAACAAGGTGACGATTTGAATTATTGTACCATATACTTTACTTAAACAAACATGGTATTGTGAACCTCTGCCAAATAGCTCAGAAAATGCTTATGCTTTCTAAAACTTCCTTGTTTGGGCAAATTTCTTCTCAATTTGTGATGCTCTATCAGCATTCATGAGGGTAACAACCATTCCCTGATTTTCTAAATGGTCCTAGGCTACGGGGAGAGGGCAGGGGAGGAAGTAAGCAACAGCTTCAGTAAACAAAACGTAAAATGTCTCTCCAGGGGTTCTTTGGACTTACTGGCAATGAAAATTGCTCCCTCAGCACCTGAAAAGGTATTCTTTGCCTGCTGCCTTGTCTATTTTACTTCATCTTTCACATTATTGACAAAGAAATCATTCCACCCGAAAAGTGAAAAATCTAGATTCCTGTGTATAGAATACTCAGATCTTAAACTGAAGCTGAATAAGGATTTCAAATGTTTCTGTAAACATTCTCTGCTTGTTCTACCTAGTTTTCACCATCTCATTATCCTTCAGACTTTCAATTTGTGTATCAGTTTTCATATCTAGAGTAATTAGTGATTAAGAAATGTATTTAGTAAAGAATTCAATTTTTCATTTTAAATAAAATATAACTGAGTGGATGAAGATGCTATATATATATATTTTTTCTTACTTTGACATCATGCTTACCTGAATCTCTTCTCAGTACATCTAAAGCTACCATAGCTGTTCCATCGTGGTCTATCCCTCCTGAGAACTCTTAAAGCATTTACATTCTGTACCACAATATTAGGCTGTTATGCATTTCGGCTATGTTAATACATATTTTATATTATTGCTAGGTAAATCATTAGTGAAAGATGGGAATCTATTTTTACTTTGGTATACATTAAAGCACTTAGGATTCTTCTGAATAAGCTAGAATAAAGGGGGGGTTAAAGTGGTAACAGCTATCATTATGTGAATTCTCACTACTGTATATTTTTTCATAGCTAATTTTCAAATCAATCTTATGAGGCAATATTATTATCCCCACTTTACAAATGTAGAATATGATACTAGAAGTGACCATATGACTTTTCAAAGATGATGCAGCTGGTCAGTGGATGGGATGGAAATCAAACCCACCTCTTTGACTAAGCCTTATGCCTTGTCCACTATATGAGACTCTATGTAAGCCCTTTCTAAATAAGTACTTGCTTGCATGTTACTTATTGTTTGCCCCATGTGTGTATTTTTGTACATTCTTTCATTTTTATACTCATTGAAGAAAAGTAAAATATATTATACTACTTTTAGATTCTCTTCCTTATGGATTATCACTTTGGCTTCTGGCTAAAGCAAATGGAAGTTCTTTACCCTACATCAAAATATACTACAAAATGTCAACAGTGAGATTGTATATCAAAATCTGTGTACTCAAGAATGAAAATGTTAACAATCCCAATTATAATATGGCATCAGACATGACAGATGAAATGAGTGATGTAATTGGTGAACAAGTGATTTCTATTCTAAGTCAATGTAAAAATGATAAATTTGTCATCAAAATAGAAACTAAAAACTAAAATTAGTTCACCCACTGAGAGGAATATGCCACCATTCTTCATGGCAGGATGTGCTTCTTGCCTTATACCATTTTTTCATGGGGGAAATCACTTTAGAAATGTATTTTAAAATGTGTTCTATTTAAATGGATGTTGTAAATTTAAAATTATATGAAATGAAACAAATTCCTTTAAAATAGCAAAGCCTCTTTCAAAGTATAGGCAGTAAACTTTTCTAAAGAAAATGTAGTTTTATAAATAACAAAAAACCTTGCAAAATTAAATTCAATCAATTCTATATAGAGAAATTTTAGGTCACCAAAAAAAAAAAAAGTGCAAAGAAATTTGGGGAGTAAAAACTCCTCACAACTATTATGAGGTTTTTATGCAAGTTAGTATTTTATATAGTGTTATTAAAAATATTTATCTTTATTCTAAATTATGGGGGAAACACTCAAGAAAAATATGGAACTAAGAAAGGTTAAAAACCATCCAAACAAACAAACAAAAAAACCCTACACAAAAACAGACACTTTTCCTGACTGGTTAGAGACAACTAAATATGGCTCCTTTAAAAGAAATCAAAGGCTGCTAAAAGACACCTGAAAAGAATTTTGAAGCAACACTCCACACACGCACCAAAAAAAAAAAAAAAAAAAAAAAGTACATCAGGGCATGAACAAGGCTTTTCACATGAAATTAATTTAGATACGGAGAAAGATTGAAAAAAATTAAATTTGTCAGCTACATGCCTGTGTACATGTGGTGAGGCTCTTTTTTTATATTCTGTTGTAAACAGTTAATGCTGTGAAGAAGGCATTTAGTGTAACTAATGGCTTACACTCACCTCTTGGGCTTAAGATACATTTTATAAAAAACAGGCTAAACCCGTATATTAAGAACTACAAAACACTGTTGAGAGAAATTAAAGAAAGCCTAAAGAATTTTAAAAACACAGTATGTTCCTTGATTGGAAGATTCAAGAGTGTTAAAATGTTAATTCTCCCCAAATTGATCAATAGTTCCATGCAATCTCAAGCAGACTTCAGTAGAAATTGAAGCTAATTCTGTTTTATATAAAACTAAAAAATCTAATTCTAAGTTTTATATAAAAACGAAAGTACCAAGAAACTTCAAAAACAACATTGATAAAGAAGTTCAAAGCTGTTGGATTTATGCTACCCGATTTTAAGAAATATTTTAAAGCAACAATAAAATGTGGTATTGGGATCAAGAAAGACAATGAAACAGAAGGTGGTGTCCAGAAATAAATTGGCACATATACAGTCAATTGATCTGCAATAGAGGTCTAAAAGCAATTTAATGGAGAAAAACAGTCTTTTCAAAAAATGTTACTAGAACAATTTGATATCCATATGAGAAAAAGAACTCTGCTATACACCTTCCATCATATAAAATAATTAACTTAAAATGATTGATAGACCTAAATATAAAACCTAGTACTATAAAACTTCTTGAAGAAGAGTAGATGAAAGTCCTTGAAACTCTTGATTAGGCAAAGATGTCTTAGATATGACACCAAAAGCATGACTCAGTTAAAACAAGATAAATTGTACTCCACCAAAGTTAGGCACTTCTCTTTGAAAGACACTGTATCCAAGACACACAAAGAACTCTCAAAGTGCAATAATAAGAACACAAACAATCCAATAAAAAATAGGCAAAAGATTTGAACACATAATTTACCAAATTAGATATTCTAGTCACAAACACCCACAGGAAAAGATGTGCAACATCAGGACTCACTGGTGTACTGCAAATTCAAACCATGATGAGAAAACTACTATACATTTATTAGAATGACCAAAGTTAAAGAGACTGACCATGTCAACTGTTAGTGAGGATGTGGAGCAACTGAAACTCTTAAACACTGCTACTGGGAATGTGAAATGGTACAACCACTTTGGAAAACAGTTTGGCAGCTTTTTAAAAAAATTAAACATATACCTGGCATATGACCCAACCATTCTACTCCTTGATAGATATCTTAAATAAATGAAAGCATATGTTCAAACAAAGACTTGTAAATGAATGTTCATAATAGCTTTATTTGTGATAGCCAAAAACTGGAAACAACCCAAATGTTTCTCAACAGGTCAATCAATAAATGAATTGTGATACAGCCACACTAAAGAGTGAAACTACTCAGCAGTAAAATGAGGAGCCCATCGCCATGGATGACTCACAAAATAATTCTGAATGTAAGAAGCAGACAAAAAAGTAACCTAATCAACAGTGACAAAAAGCTGACCAGTGTTTACCTGGGGTAAGCTGGGGAGGATTTAGGGATGACAAAGTATGATGAAACCTTGCAGAGACAGATCTGTTCATTTTCTTGATTGCAGTGGTGGCTTCATGGGATAAATTTGTCAAAACCTATCAAATAGAACATATTAAATGTTTAGTTTATGATTTGTTGATTATGCCTCAATAAAGTTGCAAAAAAATAGTCATAAAAGTAAACAGCATGCTGCTGAATTTGTGTGTGTGTATATATATATATATTTTCATTGTACACAAAAAGGCCAGAATATGTAACACTGCCTACTCATCTAACGTCTCCCTATATTAAATAAAAATAAATACCACTTTCTGATGCTTTTCTATTTCTGTTATTCATCTGGTATCAAATCTCATATGGAAAGAGAAATTATAAATTCCAGAATATAGAGTTCAGCAAATCCTCAGGTCAACTTTCTATTTATTGCAATAAATAAAGATATAAGTAGATCTTATAACTATCTCAATGCCTATGTCCCAGTCTATTCTCTTAACTCCCTCTCCCTTCACAAGGGGGATGATGCAAGAACACTTCTCACTTTCTCACTTCTATGATATTCTAATCCAAAATGGAAAAAAAAAAAGTTGGTCTCTTGGCCTCTTCCCAGCTAAGGAAGGGTCAGTGCTGTCTCTTGCTTACAGCCTTAGGCTGAGGGCAGCAGCAGCTCTGACCTGGAATCTTTTGTACCCCAATCTCCTTCCTGATTGGGCTCTACAAAAAATGGTTAATAAGATAATTAATTCAAGCAAAGTGCTTTGAATAAAGGGAGAACACTGGAAACTGCCCAGAACATGGAGAATGACCTATTCCTGCTACAGAGGTGGGGGAAGCCCTGGTACGTATAAAGATGACACAGTCTTCATTCCTGCCTGTGTCAATTAGTCTCAAAAGACTGGTACTTGACTAAGGAATTGAAGGCTACTCCAGTTCCCTACAGAAGCATGCTGGGACCGTGCTGAGCTGCCTGGCAGCAGGACTGGAGAGCAGACAAGCAGCACCCAGGGGAAAGCTAGGACCACAGCTGGGAGGGAATCCTCAGAGGCCAGGCTGCTCATTGAGCTGAGCCATCAGTTCTGAACTCCTTCAGGACCCTAAAAAATTGAGGTAATATGCCATAGTCATCTCTACCTGAGTTGTGCTTGTACAGAGGGGACCTCTGTACCCTCAAGGACATGAGGGGAAGCACTGTTCCTGCCTCCTGTGTCTTGTCCCCCAATCCTTGATCCTTGGACCCAGCTCTAGCTAGGGAAAGGGGAGGGCCATAAAGGAGGAAGACCATGCCTTTCATTTTCTTTATCCTTATCCATATATCTGAAATACCAGGAAACTGCAGAAGACAGTGACTCCCACCAGGGAGACAGTAACAGGTACTATGAAGAACTGGCAGTAGTTGATATGTAAGCACCAGACCACACCGAAGAGTACCACAAATTCAGACACCATGAGGCTGCCCATGTTGATGGTTAGACTCAGTCACTTAGCACCCAAGGAGGGGCCCAGGGAAGCTGAGGGGCCTGGAACTGACTCAGGGATTGAGCAGTGGCAGGGGATCACAGCTGTCAGTAAGGTTCAGTGAAAGCAGTGTGGGGGCTGGGTCCCGCAGCAGGCAGCCCTGTAGATCAGTTTGATCCGGCTCTCTAATCTTGGGAAGTATTTGCTTTTCAGGGCACCCACAGTATCCTCCAGCCTGGCAACAGCTAGCTCCTTGGTGTCACTGAGGGGTGTGAGCTGCACAGTAAGCTGGGGCTAGCAGGGCAGCAGGTGTTATCCTCAGTTCCCAGATGGGCATTTGGACTGTACTCTTTGGATCTGCTTGTCTTTTGGGCAGGCCCTGGATGTCAAGCAGATGAATGAGCTGGGTTCAACACCACTCCTAGCTCCAGGCTCCATTGTGGAGCCTCCACCACCTTCTTCAGTCTCTTCAGCCTCCTTATCATTACCTTCTGATGGGTGGTGGTGGGGGGCGGGGAGTGGCTTCCACTGCCCCACCACCAGGAGTTCACAAGTCCCAGATGAAGCAGAGATGTATCCCCTGCTGATACAATAGTGCCCAGGTGCTGGTTGCTACAACTGTCTGCTACGTACACAGAAAGCTAAGTCCGGACCACCAAGATGAGAATCAGCACCACCATGCCTGCCACCACCACTACCTCATTACTATACCCTCAATGAAGTGACCTCAGAGAGCTCTGTGCCCTGGCTGCTAAATGGATACACATTCATAAGGTTGTTTTGGAGATGATGTGAAATAAAAGCAAAATACTTAGCACAAGTTCTAGCATGCTGCAATTGTTCAATAAATAAATGGTAGCAATTACTTATCACTCCCACAACTAAACCCCTAATGTAAGCAGGTTATTGTCAATTTACAGATAATAGAACTGTGGTGAAGACAGGGGACAGGACTGGCACAGACACAGGGCAGTTTCATGGTGAGGGGCCAGGTAGGACACCAGGCTCCTGCCTCAGAGGCCTTTTCTGTCTCCACAGCCTGTGAGGGACCTAACCCCATGGAGAGGAGGAGTCCCTGAATCCAACCTTTTTTGAAGCAAAGACTCCATGTTTGGACAGTACTATTCTCCCAGCTTGGGAGAGGGGTTGGTGAGCCCACTCGAACCAAAGCATTTCCTGGTTCCAGCTGTGGCACCCAAGCCCAGCTCCCCCAGTCCATAAGGGGGAGGTACACACACATATAGATGGCTGATTGATTTTTGAGAAGGGTGCTAGGAACACAAAATGGAGAAAGAATAGTCTCTTCAACAACTGGTGTTGGGAATACTGGATATCTACATTAAAAAGAATGAAGTTAGACCTCTACCTCATACCATACAGAATTAACTCAGGAATTGACCACCAAAAATCTTCCCACTAGGTTTTCTATTTGAGGCTTTGCTAGCATTTGGCCTATTAGGAACATCCTATCTTGTTTTATTTCCTTTGCTTGTATCACTGTTTAATGGAAGTAATACAAACTAAAGTGAAATAGTAACTACCTCATATTTAATCATTTTTAAAATTTTTTTTTTTTGTGCTATTGGGCAGCAGCCTTGAAAATGTGCTTTCCCCAGCTAGTCCAAATAATAATAACCTTTTGAGGTTACTATTAAAGCATGTTATGATTTCTGGAAGTAACCTTTATATTCTTGTTATTATGTAGGGCTGACTAACAGTTGTGGATTCCTTTTAAAAGGGGCTATCTTGAAGATAAATATTGCCTCAAGCTTCAGAGGAATAAGGTGACTGATAAGCAGTGAAAGGAAACTCAACATATGGAATACCTTAAATAAAAATTTCTTGACTTTAAATAATGCTTAATGCTACACATAATAAAACTACACTGTAGAAAATTAAAAAAAAAAAAATTAACTCAAAACTGGTTCAAGGCCTAAAGGTTAAGAGCTAAAGGAGATAACATATGGACAAATCTTGATGACCAGGATTTGGCAATGAATTCTCAGATATGACACCAAGAGTATGGGCAACAAAGGAAGCAATAGAGAAATTCTACTTCAAGTTTCAAACCTTTTGTGTAAAGGACATTATCAAGAAACTGAAAAGTCAACCTACAGATTGGGAGAAACTAGTTGAAAACCATGTATTTGATAAGGGCTTAATATCCAAATATATAAAGAACTTTTACAACACAACTATGTAAAAACAGCCCAATTAAAAAATCGACAAAAGACTTGAACAGACATTTTTAAAAGGAAGATTTAGAAACAGCCAATAAAAGCAAGAAAAGATGTTCAACATAATTAGCCATTAGGGAAATGAACTTAAATGACAGTGAGATGCCATTTCACACCCACAGAGATGACTTATTAAAAAAAAAAAATAAAGTGTTGGAGAGGATGTAGAGATATTGGAACTCTAGGGCACTGTTGGTGGGAATGCAAAGTGGCAACCACTGCAGAAAACAATATGGCAATTCCTCTAAAAGTTAAATATAGAATTCCCATATAACTTGCAATGGCACTTCTAGACAGATACCCAAAGAAAGTGAAAACAGGGATCAAACAGATGTTTTTATATTTATAGCAACATCATTCACAATATCCAAAAGGTAGAAACAACCCAAATGTCCATCAACAAATGAATGGATAAACAAAATATGGTATATACACAAAATGGAATATTATTCAATCATAAGAAATACTGAAGTCCTGAAACATGCTGCAACATGGAAGAATCTTGAAAATATTATGCTCAGGGAGATAAGCAAGGCACATAAGAACAAATATTGTATAATGCTACTTATAAGATCTATCTAGAAACAGCAAATCCCCAGAGACAGAAAGTAGTTAAAAGGTTACCAGGAGATGGGGGAAAAGGAGAGGGTATGTTTGATGAATATGGAACATGTGTAAATAAAATTAATAAAAAAAAAGTTGACCTCTTTTTCAATGCTGCAGATCACATATGTAAACAGATCACAGCTAGCTAATATAAAGAACTTGTGAAATGTAGCATGGAATGTCCGTTCTGCAAGACTCATATTTGAAAAACATAAATGAGCCAATTAATAAAATCCTCTCGCTTCCCAAGTTCATGATTTAAGCTTTCTTCTTTGTTGAAAATAAAAACTACATTTTACTTACAGATTTCTAAAGGAGAAGCTAATGCACAGGATAGGTAAGGATATTATAATCATTTAGTTATATATTTACAAAGGCTGACATATCTGTAATAAAATAAATTCCCCTGAGAAAACTTATTTTAAAGACAAAATTTACTTTTTTAAAAAAGTATATGCAGTATTTATTTACATTTTCAATATACCCAAACTATATCACTATAGATGTGTGTTAGTAAAGACGCACATATAGAATTTGCATCTTAACAAAATCTCCCTAAGGCAATAGAGTTCAGAAATAAAGACAGTGAACAGGAAGCCTTTCTTCTTTTCCAGTGGCTAAACTCCTTTTCCAAGCAAGACAGTCATACTTGGAAGAAAGAAAAGCAAGACAAAGTTACAAATTGAGCATGACAGTAGAGAAGATGAAACAAACAACAGAAAAACATGGAATTGCTAGAGCAGTGTGTCCTTACCTTTTCTACATCATGGCACACACAAAAAAGATAATATTTGTTAGAAACACTGTGGTAGATTGAGGTTTATTATAGCTAGAGGGAATTCTCCTGCAGATTCCACCCTCCTCGAGCTCTACCAGATCACATCAAGGGCTAGAGGGATCCAAATCTCACACATCCCCATCCCTCATTTGTGGCACACCTGTGCACTGTGTTAGAGGATGTTTTATGCTCCTCCACTGCAGAGGAAATTGGTTTTAAAAGGAATACTGAATTTTCTGTATCTTATATCTTCAGATGTTTATGACTCATTTGTTTTTTCTAGGCTTTCCCGACACTTTGGTGACCCACATGACAGAATTTTACACATAGTACTTTTCCAGGAATATTGTTCTCTATAAATATGAGTCTGTTGAAGATGAAATACTAAATTGAGTTGTTTTCCTATATTTTATAAAAGACATTCATGTTTTGTGACCAAGGTCAATATTTAGCGTAATTTCCATGGCAACCATACAATGTATATAATTTATATATAAAGGACCACTTTGTCTTTGTTAAAGTGTTTGAAAATCAGTTAAAAGATAGCACATAACCAATGCCAGTATATCATATATAATATTTATGTGCCTTTATAATTCCTCTTATTTTTAATATTAAAAATTGAGGAGGGTTTTTGCTTTAGGAAACAGAGTAGCAGTGACTAGATTTACCCTTTACCCTCAAACAACCAAAGAAATTAAAAAAAAAAAAAAACATATTCAACAATAGTTTAAGACATAGGATAGCAGAAAACAAAGGACACTGATCCCAGAAAAAAGTAAAAGAGAGGTGCATATACAGGGCATAGTATAGGGAGGAGGATCTCTGACAGAACTCACAGTCTCCTGAGTTGAAGAGATTTAGTTGAAAGTCTAAAGATGCCAACTAGAGTTTACTGCACACAGTACCAAAAAGAGAAAGCTGCAAAGAGAAAGTACTTTAGTTCTAGAAGTACTCTAAAGATTTAGAAAGGATCAGCACATACATGAAAGGAAGGACCATGACATCAAGAAAAGAACCACCAAAAGTATTAAATTGAACTATTTCCATAATGACTTCTATTCACCTCTAGTCAGTGTAGAAAACCTCATAATTCAGGAGGTCACAGGAAGAAGACTCAGAAGGGTATTGTGCACAGGGCTAACCACTGCCCTGATCCCAGATAACAAAGCTTAAAAACAAGACCCAAAAGGATCAAAGCGCCTCCAAATACTACATCCCAGCACAAAGTCAAAAATATTTATAGTAACACGAAAATGTCCAGCACCTAACAATGTAAAAATCCACAATGTTTGACATACAATCAAAAATAAGCCAAATAAGACTCATAATGGGAGGTGGTGGGAATCAAGCAAGCATAATCTACCCAATATATAAATTGAACTTCATCAAGATTAAGAACTTCTACTCTTCAAAAACCACTACTAAGAGAATGAAAATTAAGATACAAATTTGTAAAAACATTTGCAAGTTGCATATCTGATAAAGGACTTCTATCTAGAATGTATAAAAAACTCTCAAAACACAACAAAAACAAACTTAAAATGGGCAAAAATTTTAAACACAAACTTCAGAGTAGATTTTAATCACAAACACATATATGCATAGATATTCAACATTTTAGACATTAGGGAAATGAGAATTTAAACCATAATGAAATACAGAATGTATCCATCAGAATGACTAATATTAAAAATGACCAATCATACCAAGTGTTGACAGTGATGTGGAGCAACTGAAATTCTCAAGCTCTATGGTAAAAATTGATATAATCACATTGTAAAATATTTTGGCAGTTCCTTAAAAAGTGAAACAGCCATATCTGACATATGACCCAGCCATTTCATTTCCAGGTATTTCCCCAGAAAAAAAATGAAAGCATCTGTCCAGAGAAAGACTTATACATCAATGTTTATAGCAACTCTATTTATAAATGCCCCAAAATAGAAACAATCCAAATATCCATCAAGAGATAATTAGATAAATTCTGACGTAGCCATACAATGAAATACTACCCCTGAATAACAAGCAATTGATTATTTTGCATGATATACTGTGGATGAATTTCAACATTAGTATAAAGAGTGAAAGAAGCCAAGTTTTAAAAAAAATACACACTCCACAATTCTATGTACATAAAATTCTGGAAACTGTTAACTAATCTAAGAGATCATAGTTGCTTGGGGATGGGATGAGTGCAGAAAGGGATGAGAGAGAGGGATTACAAAGGAATACAATAAAATATTTGGATTGTGATATACTCACCATTTTGATTGTGGTGATGGTTTCATATGTACATAATTATAACAAATTGTACACTTTATGTAAGTGCTGTTACTGTATGTCAGTTAAGCTTCAATAAAGCTCAATTTTATAATAAACAATAACATTTTTAATCAAACAATTTAAGTAACATTATCACAGAGTTTTTATTGTGGTGTTAGAGAAATTCATTAGAATAAAATTCCTAGTAATTCTTCATACCTCCACTTTCTCCTTTCTAGGATGGAGTGATTTATATGATAGGTACAAAGGGGAGAAGAAAATAACAGGCATGGATCAGCACCACTTCAGTTCCTGCTTCTCAGATCTGCCTCCTTCAGAAAGGATTCATTCTGATCTTCCCTCTGCTATGCAGCAAGAGACCAAACTGTTTTCCAAAATTGCCTGTCTTTGAAATAAATGAATAACCCCTATTATGAAATTTGCCTTCATTTATCTACTTCGTATTTCTGAGTGCCTACTGTGGAACTAGGTGCTATACAGTGCACTGTAGGAACAGACTCAGGCACAAGGAAGGCTCCCAGAAAATAACCACTTTATTGCTTGCCCAGCACAAAATGTCCAAAAGAGCAGGATCCTACCTTGGCCGGTCCAGGAGGCCAACTGCTCCACCACTCAGCACACCTCTCTTCACACTGGAGATGAGGGATACTTGCACTGATTGAGTGCTAAGTTTTTATATACTCCAGGGGTTTGGGATGCAGACTGGGCTCTGCCAATGAGCAACCGTGGTGCCCCGGTAGGCATCTGGGACTGGTTAAGATTTAACATCTCCGCCTGATGCCTGTGGTCTCTTGTGAAACAGAAACGTACTGAACACATACATACAAACAAGCAGAAATGGAAACATAAACACCTGCATGCAAACATGCAAGAGAGGAAAAGGAGGGGGAAGGCGAGGGCTGAGAGATGGCCACTGAGTGTGTCCTTCACTTCCCAACACCTACCAAGTACTAGGCATTGTTCCATGCTCCATGGATAAGAGAGTCAGCAAACGGAGGCTTAGTTTCTGCCCTCATGAAGCCAAATTCTAGTGCAGGTGTGGTTAATTGAATTAATGGACTCAGTACTTTACCATTCCTTGTTTCCATTTCCTTTCCCATTTTCCCTCATCTGTTACATTGAGATAGTAACAACTATCTTGCATTTCTGCCACTTCTTAGCTCCCCCAACTAGAGAGAGCCCTCCATTTTTACTCCATAGCAGGTCTTTGTGTGTGTGTTAGAACAGCTATTTTTAAAGTTCAGTGTGTAACCAATTTACCTGAAGGTCTTGTTAAACCACAATTGCTGGGAACCATACCTAGAATTCTTGATTCAGTAGGTCTAGGGTAGGGATCCAAACTTTGCATTTTTAACAATTCCCAGGGGCAGCTAATGCTGCTGATGGTGGAATCACACTCTGAGAGCCACTGTATTAGATGCAGGTCTGTAAGCGCTAATAGATTTTTAATGAGAAGCTGAGGCTTATGGGAGAAAGATTTAGATTGGTATTAGAACTGGCCCTACTCAGCCAGAATATCTCCTTTAGGTGCACTTTTTAAAAAAATATCATGAAAACTGATAGACTTTATTTATCTAAAAGGAATTTATTTCTGTAAATGTTCATAGCCAGTTTACAACCTACAAAGGTCATTTGGACTGAGCTCAACAATTCTTTCTACACCTTTCTCAACTCTAAGTTTAGCCCATTCCCATCCTCCCTTCTTTGTCATTATTAACCAATGTTTGTGATTATGACATCTTCAAGGACTCATGATGATTGTAACAAGATAACATAGAGTCAAATTGATTTGGAAAGATATTCTAGAAAATACATCAGGAATGAGGGTATTTGGGATGTATAAATCCATTTGTGTACCTCCTGCTTAGAAAAAAATGATTATGATATGATAAACTGACTTAGCACCATGGAGGCAAAGCATCCTAACTTGGGTGCTCCCTGTATTCATAAATGAGAGTTTTATTTTGATATCTGAGTGGGATCAGGCTAAGATTAAGGAAAAAAAGATGGGGATCTGAGTGACAGTGCATAGACTTAGCACTAGCTAGATGGTTCTACTTTGGTGTGACACTAGGAATTCCCATTTGACAAGCCTGGCATAGATGCTTCTCTCATCCACACATGTGGCCCTGGATCTGCTTGTTTAGGACATTTGGTCTTTTTCTTAAGCTGCTGGCCATAACTTGCCACTATTCTTCCAGTGCTCTGAGTTTATCTTCTGCTTCGGATTTTGATTCTTTCCTTCTGCCTCTTCTAGGTTTGTCCTAGAAGTATCTCTCATTCTTCATTCTCAACCCTTCTGTCTTTCTAGTGGATACAATGTAGCACCCATGAAAATGACAAACATTTACCATCATTACACCAGAATTCAACTTCAGTAATCTACAATATACTGTATCAGTGTGCCAGTTTCAATGCATTATGTTACTCCAAACACCATTATCTTTGATGTAATCTTGTGTGGGCAGACCTATCAGTGTTAATTAGATTGTAATTCTTTGAGTGTTTCCATGGAGATGCGCCTCACCCAATTGTTGGTGATGACTCTGATTGGATAATTTCCATGGAGGTGTTACCCCACCCATTCAGGGTGGGTCTAAATTAAATCACTGGAGCCATATAAATGAGCTGACAAACAGAAGGAATGCAGGGCAGCTGTGAGTGACATTTTGAAGTGCAGCTGAGAGTGACATTTTGAAGAGGAGCTACAGCCAAGAGGGACACTTTGAAGAATGCACAGAAGTTGAGAGAGTAGCTGCAGATGAGAGACAGTTTGAAGATGGCCACTGAAAGCAGACTCTTGCTCCAGAGAAGCTAAGGGAGGACAAACACCCCAAGAGCAACTAAGAGTGACATTTTTGAGGAACTGCAGCCTAATGGGAGAAAGTCATTTTGAAACCAGAACTTTGGAGCAGACACCAGCCACATGCCTTCCCAGCTAACAGACGTTTTCTGGACACTATTTGCCATCCTGCAGTGAAAGTACCCAATTGTTGATGCCTTACCTTGGACACTTTACAGCCTTAAGACTGTAACTGTGTAACCAAATAAACCCCTTTTTATAAAAGCCAATCCATTTCTGGTGTTTTGCATTCTGGCAGCATTAGTAAACTAGAACAGTCAGTAGCAGTGATGTATCAGTACATCTTACAGGAACTAAGCTGACTGTTCTGTAACATTCAGGAATATTTATATCATGTATTTATCACCATTGTTAAGTAAAAGAACCAATCCTGATATTTACTTTACAAATATAAGACTTATTTTAATATTTAGATTCTGTCTTCTTTTATATGTGTGTTTGTCCATATATTCATACTAAACTTAAGTAGCTAAAAATGCCCTAAAATTTACACACTATATCTTCACTCAGTCTAGGAAAATATTTGCCAGTGGCAAAAAAGCAATCTTATACTAGGTAGGAATATAATAAAAGCAAAAATGAGAATGACAACTTAACCTCTCCAAGTGAACAAAAAGGTAAAAGAAGAATTTTTAAACTAAATATAATGATGTATATTCAGAGTAAGAGGTACCTTCATAAATAAGTATTTTGCACTAGTAAGTTTAAATTTCTTTTAATTGGATACAGGTTGTAAACTAAAACTTAAAAATACTAATACTGTAAAAGTATTTTCTTAAGGAAATAATGATATTGATATTACAAATTCATAAGTTTTACATTTTAAAAATTTACAGTAGGACTTTGCCCGGTTCAAGGTGTCAGAGTAAGATACTTCAGAGCTCCATCCCCCCATAGAAGATTTGAAGAGCTAGCAAGAAATGGCAGAAACATCTTTCTCAAAGCTGCCCAATACAGTTAAAGGATTGAAGAAACAGGGGGAGTGCCACATTGAGAAAAAGGCAACTTAAAACTGTAAGATTTTGTGGAACCCTGGCTATCCCCTTCTCCATCTCCTTACCAACTCAGGGCAGAGCAAGTCTGTGCTCCCAGTGTGGGTCCGTGGTCCTGGTTCTAAGAGGGCAGATTAATCCTTGTGCACACACTGGGAGCATATATTTCCGGCCCAATCTGCTTGGTGATGGACTGAGGGACCCACTTGTCATGAGCTTGCCATCCCAGAGCATCCCATATGTAAAAGGCAGCTCAGAGAGATCTCTTACAGCATGATGTGGGAGACCAGTCAAGTTGTAGATGTCTGGGCAAGGGCTGGCTGGCTGTAGGACATACAATGCAGAGCCTGGAACCATGAGGAAATATTTTGTAGGGAAGAGGGAATATTCATATCCATGTAAATGGGAGAATTCCTAGGGTGACACACGCATGCCCAATGCAAGATGCATGCACAGAAAAGACCAGGGGAGACCCTATGCTTTTGCCTAGAGCTCTTACACTAATTCATTTTATGGCTAAGTTTTGATGGAGAACACTTGCACAGGTGTATCTGTAAAGACAGGGAAAGCTGTTTTCTTTTTTTCTTCTTTTTTCTTAGCTCCTGGCATTCAAGTATATCTGTGTTATAACAATAGCTGGATACAAGCTTAAAGAACAGACACCTCAAAGTCTAAAATTCCAGCAATAGTGCAATAAAATATCAAAATCTCCAGGTTTCAACAAAATATTATAAAATATACAAAGAAACAGGATGTGACGGCCCATGAAAAAGAGACGATTTAAGCACTAGAAAGCATCAATGAGGAGAATCAGACCTGGACACTCCAGACAAAACTTAAAAAAAAAACAAATATGGTACTAAATATGCTCAAAGCTCTAAGGAGAAACATGGACAAAAAGTAAAGGAATTAGGAAAACAACAGGGGAATGCAAAGAAAATATCAATAAAGACATAGAAATTATGAAAAGGAAACAAACAGAGCTGAAGAACACAGTAATAAAAACAAACAAAAATCCCAGAAGGGTACAACAGCAGACTGGAGCTGGCAGAAGAAAGAATCAGTGAATTGAGTATAAGATAATTTAAATAATACAATCTGAGGATTCAAAGTAGAAAGAATGAACAAAAGTGAACAGAGCCTAAGGAACCTGTAGGACACCGTCAACAATACCAATATACACATTATGGGAGTCTCAGAAGAAGAAGAAAGAGAGAAAGTAGCAGAGAGAATATTTGAAGAAATAATGGTTGAAAACTTCCCAATTAATGAAATACACGAATATACACTCCAAGAAGCTCAACTAACTCCAAACAGGATAAACCCAAAAGGAACCACACTGCAACATATTATAATAAAACTCTTGTATGTCAAAGATAAAGAAAATATTCCGAAAGGTGCAAGAGAGAAGCAACATGCCACAAAAAAGGGAGCCTCAATAAGAGTAACTGCAAATTTCCCATGAGAAACCATGAGGAAATAAAGCAGTGGGATGACATATTTTAAGTCTGAAAGCAAAAAAATCTGCCAAGCAAGGATTCTGCATCCAGCAAAACCACCTTTCAAAAATGAGGCAAAGATCAAGACATTTCCAGAGAAACAAAAACTGAAGGACTTCATTGCCAGTAGACTGGCTCTACAAGAAATGCTAAAAGAAATTCTTCAGGTTGAAAGGAAAGGAAACTAGATAAGTGACCAAAGCCGCATGAAGAAAGACAGACCTCTATTAAAGATAATGACATGTAAATAAAAATACCAGTTCTATTAGATTTTTGGTTTGAAACTCCACTTTTTATTTCCTTTGGGATCTAAAAGGCAAATTTCTAAAAGGTAATGATAAATGAATGGTTTTGGATTCGTAAGGTATAAGTTCTTTAATTGTGACAAGAACACCATAAAGGTGGGGTGATGGAGGGGTATAGGAACATAGTTTGTGTATATTATTGAAGTTAAGATGTTATCAAACCAAATGAAAATTTTTATAGATTTAGAATATTAAATTTAAGCCCCATGGTAAATACAAAGAAAATATCAGAGAATATGAAAATTCACAGAGATAGAAAGTAGAGTACAGGTTACCAGGGGGATGGAGCAGAGGCAATGAGGAGTTCACACAAAATGGGTGTAGGGTTTCTGTTTGGGAGGAGGGAAAGTTCTAGTAATGGATGATGGTGATGGCACCACAATATTATGAAAGTGATTAATCCACTGTATTTTAGGCTTGGGAAGGGTTGGGATGGGAAGATTTATGTTGTAGATATATTTCCACAATTAAAAAATAAAAGAGCAACTAAAGACACAATAATAGTTAAAATGCAATACATAGTCCTGGATGGGATCTAAGAATGGAGGAGAAAAGTCTCAAAAGGACATTATTGAGACATATGAAAAAAATAGGAATATAGAATGTAAGTTTTGTATTGGTGGTAAATTTCCTGAACTTGATAACTGTACTTAAGTTGATCACATAAGTGAATAACCATGTTCTTAGGAAATGTACACAGAATTATTATGAGTTCAAGAAGCATGATGAGTATAACCTGCTCTCATTGTTCAGAAAACAGATGATTAGACAGATAGATAGAAAGATAATTGATTGATAGATGGGTAGAAAGAATAATACAGCAAATGTGGCAAAATGCTAAAATTGGTGAATCTGTATTTGGGGGTGTGGGGCATCTTGACGTTCTCTATATGGAGTTTGTATTATTTTTGCAGCAGGAAATATTTCCAAATACAAAGGTTAAAAAATATTCACCATAATATGATCAAATCACCTAAGTTTTCTGATGAAAGGAAAATACAAGTAATGCATTTATTCGACAGTGATCCAATAGCAGGAATTTTAGTCGTATAAATCTTTTTGTTTTTTCTGTATACAAGCGTAACATTCCCTTTTCTGCTACCTAGGGAACTCTACTGGGATAGCAAATAACTGTCAGTCATCTTGAATTGCCATATTATTGATTTGTCATGAATAATTATTTGTCAGTATACTTTCATGACATAGAACTCCCAGATCACTTGAATATGTTACTTAACTGGAAACTGCAGATGTCTAGAATGGAACTGTGTTAGCCTCCTAAAATGGTCGCTGCCTTTCTGGCAGGGAGTCCCCAGCCCTCTGCCTCTGAAGGAATAAGTGCTTGTACCCTGCACAAAAGTCTGTCTGGGAAAAATGTGGCACAGCCTGGGATCTGTGTGATGTCTTTTTGAGAATAATAAAGACTAGAGGTTAAAAAAAAAAAAAAAAGAAAAAAAAGAAACCTCTTGGATCAAGAAATGTTATATTTCTTCTGCTCCACAGTGTTGCTATGATGAGAGCATGTTGTCTAAACCAAGGTTTGTGAAAGTCATTTTTCAGTCCAGAGGTGGGCTTTATGTTCATAAATTGCCTCTATCTTGGACTGCCACTTCTGCCACCCAGTTTCCTGGCATGATAAGGTTTGTCCCTGTTTAGGGTTTTGTTCATTATGCTTGCAATAATGCATAGGGGTCTTCCTTATGATTATAATTGTGGTGGAATTTCCACTGTGTTTCATATGGTTTCCATACTAAAACAGAAGACCATGAAAAGCTGATATGGTAAAGGTCTTTCCAGGCATAAATGCTTGAACAAGGACTGGAAAATTAGCTTCCATCTATACTAGACAGACTTCTTGTAGCCTTTCCAAAGTCAGTAATGAGTAAACATAGTTATATTGTGCACTTATCATATTCATGAAAATTTCCTCATCTCCAGCCTCATGAGCAGAGACTGAAGAAAGCAATTAAGAAGAATTTTTACATTGCCAAAGTCGTGTCATATTGAGCAGGCATCAATACTTAAATACTTTAGCTTTAATTACTCAAAACTTCCTTCTTTTACTACAAACACTGTAGAAATAAACTTAACTACCTTGTTTTCCTACTCAAAGTAGATTAGAAACATCAAATTAGAAAGATAATAGATCTTTTAGAGTAGAAACACAAACAACCACTAAAAAGGAGTGAATGCTAACAATATCTCAATGGAGGCAAAAGACAAAACAAAACAAAAACCTGATGAAAAATAAAACTAGAATCCAAAAAACATAACTTCTGTAGTAACTAAGTGTAGTCTTTCATTGGTAAGCCCATCTCAATGGTTCCAGAAAGCATCACTGTAGGAAAGAGTATAATAATTAATGTTCATAGTTATCCTGAGATACCAAGATATTATTAAGTTAAATGTGCTGTGTTTTATTTATTACTAAAGGAAAGTGTATACTATAACTTCTAAATTTATATAAATGTTGTTAGTTTAAAATAGTTTAAAAAAAAAAAAAAGGCAGTCTTCTGTTAGCTCAGAAATATATTTCTGGATAACATGCAATGCCCTATGATTCCAGATAAATAAAGGCTCATTATGTTTTTCTGAGCTGATCACAGCAAAACTAAGATATGAAAAATCATTGTGAAGAATTAAATAAAAGTCTTCCCCAAATTTATTTTCAAAAGTTAGAAGATATAGCTAAAATGTCGATGGACTAAAAGGAAGAGGATTTCAGCAATGTGTTGCCAAATTCAATGACTTCACAAAGACAATTTTAATTTTTATTCTTGCACAGATAAGACCTGTTTGAAAGTATCACATAGTCTTCTGATTGGTCAGAAATGTCTGGCCTGGATATCCAAAAGGACAATCACTCAAACATGAAAGAATTCTCATTAAACAGAAAAATTTGCAAAGGGTTTGTGCTCAGGCAACACCCAGTTTGGCAAAAAGAATACTAGAGCTTTCACGCATGAGCTAGAGGGGAGAAAGTAACCCCAGACTCATGGCAACAAAACCCTAAGAACAGCAAATATATTAATAGGAATCACAGAGAAATGAGAGATTATCTACAAGAAGCAAAACTTGGTCAGATTATCTGATTTCTCAATGGCAAAAAAAATGGAAATCACAATTTAAAAGAATAATTTTTCAAAGAGTCAAGAGAAAATGACTAAAAATCTAGAATGTCATGCCCAGAAAAAGTATTTTACCAGGCATAGCATTGAGGAAAAGTTAATTTTCAGAAAAAAATAAATTTACAGAATTTACAGAAAGCTTACAATCACTAAAGAACTTCTAAAGAATATATGAAGGAAAATGGCATTAAAAAGAAGGTATGAGTGCAAGAAGGAATGTTTAGGTACAGAATCAAATATGAAAATTACATTAATGCAAACATTGATAGCATACACAATACTTAAAAGGTATAATATTGGATATAAAATATACCTCTAAAATAAAAACAATTACATAAAATTTCAGCTTAAGATATTAGAAAAAATTACAAATAAACTCAGAGAAAGTAGAAGGGACAATAGAAAAGAAGAATAGAAAATAATGAAATAAAAATAAAATTTAAGTAGAGGATTGACAAAACTAAGAGATTGAAAAGAATAACAAAGAAATATTTTGCAAGTTCAATTCAGAAAAATAGTAGAAAAGAAGAAGATAAGCAAAATTCAGAGGGGATTAAAAAGACAATAAAAGCATACCAAAAGCAATTTAATGTCAATAATTTTTAAGTGTAAGAAAAATGGAAAAATTCACAGGAAAATTAAAATTGCCAAAAGTAGCTCAAGAAGAAATAGAAAACCATAGTCATTAGTTAACTGATTAAGAAATTCAATCAATCATCTAAATTACCCCTCCACTGAAAAAGATAGCCATAGGTCAATTGGATTTTACAAGTATATTCCTACTTGATATAAAATGGTTCCAGGAAACTGAAAATAGGGAACAACCCAAATTTATTTTACATGAGTAATATAATTTTGACACTACTCAAAGAGACTAAGAGAAGTAAAAATAAAAGAGCTATGCAAAGTTACTAGATACAATGAATTTTTAAAAGTCAATTTCATTTCCATATACCTGCAAGAAACTGCTAGAAAAGGGAATCATAAAAAATGTTATAATAGCAACAATTATAAGGTAAATAGGAACACATCAAAGAAAAGATGTGTAATGCCTTTAATTAGAAGTTTATTTAAAAAAAAATTTTAAGAAAGACCTAAAAAGTAAGATACACCACACTGCTGGAAAGTAAGAGTAACCATAATGGAAGTGTCAAAATCTCCCCAAATCTATCAACAAATGTATTTTTTTGTGGAATTTGGAAACCAATTCTAAAATTAACATGGAAGAAAATAACTGAAAAGAACTGAAACTCTTGAAGAGGAACCTTTATTGAACAATTAATTTATTGTTTTAAAAGCCCACATTCATCCTATACCAAATTCTAATATATCATTATAATTACTCCTGTGTTTTCCACTCAGGTGCTTTTACCAAATCATTTTAATTAATATAGCATGGTAATAGGTTAAAATTTTGTAGAGTTTTCAGAATTTTCAGAACGTTGTTGTATGTTATTAGATTTATTTCTCCAGATAAAAACCTGCATCATTTTGACAATTAAAGAATCCCTATTTGTGTTTAATTGTGGCCATGATGATTTAATAGATTCACCTATTGATAACCAACACTTTTGTAATGTTCAGTCTTCCCTCCTAAATATGAGGTATTCATTCATCTGAATTTCCATTTACAGAAAACACCTCAATCCTTTGGGGGTGTTTTAAATATTTTTTCATATAGGTCTTAAACATTCTTCTTGAGTAAATTTATAGTTTTTTTCAATTTTATCTTCACATCATTTCTGTTTGGGCAAAGGAAAGTGTTGGGCCGTTGAATATTTGTTTTATACACAGTCAACACACTAAATTGTGTTGTTTTTTTAATCTTCTTTTTTTTTCTCCTGTTGACTCCTTGGGTCTTACCAGGTACATAATCATATGATATAGAAATAATAACATTTTGCCCCTTTATGTCTTATGTTTATCTCTATTACCTTTTCATACTTAATATTAATAGATCTTGTGCATCTTTGTACTATTTCTGATTTTAGTGAGGAAGTATTCAGATTTTCATCATTTAGTATGATTATGATGTTTTGGTGGAGACACACATTTTCTATAATGTTAAGCAAGTAAACATTTGTTCTTATTCCTTTTAAATTACTTATTGGAAATGGATATAGAATTTGTCAAATTTGTATTCAGCATTTATAGATTTGTTGAAACTTTGTAACTTCCTTTGTTCACCATTGCAACAATTTTCTTCTTACAGATGTATATGTTTCATAAATTTGTCAGCATGAGGTAAACTCATCCACTGTCAAAAAAACTCCTTATTGTAAAGGACTGTAGGAAGATGGTGGCATAGAGAACTCCAGGACTCGGTTCTCCCACACAAATTACTAAACTGGCAGGAACTGTCTGAAATAATTATTTTGAAATTCCAGAAGCCAGAAGAACATTATACAGCCTCCAGAGGAGAAAGGAAGAGGCTGATAAATTACATAAAGAACAGTAGAATGTTCTCTCCATGTGGAAACTACTGGCACATTCCCCACCCTCACAGCAGGACACCAAGGGTGGTCCAGCCCCTGGTAACTGGCTGGTGACAGAAAGGGGCATAACAATCCTCATACCCAAGGCCAGGGATGGGCACAGACAATCACTGATGTTGGCTTTTGATTAGTGACTTTGGTTCTGAGGGCAGCCATGTTTCAACACATCCCAGACTAAGGCTATGGCAGCCATTGTTTCAACTGCCCCCCACTCCCACTCCCACAGAAGGGTGCAGCACTTCCTTAGGGCTCTGGGGACGGTTAGCTGAAGGACTGCATTTGCTGGGCAGACCAGGAAAACTCATCTTTGGGGAGCCAACAGAGAAGCTTTTGAAGCCCTTCCTGATCCAGTCCCCTCCCAGGGCACTTTGGAGCTGGTCTGTCCCCTTCATGGGTCCCTAACTCTGTTTAGCTGGGAAAGACTGACTTGGGCAAGTCCTCTCCAGGGTCACCCTCCTCCCATAATTTTCCGTCCAACCCAAAGCAACTTGAAGCAATCATAGGAGTGTAAGAAACTATAGAGGTGGACAGTCTGGGGTAAAGGCCTGCCAGAATCAAATACACAGGAGAGGGAGTTCTGTCTCATGGGAAACAGAGAGGACAACCAAACTCAAGTAAACAGGGGAACTCCTAAATAGCTAACAAGAAAAAGCCCAGGACAAGACACAGGCTCAGAAAGACAGGGAAAACCATGCACACTGCATTTGCCTTGGGCCGATCTTACTGATAGGAGGGATGAAGTTCAAGAAATCTCTGTCTTATCCCCAGGGGCTACAGAACCAAGAAACAGACATCCCTGGAAGTAAATCTCAGAATTAACATTCTAAAATATTAAAATGTACAGTGTATAACAAAAGAGTACATGGCAAACATAGAAGCAGGAAATGATGGCCCATCCAAAGGAAAAGGATAAGAATACAGAAAACACCAATGAAGAAGACAAGAATGTGGACATACTGAACAAGCCTTTAAAAAAAGTTCTTAAAAATGCTAAAGAAGATGAAAGAAAGTACAGAGAATAAGTAAAGGAAATCAAGAAAACAAATGAATGAATAATGTGAGAGTCTAAGTAAAAAGATAGAAATTTTTAAAAGGAACCAACCAGAACTACTGGAGTAGAAGACCAAAATAACAAAATTGAAAAATGCCCAGGAGTGTTTCAAGAGCAGATTGGAACTGGCAAAAGAAAGAATCAGTAAAGAATCAGTAACCTTGAAGATAAGACACTTGAAATGAGTCAGGCTGGGGAGCAGAAAGAACAAAGAAATGTTAAAAGCCCAAGATAGGTATGGGACACTATCAAGCATAAAAATACATGCATTATGCTAGTCTCAGAAGGAGAAGAAAAAGAGGCAGAAAGAATAGTCAAAAAAATAGTAACAGAGAATTTCCCAAACTTGGCAAAAGACTTGAATACACACATCCAAAAAGTCCAGAGAAGACTAAACAGGATAAACATGAAGAAAAATATACCCTGATATATACTGATCACACTATTGAATGCAAAGGACAATGAAAGAATTCTGAAAGCTGCAAGAGGAAAGTAACCTGCTATGGACAAGGGAGTCCCAATTATGTTGATTGTGGATTTCTCAAAGAAACCATGTAGGCAAGAAGGATTGAAATAGTTAAAGTGCTGAAAGAAAACAACTGTCAGCCAAGAATTTTATATACAGTTCATTTCTTTTAAAAATAAGAGGGAGATTAAGACATTCTCAGATAAACAAAAGCTGACCTTCCCGACAAGCAACGCTAAAAGGAGTTTGACTTCAGACTGAAAGGAAAGGACACTAGACAGAGTGGTTCAAGGCAGCATAAAGAAATAAAGATTTGTGGTAAATGCAACCATTTGAGTAAGTCTAACTGTCAGTATTATTGTAGTGTATTGTTTGGTATGTAACTCCACTTCTTACTTCCTATAGATACTAAAAAGGAAATGTATAAAAAATAATGATAAATCTATGGTTGTGGACATATAACATATAATGAAATAAGGAGTAACATACAATAAAAAAGGTGGGAGGACAGAGGAGTATAGGAAAGGCATATGTATATGCTATTGAAGTTAAGTTGATATTAAACCAAATATGATTTTTATAAATTTAGGTTATTAAATGTTAACCCCTCATAAGTGCAAAGAAAATGGATGAAAAACAAATCCAGATAGAAATGAGAAGGAACTCAATTTGGTACAACACAAAAAATCAAATAAACATAAAAGTAGGTGTTAACAGAAGTGCGGGACACAAAAGGTGTGATTTACAAGGGCTAAAAGCAAAATGGTGGAAGAAAAGTCCTGTATTATCAATAGCAACCTTACATGCAAATTGATTAAACTCCAGTCAAAAGGCAGAGATTGGCAGAATGGATTAAAAAGCATGACACAACCATATGCTGTCTGCAAGAGAGTCACCTTAAATTCAAAGATATAATTAGGTAGAAAGTGAAAGGACGGAAAAAATATACCATGTAGATAGTAACAAAAGAGAGCTGGGATGGCTATACTAATATTAGATAAAATATTCAGCTTTAAGTTCAATACAGTTACAATTATATACATTATATACACTATATACATTATATACACTATATACATATGGGGGACCATTCAACAGGAAGCTGTAATGATTATTTATATATATATATATATATATACCTAACTGCAGAGCCCCAAAATATATGATGCAAATACTGACAGATTTGAAGGGAGAAATTGACAATCTACATTAATAGTAGGAGACTTTAATACCCCACCTTCTATAATGGATAGAATGTCTAATCAGAAGATCAATAAGGAAATAAAAGAGTTAAATGATACTTCAAACCAACTAGACCAAACAGTCATATATAGAGCATTGCACCCAACAACAATTGACTACACATTTTCTAGTGCACATGAACCAATCTTCAGTATAGACCATATGTTAGGTCACAAAACAAGTCTCAGTAAATTCAAAAATATTGAAATCATGCAATGTATATTCTCCTCAACAAGAGAAGGAAGCTAGAAATCAATAACAGAAGGAGAAAAGGAAAATTTACAAATTTAAACCCTGTAGTAGTTTTTATCTTCCCCTTCATCTTAGTTCTAAGGAATGCCAGCTCACTTTTCATCTGCTTCTGTTGTATTATCACGTGTTCTTTGATTCTTTCTATCCCCTTGGATAGTCTTCATTTGCATAATCTTATAGCAACGTTTTTTGAAATTTTTCTTATTCTGTAATATAATTCTTCCGAAGCATGTTTGTCAATTGATTGTCATGTATTGCATTCCTCTCTGCCTTAACGCCTTGTCCTTTAACTTCTGTGTATATATCCTGTGTAGAATGTTTTTTTCTTGCTAGTCTTTGAAACAGTGTTACTCTTGCTGTACTAACCATTTGCTAAAGGGAAGGTGGGAAGGGCTTGAAGGAGGAGCATAGTATACAATGCCATGATATGTCTCTACTTTGTAGGATCTGATGCACTGCCTGGCACACAGTGATATGCTATAATTGACAGGTTACTTCAGTGATGTTTTTACATTTACTGTGTTGAAGTCACCAAGATCAAAAGCTTTAGATTTGACTTCTGTTGAGTATCTCTTATTTGTCCCTACTTCCTGAAAAAATGTCCTGTCAGTGAAACTTCTCATAAGTCCTGATTTTGACATTGCATGTTGTTTTAGGAGATCCTATAATAGCATCCCAGCAATCTCATGCTAAGGATCTATAGTTACAGGAAAGTGATTCTTAATTCAGTGTCACAGTGTGTGCCCATAATTTTGGAGACATCTATGGTGACTATTAAAGCCTAATAAAACAAAAACTACTAGGGACAACCTATAGTCTGTCAACATATCTTTTATTGATCTAATGAGGCAAGGGACAACATTCCAGAGGAACCATGAAATGCTACTTGAGGAGAAGGAGGGGAGCTACTTTTGTAAGGTTTGGGCTCATTCTGAAAGTTTTTAAGGAGAATCTAAAAGAAGTGGGGATCAGCTTGAACTTGTTATTTCTGAGTGGGGATCAGGAGAATTGAGGATAAACTAGGAACTGAGTACTTTTGTGAGATGGGGAATGCTTAGCAATTGGGTATTCTCAGTAATAAATAGCAAAGCAAGTTTGGTAGCATCACTTACAACCAAGCAGTAGTCACTCTAAGAGAGGATTGTGTGGGTATATTACAGGTGCAAAAGGACATGGCCTACTGTCAACACCCCCTTTCAATATGAACAATTAGGGGGTTCACTGCCTAGACACCCCTGAAGACAGAGAAAGATTGAGAGGAAGGGGTAGCAACAAACAAGATAAGATTTAAGGTCTATGAATAATGAAACTTTATTTAGATGCTGGGTGTTGGAAAAGCTGGAAGGAGGTAAACAACATGGTGGAACTATAACCTATAACATTCTTTGAAATTTACTCTATAGCTACTCATTGAATTGTGCTTTGAATGTCTTCATCTTTCTGTATATACCCTAATATTGCATAATAAAGAAAGAATTGAAACTGTGGACTGTAACCCATAATAATTTTTGAAATTACCTATATAATTGCTTGTTGAGTTGTACATTGAAAGTTAATACCTTTCTGTATTCATGCTATATTTTACAATAATGAAAATAGGTGAAGTTGTGGAACTGTGACCTATGACTTTCTTTGAAATTTGCTAACTAGTTGTTAAAATCATACTTTGAAAGTCATCACTGTTATGTATACGTGTTAAAGTTCACAGTAAAAAAAATGCATTATATAAAAGGACATGGCCTTAGGAGAAACCATGTTTACTATTAACTTTGCAACTGGCTTTATCTCTGTCTGTCCTACAGCCTAATTAATTGCAGGGATAATTTTTTCTTTTTGATTCCAAGTTGATTTTTCTCTGCTTCAGCCCTGGACAGGTTTTGGCACTTCTGTGACTAAAATACAACATGGCGTAGATGTTTTCTAACCATCCTCACTTAATTGTATCCAAATGTCACTGAAATTGCTAATTTCTTCATAGGTTATATTTTTATAAAGGAGCTTTTCCTTTTTAAAATATCTCTTCTGACTCTTTTTTTGTTGATATTGTTTGGTTTTGTGGATGAGAATGAATTAAGAATGCAATGCTCCTCCATACCTCCATCAAGTGAAGAAGTTATTTTAAGTAAGGGCAAAAGTATGAAGCATTGTGATTCAGAGATGGAATCTTAGTAAATATTTATTCACCACAGGATGAGTTTGATAGAATTCAAGATGTATGACTAGTTAGAAACTAACGTGAAACAAATAAAGTATGGAATGGAAAAATTAGTTATTCTGTTGATGCACGTATGACTTGTGATTAACATCAGATCATGTCTATATAAAAATACACAGGTTTGGAAAATAATTTAATCAAATATTCAGGTGTTTTTTAACATGATATGTGTTTCCTTACAAGTAGATAAATAAGTGTTAGTGTATACATTGCCTTGTCTAAGAAGATTCCCCCTCATTCAAAATTGAAAATTTAAGTCAAAATGAATTTCAGGGGTTATCAATACTAGGGGAAATGGCAAGGAGCTGGATGCAAATTAGTTTAAGATTTTTATGGATCTTAAAAGCATAAGTTATAGAATTTGACTTTCTAAAGAGTATTGCAGAGACGAAGCAATATAATATTTTAATGTTCATCCTGAAGCAATAGCAATTTAATTGAAAAGGGTGTTTTTAAAATAAAGTCAAAAATATGAAATGTTTAGACAAAATTTTGAATAATTTCAATGTAGATAAAGAAAATCCAAATATATTTTAAAGTATAATAAACTGATAGTTGCAAAACACTTCATTCCATTTACAGTGTGAAATTTATTTTCTGGTACATGAAATTTAAAATTTTCAAATTTAATAGGAACTTCTTTGAACTGACATCTCATTTCTGGGAAATGCCATGGTTGTCACACATACTTGTCACAAAAGCAATTACTGTGAGTACATTTTCAAGTGAAAAATATAGAAAGGTATATAGTCAAAACATGGTCTGAGTGTTCATTCACACAAAATTAAAACAGCAGTAGTAACAGGCAAAAACATCCTGTCAATTAAATGAAATTAAGACCAGTCTGGGGAAGAGTCTTACTTAAGAAAATGGAAAAACAAACAAAAAAAAAATGGTACTCTTAAAATTAGAAGCCTATGTTTTGAAAGAAGTTGAGATAGACATGTAAAAGAGATGACACTGACATAACCAATAGACGAGTGGGTAAAGAGAGAGAGAGAGTTTTTTTTAAAAACATTTAACTATGTATTAACAACACTAGTATACACATAGTACTACATATAGGCCTTGTCATAATTGAATCACTGGTTTGAACTTTATTCAGCAATGAATTCCAAACCAATTTTTTACCAAAGAATTTTCTTATATGGGCACATAAGTGCAACCAGAATTCACTGCTAGAGTTGAAAAACAAAAAAAAAGACATAAAATCGCTGAAGGACGTGGAGAATTCCAAGAATGTGTAAAGCCCTATAAATAAGATATTTGATGGGATACAGTGTATGAAAATACCTTTTAAAACTATTTAACTATAAAAACTATTTTCCAGTTTTAAGCCATTTTAGTCATATTACCACTAATATTTAAAACAAATAAAAGTCGGTTATTATAGAGGAGGAGGAGACAAGTGTCTATTGAAAGAAAGAAAGTTCACATTGTACTACTTGGGGAGTCAACAAAACATCATTAACTGTTTTCCCTATCGTAAAAGAATATTAAACTTCCTATGTTTAAAACACCAAAATCTTTTGTCATTTTTACAGCTTATATTTTAATGTATTTTCAGTTTAGTTATCCAAAATTTTGTTGAAAAGACTTACTTTTTTCAAATTGCAAAAATGAGGATGAATGCACCCATATGACTGGAAATTACAGAGGCCCTGTCCTCTGGTAAAGGTGATCTATATCTCAAGGACATTATAGTATTGTTAATTGAAACCTGGTACAATTTATCCTTTCATGGAATAAGAAACCACTCAGGGTTTCCAAAACTAAAAATAAACTATTTCAATAGTGGAGGGTTAATCTAAAGAAGTGATAGTTACGTTAACTCAAATGATTTATCTCAGATCTTTAGTCTGTCTCATTATTTATTGGGATTTTACCTGCAGCCTGTCAGACAAAAAACATCCAGGATAGGTGGATGGATCTTGGAATTTGGATGAGCATCTAGAGGATTAAGAAGGATGTTTACACCTTTAGTTAGATGGTTGCAGCGAGTAGGGTAGTCTGGAAACAGTCCACAAAACATGATTTAGCTTAAAATATTCCACAGACAAATTACACTTCATTTTTTTTCTCCTTACAATTATTCTTCAGCAATCATTTCCATCTTTCATAAGGTCAGACAATGTACTTCATTTAGCCCCCAGAGCAAGGAAAGCCCAAGAAACTACTCATTGCAGACAGAAGTAAAGGTAGAGTCTAAGAACAGTCTTGAAAATGGGCAACTTTATTAGTGAACTATGTAATACACTTGTTAGGAGGGCTTTGGATCCATTAAAGTTGGTCTACTTCAAGAATTTTAGGTATTATCTAAGCTTAAAATTTCAGGTCTATATTATCTCTGCTCCTGTTATAAAATTATACTAGTGGCATTATATCAGAGAAGCTGATATATTAGAAAACTAATAGGGGATTTTGATTTAAAGATGGTGACTGTCCTGTTTCCAGCTTTGATGGAGTAACTGAAACTTGACTAGCCTTCCAACAACAGAAAACTATGAACAAACTATGGACAAAACATATGAAACAAAAGATTTCAGGCTTTGGACAATAGGCTGTACAAGACTGTGATCCTTAAAGAAGGAAAATAAATGAAGTGAGCCCCAATTGTGCCCCAGTTTTCTGTCTGAAGTACTTTCCAGATAGTCATGAAGGAGAGAAAGTCCAAGAAGAGCACAGTGGCCTTGTTGAAATGAGGAGACAAACAGAAGTTGTAGGATGCAGACATGGCTATCATTTGTGGAGCAGACTACCAGGGGGAGGGAATTATACAGACAGTAAGCTCCAAAATTCTGAAGAAGGATCACTAAATCTCTCAAAGAATAATACGCTGCTCATAAGCAGAGAGAGACTTTATGAGGCTGGGCAAAGTGCAACTACCAGACAACTGCCAGAATGAAGACCTCAGAATTCTCACAGGGCTGACTGATATCGGAGTTCTGCAAAGACAAAATGAAGAAACTTCACTGAATACACAGGGCACTTAGTTAACATCCCAGAAAGATCACACTTTAGAGAAGTGGTCATCTAGCTCTACTGTAAAGCCTACTTGAGACCTACCAAAATAAAAATTTAAAACAAGCCTAAAAAGATCAAGTTAATCCTCAAGTAATTTGACTTTAGCCAAAACAAAACTCAGGACTCCTAAGATAACAAATTCCATATAACCACAATATCCACCATAAAAATCAAAAGTTTCAGACATCCAAAGAAACAGAGAAATGTGATCAATAACCAGGAAAATTTTGAGACAACAGGAACAACCTGAATGAGATGAAGGAATTAGCAGATAAGAACTTTAAAAGCAATATGATAGATATGTTGAGGGGATTTTAAAAAACAAACATAAGGAGAAACAGTTTAATATAATTCACTAGAGAAACAGAAAATACACAAAATAACCAAATGAAATTCTAGAAATAAAACTACAATATTGAAAATAAAAAAAATAATAATTGGATGGACAAATAGCAAATGAAATTGCAGAAGAAAAGATCAGTGAACTTGAATACAAGGCAATAGAAACTCAAAACTGAAGCACAGACAGGATAGGGGAGGGAGGGAAGAGAGAGATTTGGACAGAATAAAGAAAACTGGAATAAATAATGGCTAGCATTTCTCCAATTTATTGAAAACACAAACCCATAGATCCCAAAGCAATGAATCCCAAACAAGATAAACACCAAGGAATCCATGCCTAGTGTTTTATTTTGCCAAGCTGCTCTGACAAATACCACACAATGGATTGGCTTAAACAACAGGAATTCATGGGCTCCCCATTTTGAGACTAAATGTTCAAAATCAAGGTGTCAGCAAGGCAATGCTTTTTCCTCAGTCTATAATATTCTCGTGCTGGCTGCCGGCGACACTTGGGATTCCTTGGCTCACATCCCTGCCTTTTGGCACAGGGCACTGTCCTCTCCTTTCCCTCTGGGTTCAGTTGGCTGCTGGCTTCCTGCTTCCAGCTCATCCCCAGATTTTCTCTTTATAAGGCCTCCAGTGGCAAGATTAACACCCATCCTGGTTCAGATGACCACAACTTTACCAAAAACATCATCTTCAAAAAGTCCTATTTATTCCTATTTAAAATGTGTTCACACCCACAGGAATGGGATTAAGATCAAGAGCATGACTTCCCCACCCCCTCACCCCCACCAGTGTACATAATTCCACCTACAGCAAATGGTAAATTTTGTGTTATTGTATATTTTACTACAATAAAAAGAAATAAGATATATACTCTATGAACCCACATATATGAAATCCTATAACAGACAAAAGTTATCTATGGTGACCAAAAAATCAGAACAATATTTGCCTGAGGAAAAGGAGTGATAACTCAAGATTGACTTGGAAGGGCGTGGATTACATGTGTGTATGCATTTGTCAAAACTCATGCAAGTATCCTTAAGACCTTTACATTTTATTCTATGTAATTTAAACCATAATTTTAAAAAGCCTGCATGTCCTTCTGCTTCTACCATTTGATAGCTATGAAATCTTAACTAAGTCTCAACTTTTCAGATCTTTTTATGGTTCTTTTTTTTGAAAAGAGGTGGTTAAGATGACGAATTGAGAAAGTAGAAGTCAAAGAAATTATACAATTACTAAGAGCAAATTGATGTCATGGCCTGTTTAACCTTTGTCTCCAAACCTTCTGGATAACTTAGTGGTGAGTTTATATAGTATCTTTGGTTTAATCAGGTGCTATGATAGAGCATTACTGCTAAAGGTATAAAAAAATTGTGTTATTAGTCAAAGGGTTCAATCTCTTTAAAGATGAACTGAAAACTATCAAGGAGAGTTTGGAGTTTCTCATCTGAGCTAGCATGTAATCACAGATATTTTGGTGGAGGGCTAACGTTTAGAGAAAAGAACCGTATGTCATTTTTTCCTTTAAAACTGTATAAAGCCCTGGATACTGTCATTCCCAGTAGTCATTCTATTCCCTCAGTGCAACACATTCTTGATCTTTGAATCTTCCCTAGTCAAGATCTGACTCCATTTAAAAAGGGGACTGAAATTTCACTCCCACCCTTCAAGCATTTCCTAGTCTCAGAAACAAACATTCTTTCTGGTTATTTTTTAAGTCAAGTAAAAGATGGCAAGGAAAGATTAAGTCGTGTAACTGAGTTAATATGCAGGCTCCAGTGTGAATTCTGGGATCCTGGCTCTTGGTCCAGGGCGTTTCACTTGCAGGCATCCCCTTTCTTCTCCATCCTACCTGAATAGTATCCTATTACTCTTCCTCAAACCCAAAACATACACACAAATTCATATTTGTGCTCATTAAGCACTAAGCAAGAAAAATACAGCTATATTAATTCCTCCATACATCATCATCACTCTTGGTAAAACTGATCTCCAAGCTTGCAGATGGCTATATATGCTTGAGGATGGAGAAGAAAATTATCTTTCAATTTTCCTAATGGCTTGATGTAAGAATGTCAGAACTCAAAATTCTTTCCTCACATACATAGATGTGTATATATATGTGTGAATTGACTGCCTTCTCATAAATTGATGGATTGATAGGAAAACACTCCCTAAAGTTGTACATAAAATATTTGTTACCATCACTGCTGGACAGGAGGCACTCTGCTTGTTATTGTCGAAGGTACAGCATACTAATACATTCAAAGAGCTTAAACACTAATATTGACAGAGGGGTAAAGCAGCTATATAAATAGCTATAACTCAAACCAAAAGATAAGATCTCCCATAGATAAGAGAAGTGTTGACAAAGGAAAATAATGCCAGGAGCCTGAGATATGGCTTATGGCAAATCTTTATTGAATGTTTTTATCTGTACGGGAATCTTAGAATATACACAGAAGCAAGGTGACTATTATCTCTGTGTTATAAATGAGGGAGCTAAAGCTCAGAGCATGCAGTTGCTTCATCTGTATAATAAGTGATGGAATAATTTCTCTAACTTAAGACATCAACATTCAAACCCAGAGGAAATTATATATTCTTCTGTAGAGCACAGTCTTCTATTTCTAATCCACTATCTTAGATTAAAACATATTAAAATATCCTGTGGTCACCACATCCCCTGGGAATATATATTTATGTATATATACACATATAGAGAGAGAGCAAGAAAGAGAAAGTGAGAGAAACCTAAGTCAAATTTCAAGTCCATTTCAAACTGTAACATTTGTTTTATACCAAAATAATTTTAGAAGTTTCCATTGATAAATTACACAGAAAACAAATAGGAATTTGTTTGTATAAAACCCTACTTCCTCAATAATCTATGACTTAGAAAAGCATATCCAAACGTATCATTTTGGAAGATTGACATTACATAAATAATAGCCAGTGTTGGAAAGAATCCAATCGTAGGCAAATGGCCATGTGACCTTTTTTACTTCCTCTTCATTTCTTTAGTGCTCTATTTGGAGCTCCATATTCCAGTCTGTAATAAAAGGGAGCTGAGGCTGCTGCTTCATTCCTCATCCTGTGTGGGTGATTATGCGGGAGGATGGCTGTCTGTCAAAAGTAGAAGATGCCCACGGAGTGTCTGAAAATATAAATCGCTTATTGAAAAATGATTGCATGGATTTATCTGCAATGCACAGAGTCTCTGGTTCATAGTCACCGAAATTTGAGTGAGGCAGTTGTGTGGACATGTAGTGTTGAAAACAACCTTTAAATTCTTAATTAAATACATTAATTGAATTTTCTTAATTCCTCAAAAGCAGGCACTTGAAAATTAATCACTGATTATCTAATACAGCCTTTATTCAATATTACTCCATTATTAGCAAATAAAGCTTCATTTACTGTTACCCCTTTTAAATATCATAAAATTGCATTTTTACTTAATTGATGTGATATTTTTAAATTCTAATATGTTAGTATTTCATCAGTTATTTATGCATGTAGATGTTTAGATTTATAAAAAATATGCAGCCATAATAGTCTAGCATTATTGTGGTAAATTACATCTATTCAAAAAATTCTTAAATAATTAAGTGCAAATTTTATACTTGTTCAGGGAGATGAATGAATGTAATAAATATTTTATCACTGACGCAGAATTTAGAGGACCACCAAAATTTTCTTTGTCATTCAAATAGTATATGAAATGAATAAATTAGTGTAAGATAATTAATAGTGAGCAAGTTAGGTTCAAATAATAACATAAGATAAATGAGTGAGATAGTTCTCTCACTCTCCTTGTTTCTCTGTTCAAAATAATATAGAGTTTTTAAGAAATGCTCATAAATATGATCAGCTTAAAATAATTCGGAGTACACTGAGTTGCCACAATCACATTCAACTTTTATTCCCCATAGTTTTGATAAGTATCATATTTTTGTTAACAAAAAAGAACTCAATGTTTTTTGGGGAAATTTCCAGGGACATTCTGATTTTTCTAATTGGAAATATGTGGGATTAAAGCCCAATTAATACATCGAAGTTACTGAGGTGCAAATATTTCCTGGACAAGATGGAGATTTAAATATTGCATTCTCCCTTTATCTACTTGTTTATTAAAATAGCTAAGAATATTGGTGAAGATTGGTGTAAGGATCTGCATGAATTATGTATCATCAACTTGAAGTGTTCAACTGCTGAAGGAATTCACAGGAATAAAATAGTTTATTCAGGGAATAACTTTATTACAGGCATGGAATGCAGTACAATATAAAGAGAAGTATATGTACTGAAAGGGGTGCAAGATTACAGGTGCAAGCTTCTTTATCCTCTTACATTTGGGGCTTTTAGGACTCACTTTTTTACCAGGTTTAGAAGCAACACTTGCATGTATGTGAAGAACCCTTATATCAGGAAGTCCAAAGTCTAACAGTGAGCTGCTCACACAGGCACATTTGAGGCCATTCCAGCTATGTAGCCATCCTTAAATATTGAAACTACCCAGACTCCATGAAACCAGGTGCAAATATAAATTTAATTAGTATTACCAAATAATGCTAACAGGCTGGTATATCCTTCCTGTGAAGCAACTCATGAACCCATGGTTATAAAATAATATTTATCTTTAATCCCTTTATTTTATATCATTGGTCCAGTCATCATCATGCTCTAGAAAGCTTTGGAGATAAGAATGTGGCCAATCTGTATCTGCTGAAATTAACCCACACTATGAAGAATCCGTAATGAAAAGGCTACAAACCAAGGTTCATTCATGCAAAATACATAGATTGAATATTTTCAGAAGATATTAAAAAAAAAAAAACACTATTCCTCTTTCTATCAAATGGTAGAAACTTTATTCAACAGATCAAAGTTAACAAGGGCAATTCACAATCAGTGTCTGTGACCAAGGCTGACTGGTACAATTAGAGTGTATATGTTTACAGGGCCAGTGAGCCGGTAGAGTGAATGAGAACTGGAGTACCCTCTGAGATGAGAACTAACAAAGAATGCAGAGTTTTCCTATTTGAGTGGTAAGTGGTGCCAGCCAATTTCTTTGTTCTGTTTTCTCCAGTGAGATTTCTAATTCTGTTACTAACATGATTTTAATATCATCTGAAAATCGAATACCCCCACATGCACATCTGCATCACAGATGTCATCTCTGAGTTCCAGGTACATCCTTATTTTTTAGCCACCTCCTTAAGATAGTAATTTTGATATTTCACAGGTCTCTCAAGCTGAGCAAGTACCAAACTGAATCACTGGCTTTAACTGCTTCTCCTCGGCCATAACCCCACATACTCTTAAATGACGCTTAGAATTGTCATCCATTCAATTCAGAAGACTGAGAGTCATTCTTGACTAATGCTTCGCATCCAGTCTACCACCTATATGTCTTGAATCCATCTACCTCTTTCTATCACCATTCCTGAGTACTCGGTTGAGGCCAGTATTGCCTTTAGCTTACTCAGAACAACATCCTCATAACTGATATCCCATTCTTTGTCCCTCATGCAGCTATGAGAGAGTAATTTTTTAAATGCAACTTGATCCCCTACTGTTTTGGTTTGCTAATGCTGCCAAAATGCAACCTAACAGAAATGGGTTGGCTTTTACAAAGAGGGCTTATTAGAATTACAATTTGACAATTCTAAGGCCATGAAAATGTCCAAATTAAGGCATCATCAAGAAGATACTTCCTCTGAAGAAAGGCTGCTGACATCTGGGACACGTCTGTCACATGGGAAGAAGGCACATGGCTAGCGTTTGCTGGTCCTTCTCTCCCCGGTTTTGTGGCCTTCAGGTTCTGGCTTCAGGGGCTCTTTCAGCTTCTAAAGGTGTTTTTCTCTCTCTGTGCTCTCTGGCTTTTTTCTGTCCTTTATCCTCTCTTAAAGGACTTCTAGTAAAGAATTAAGACCCACCATGAATTGGCTGGGTCACATCTCAATTTAAACAACCTAATCAAAAGGTCCTACCCACATTAGATGTGCAACCACAAGAATGGATTAAAAGAACAAGGCCTTTTCTGTTGTGCATGACAGCTTCAAACCAGCACCTACTAAAAGACTTTCTCTTCAGTGCCATTCCACTGTACTTAGACCTAAATCCAAAGCATATGAAGAAGCTGACCATCACATAATCTAGATCAGCAGACCTCTCCAATATCATCTCATGATTCTGTAGCATATTCACTGTGCTGTAGAAACACTGGTCTTCTTTCAGACCCTTGAAGGAGACAGAACTTTTCCCTCCTAACTATTTCTTTTGGGTAACTACTGTTCATCTTTCAAGTTTCAGCCCAAATTCACCACCGCCCATCTAAACTATACCCTACCCTTTACTCTCTCTCCTGAAACTGTTTTCTTTTTTTTTTCTCCATAGCACTTAACATACACATTTATAGGTACCTACACATATACATACATATGTATATAACTATATATGTGTGCATACACACATGCATAAAAAATATTGATTTATTTGATATCTGTATCTCCCTCTAGAGAGTAAATTCCAAGATGATCAGACAATGTCTGTTTTGCCCCTCCAGCACCTGGCACAGAACCTGGTGAATGTAGCTACCCAGTAAATTTTTGTTGAGTGAATTAGTGATATGGATGATTAGGAGGGGCAGAACTTGAAGAAGAATCCAAGGAGAAGGAGTCCAATTTTGAAAAAGTCTTAGGCAAGTGAAGGGGTTACAGACAGGAAAATAAGCAGGGCCCAGAGCTCTCAGTGCCTAGACTAGTATAACAGTGTAGTAAACACGACTGACCTATGCTTATGCTATGGCAGAGACAAACAATTTTTATACTATTTCCATATTGCCTTATTGAGTATTCCTTAGTCTTTGTTGTGGTTGTATAAAGAATTCAGGTAGCTATCCCCAGACAGACTAGAATACGTTACAATTATTTCATATGGAAAATCTCTTTTTCTTTGAAGCCACCATGATAGTATTTAAATGCACTGCTATTAAATATTGGTTTGCTATCAAGTAAACAAAACTAATGATTCTGATAGACTATTTGAATGATACTAATGAGAAGAAACACAGTGTAATGGAAATAGCAGGAAATTTACAATCTATCAGAGCTAAATTTGAGACCCGATTCTGACAATTACTATTTATAGAGTTGGGAGAAAGTTACCTATCTTTTTTGCACTGATTTTCTCATTTATAAAAGTGAACCTGTATTTCCTTCTGATAAGGTTTATATGGGTTTATGGGTTTTATAACAGAATGTGTTCTTAGTTCCTGGCATAGGATCTGGAGATAAAATGCTGCAGATGATCAAAAGTTAGGGATTCAATTTTATTTTATTTTGAAACCTAATTTGTTAATGAAGAAGCAAATGTATGCAATGTTTTCAAGAGCAGGCAGAGCTACATTTACTGACTTAAGAGTTATTTGTTTGGATGTAAAATTTGAACCAGTAGGACAGATAAGATACATGGAAAATTCAAGAGAACAATGTGGAGTAGTTTATGGATATCTTACTTTCAAATTTGATTGTATTGACCCATTTACTGAAAAAATATATTTTACCACACATGTATAAAATAGTCCATGAATCCACCAACAGTTTGTGCAAATTTTTATTCTATCATATTGCTACTCTTTATTATACTGTAATGTAGATGAAATATATGCTTCCATTTCTACAGTCTAATGAACCATATAGATGCTAAGTCATGCTCAAATCTATTGGCAAGTTGTTTTATTTCCACAGAATAATGCTATAATTCATCTATGCATAAATAAGAATTACAAGGCCTAAAACATTGAGTTTAAAGGACCAAAACTGAGTAGAAAATATATTGTTTCATCTGAAGAGATTCATGAAAAGTGGTCTCACCTATTTTGCTTCTTTATGTGTTTATTCCATTTTTGGAATTAAGCAACAATAATTTACTCCTTGCCACTTTCTAATTATTCCTTTAAAAATGGTGTCAAAATTATAAGTCAAAGGAATGCCATCCATAATACCTATGCAAAGGGAAGTATGAGAATTTAAACACACACATTCATGTTCCCACCAATTCTCCACCATGTACATGACTCGTGGGTCATGCTGATGTTATCAGCTGGGTTAGGGACAAGGGAAAAACATATCAAATACTTCACCTTCTTTACCTATCTCTCAGTTCAACAATAAAGCACTCAAATGCAAACTGCTTCAAATCTTCTCTTTAATTTGCCAAATATGGAAAAGGTTCTTTTTCATTCTTTTTTTTAACTCTGCTGCTGCAGTACATTATAACTTTTGGAATATTTTATTTAAAAGTCTAGGTAAAAGTTTTTATTTTCCTTTATGAAGTGAAATGGAAAATCTGACTCCCTCAAAAAATGATCGAGGTGATGAAATTTAACATTTATATCACGGCAAAATACACATACACACAAAAAAATATGCAAAATAAAATATTCTTAATAGTACTTAGAATAAATACTTACATTCATACCTTATCATACCTAGATACAAGCCCATATTCTGAGTAGTCAATTGGAATTTCATAATTATACATAGCTTTAGCTCCTATGCTAAGCTCGCCACATAAACCAGCTACTAAAACTTTAAACATTTATTGCTTATGCTAACCTACATAACATACCCTTAGTGTTTCCCTTTCCTAAGCACAGCTTTATTCCTGAAGTCTTAAGTATTTTTTTTCTCTTTCTCTCCACATCCTCCAATTGCTTTTTTCCCCTTCAAAGGAAAATAATAGAGTATTAGGAGGGACACAACTAGAAGAATAAAAGTCACAACAAAGATAATAACTAAATGATATAGAATATTTTGCATCTATAGATACAACTAGAACAATAAAAGTCACAACAAAGATAATAACTAAATGATATAGAATATTTTGCATCTATATAGTTTTGCACAGATAGTATCACAGAAACACACTATCCTTCTTCACACGGATCACATTCAAAACTCAATTGGATAGAAGTAGGAGTTAAGCACAGCTCACCAAACACTTCATCACCTTATCTGCTTGCATTTAAATTGTTTTTAGATAATTCAAGGAACAGATTATTTGTGGGGACTCTGGGAATAACAACTCTCTAACCACAATAACAAGCCAAATTCCCCGTTCAACTGTTTTGAAAGTTAAATTCCTTTCATCCCCAGTGTGAAATTTGTAACAAGTTTTGATTTGTATTTAAAGATCGTACACAATGCTACATAAATCTACCTAACACCCAAAACAGGAACAAGACCTGAAAGCTAATTTCAACTCCAACCCTAACAGCTCTGTTTCGGGCAGCACATGTGTGAATTTCAAATACCAGAAACAGGTTTTCAGTCTCCTTTCCCTGGTCTTTTAAAATTATGAAATTATAATTATTTATTATGTTTTTACCCTCAGGGTTAAATGACATAAATAAAGGAAACTGAAAAATGTCTCAGGAATATTCCTTACTCTTCCTACCCATACAGTGTAAAAGATTCAAATTAAATCAACTGCAATAAAACCCTTAAAGAAAAAGTAGGTGAAATTTGTCTGGGTTGTTTCATTACACATCCTTTGGTTAATTGTGAGACTGACTAGGGTTAGAACATTCCTCAATGTGCTCCATAGGATATGAAATTGCCACAAAGTTAATAGCTTCTATAAGAAAAATCAGTATAACATGGTCAAATAAATTTAGTACACACAAGGAAAGCAGAGTTAAATAAAACTAAGCAGATTTTCTTACAAGACTTATCAAAACTTTCGATGTATAAATTTGAATGGTGAACGCACAAGAGTTGCTCAAAGCAGATGGAGGAGGAAATGCACGCAGATTTTGAAGGGAAACAAATGCAAGCACAGATCCCAGGTTTATCTTGCTGTTGCTTTACACGCTTGGGTAGTGAAAATCTTTCTGAGCCTTAGTTTCTTCATCCACTGTGTGACGCAGTCGATAAGAGGCAGTCTCTAGAGACAGCCATGCTAACACTTAGATCCTGGCACTGTCACTTACTCCTTGTGAGGTCTTAGGTAAGTTACTGTAAGCTCTCCGTAGCTCAGTGTCTCCTTTTGCAAATCATACAGACAATAACAATTATATACACTCCCAGATTTGTTGTAAGGATTAAATTTCTTAATAGTTTTAAAATACTTAAATAAATAGGTGCTCATTGTATATGATTTCCTTTTTCTCCATTCCCTTCCCCCTCACACCCAGGAATTGAGAACCCCTATGCCACCAACTGGTTACCTTGCTCTTTCACATTTTGCTTTCTTACCTGGGACTACATCAAAAATAATTTTTTTTTACCCCCGTTCCAGTTCGCTAATGCTGCTGTTTTACAAAACACCAGAAATGGATTGGCTTTTTTAAAGGGGGTTTATTTGGTTACAAAGTTACAGCCTTAAGGACATAAAGTGTCCAAGGTAAGGCATCAACAATAGGGTGGCTTCACTGGAGAAAGGCCATTGGCATCCGGAAAACCTCTGTTAGCTGGGAAGGCACGTGGCTGGCATCTGCTTGCACCCAGGTTGCATTCCAAAACAGTGTTCTCCAAAATCTGTGTGAGCTTTCAATGGCCAACTTCAAAATGTCTGTCTCAGCTGTAGCAAGAGTCTGGGCCTGTGTGGCTCGTTTATATGGCTCCAGTGATTTAATTAAGACCCATGCTGAATGGGTGGGGCCACACCTCCATGGAAATAATCTAATCAAAGGTATCACCCATAGTTGGGTGAGTGACATCTCCATGGAAACAACCTAATCCAAAGATTCCAACCTAATCAACACTAAATACATCTGCCCCCACAAGATTGCTTTAAAGGACATGGCTTTTTCTGGGGGACATGATATATCCAAACTGGCACACCCCCCTCATTCAATTTGTATGCTATTCCCTGAATTGTCCATTTTATTATGTCAACAAGAAATAAGAAAGGGATAAGATAAACTGAACCCTGTCAATGTGCTGTAAACTTTGTATATTCATTGCCCCCTAATTCACATGCTGTTAAGAAGACTCATGAAGTGCAGCAGTGATGTAAAAACTTCATACACTACACTAGCCAACAGAGTAAATAGTGCCAGCTGGAAAACTACCAACTGTGTTTCGTGAGGCTAACCTTGCCCTCAGTTCATCCGACACTGTACTTCGGAAAGTGGGTGACTTACACTAAGTGGGGTGTAAGAGGAAAAGCAATGGCACGAGAACCAGCTGTCTGGGTTCTGTTTTAGTTCTACACCTTCAGGCTTCAGTTCTTATCTCAGTCAAAAAGAAAAATTAAACTACGCCTTTTTTAACAGTGATATTTAATCATTTTCTAGGTACAATGCATGAAGCAAGAAAAGAGGATTCGGTAATGAATAACATATACTTTTTTAGGAAGTGCCTGCATAAACTCCATCACATTCATTTTGAATCCATATCACTTACTCTGCTTTTATCCCTGTTATGAGTATCCTCATTCCTAAATCAAACAGACATAATTCGAACCTTATTCTTGACCTCTCTACACTTTCTGACAGCTTGTTGCTGATTACCGCCTTATGACATTTCCTTCTCTTTTAATTTCCTTGGCACAATACTGTATTCATTTTCTTTTTACCCCTCAGGTCATACCTTCTCAGTCCTCCAGATTGCGTTCTCACACTCTGCGGTTCTTTAAAGGTCTATCTTTGGTTATCTGTATGCACACAGCACACTCTCCCTAGGCCATTTGACTATTCCCAGGAATTCAATCACCACTAATAAGGATTCATTAATTTATCAAGTATCGCTTTAGGGTAATATATATTTAAAGTCCTTTAAGAGGCACAGGAAGTAGTACTGAAAGAAATACACAGAATTCCTGCAGTTATAGAACAAATAACACATGTGTGTGCATGCACACACATACACACAAACACACACAAACTGTGGGGAATACCGCAAAATAAATTAACATGGTGCTATGCCAGAAAATAACTAGAGTGGAATGGAGTGGGGAGCTTCTTTAAAGTGATTAGAGAAAAAAAGGATGAGGAAAGTCATAGTCAAGAACTGTGAGTCATAAAACAAAGCCCAACAAATTTCATATATGTGAAAACACATAGCATGTACTATTAATATGGTAGAATTCAACTACAAATCAATAACAAGTAACCAAAATTTCCATAAATTATTTAAATTAAGTAGTAAGTAATCCACTACTAAATAACTCATTAGTGAAAGAAGAAATCACCATGGAAATTATAAAATATTTTGAAATGAATGATATTGAAAACATAAGCAAAATTTGCATGATAAAACAGCTAAAGCTAAGTTTATAGGGAAATATTTATAATTATTTTTACATATCAGAAAAGAAGAAATGATGAAATCATATATTTGAGCATTTGACTCAGTGACTGTGGGGAAAAGAAACAAAGGATCTGAATACAAAGAAAATATAAGAAAGGAAATAATACAGTTGTGTAACAAAAAGGTGTAATAGTGTGGATTAACAGCAACATAAAAAACCTTGGCTCTTTGAAAAGTCTAATATGGTTGATAAATCCCTGGTTGCTTAAGAAATTTGATCATGAGAGAAAGAGGACAGAGAGACAGAAAAAGCAAATGAAAAGCATCAGGAATGAAAAAGGTACAATGAATACATATCCCACAGATACTAAAAATATAATGAGTATATTATGGACAACTTCATGTCAACAAATTTGATATCAATACTGAAAATCGTTAGAATAATTATTTATTTAATGAAATCAAATCCATAACCCACCCCCCACACACACACATACACAGAATACTCTAAGCTCAGATAACTTCACAGCTAAATTCTTCCAAGCATTTAATTAACAGAATCTCTTCCAGAAGGCAAAAGAAAAGAGCATTTCTTAAATTGTTTTATGAGGCCAGAATAATCCATATACCAAAACTTGATTAAGATTTCACAAATAAAAAAAAAAAAATTGGAGGCCACTTTTACTCCTGAACACAAGCAAATTTCCAAAAATTATTAACCAAAAAGTTACAGAGATTTATTAAAAAGTGACACAGTATTACCTGGTTGGGATTATTTCATAAATGAAATGCTGGTTGGACATTTTGAAATCAATAGCATTTACCACATTAACCTCTCAAAAAAGGAGAAAAATCATACGATCATCTGAAAAGATGAAGAAAAAGCATCTGACAGGATTTAACATCCAATCACAATAATAAACTATTAACAAACTAAAAATAAATATGAATTTATTAATCTTACAAAATCTTTCTACCAAAAATCTAGAGTGAACATTGTATTTAATGATGTATGTTGAAAGTTTTCCTCTGATACCAGTTATAAGACAAAGATGCCTAATTTCATAATTATTTCAGCACTGTACAAGAAGTCCCTAGCCAGCGCAATAAGGCAAGAAGAAAAAAAGCTGTCTAAATACCAAAAGGAAAGAAACAAAATTATTGTTATCTTCAGAGGACATTATTGTGTTTGTAGAAAGTCCAAAATCTATACATAAATTATTAGAATTGGAAGTGAGTTTAGCAAGTGATCAAGATGGAAAATCAATATAAATACCAATTTTATTTCTCTAGTTCAGCAACAAAATCCTAGAGAAGAAAACTTTAAAATAATACCATTTATAATAGCACTTCAGTAAACAAAAATGCCAAAGAATATATCTAACAAAAGATGTGCAAAGCCCCTAAACCAGAAAAATAACAAAACCTTAGTTGGGAGAAATGAAAGAATATCTGAATAAAGGAAGGACATACCACATCCATGGATTGAAAGATCTAAGATTGCACAGAAATTAGGTCTTCTTCCCAAATTGATGCAAAAATTCAATGTTATCCCAATAAAAATCCTAACAAGCATCCTTACGGAAATTGAAAAGTTGATTATAAAATTTATACCAATATACACAGGGCCAAAATAGCCATAAACAAAGTTAGGAACACTTTTACCAACAGTCATTATAAAACTACAGTAATTAAGGCAGTGTGGTGCTGGTGCAAGGAGAGACAAACAGTCCAGTGGAGCAGAATAGGTAGTCCAGAACAACACGAGTATGGACCCTTAGTTTTCACAAAATTGACACTATGAGCAGTGGTGAAAGAAATGGTCTTTTTAATAAATGTTGCTGGAACAATGGATAGCCATACAGTAAAAAAAAAAAAAAAAAGTATGATCCCTACCCTCACCCCCCACAACATACACAAATATCATTCCCAAGTGGATGCTATACATGTGAAAGGTAAAAAATAAAAATTCTATAATATAATATAATTATCTTTATGGCTTTGTGGCATGGGGTGATTTATTAAACAGGAAAAAAAATGCTCTAACAAAAAGGTAAGATGGTTGAATTAGACTACATTAATACTAGCAACTTCTTTCTTTTATCAAAAGAGACACAAGGAATTAAAAGGCAGGCCCAAAATGGGATACTGTATTTGCAATACATATAACCGACAAAGTGTCTCATACATTAAGAAAATATAAAGATCTTTTATTAATTGAGAAGGCAAAGAGGACAAGGCAATTTTTAAAATGGGGAAGAAAGGAACATGCACTTTGCAAAAGAAGAGAGCCAAATGGCCAATAAACATTTTTAAATCGTTCAATATTGTTATTGATCAAGGAAATGCAAATTAAAACTCCAATGGGATACCACTATATAACCCACTAGCTTGCCTAAAATTAAGATACACAAACACACATACTCTCACAATGTTCTGTTGTTCTGACCATTTCTTATTCATCCCTTGGTGCAGGAGAGTCCATAACATGTGACACTGGACAGATGAGATTGGCACATCTGCTCACAGCCAAGGGAAAGGAGTCACATATATTCACAGTCCAGGGGGAGAAGTATACTATATGCCATGGCACTCAGGAGCAGAGTGTTCCAGCAGGAGCTGTGGGAGGCAGGCTTTGTGATGACAAGAGAGTGGGGTAGGCCCTGGTCCCCATGGGAGGATGTGATTGGCTTGTTTGAATAATTCCATGGCTGACAAGGAGTGCAACTCTTTAGGTTGAGGACTGAGTGGGGCGCAGCTGGTCTGGCTGACAGGGGAACTAGCCCTGTGGGAGCCTTTCCTGTTGGCTGGGAGCATATCTGGCTGGAGAAGGGGAACTTGTGGCTAGACTTTTCTGGTTCTGTGAGTTTTAATAATGCATCATTTTAATTTTGCATTTTAATTTTAGCTTTCTCAATACATGTGCAATGGTAAGGATGTCGAACAACTGGAACCTCATACAGTTGATAAAACTGTAAATGTAAATTGGAGTAATCACTTTGAAAACTGTTTGACCTTACATACTATCCAGCAATTCCACTCCTAGATTTGTAACAAATAGAAATAGATTTATGTGACCCAGAAAATATGTACAATAGTGGTCACAACAACAAAAACCCTAATGTCTATCAGCAGTTGTGCTATATAATAGAATACTATATAGCAATCAAATTAATGAACACAGCTATTATCACCAAACGGATGAATCTCACAAGAAAAGAAAAGTTTGGGTGAAATAATTACATACAAAGATGCATACTGGATGATTCCATTTGTATAAAGTTTTTTAAACAGTTGATTTATAGTATTTGTACTCAAAATAGTGGTTCCCTTTGGGGAGAAGACTGAGGTTATAAATGGAGAACAAACAGGAGGTTTCTGATGTGTAGGTAGTATTTTAATTTCTTGACCTGAGTAGTGTTCACTTTGAGGTAATTTATTAAGCTTTAACCTTAAGTGTACTTTTCTGTATATTTGCTATATTTCAATAACAAAAATGTTCTAACTAAAAATTTCAATATTATCAAGTCTTTCCGAGCCATACATTTTTAAGTGCTTCCCAATGTCTTCAGGATAAAATCAAGACTTCACAAGGCCTTTCGAGTTGTCTTAGCCTCATTTTCCACCATTGCCACAGAGGTACCAGACAATACTCTCAACCACACTCTCACTATGCAAAACTACATGCCTTTGGTATACTTTATGGAATGCATAAAATGGCCTGTTCCTTATTTAGTTACCTAACTCCACTCACCCAGAAAGTGTCACCTCCTCCAGAAAACCTTACATGAACCCCCAGCCTATGCAGAAAATTTCTCCTTTGTATACGTTTAGGACCCTGTCATGCCTCAGTAGCAACACTTACAAGTATTGTAATTACCAGTCTGTGTGCCAGTCTTTCCCTGGCAACCATGGAGCTTATTTGATTCCATATTCCCAGTGTCTAGCACATTGATAAATACTGTTAAATTGTCTACATGTCAAAAACAGCTTCAGTTGTAAACAGAAAATATGGTCAGCTTGTTTACTTAAATTAATAAGTCGTGCTTTACTTGGAAAGAAAGGGGTGGAAAGGGGAAGTTTAAATAAAAATTATAATTGAACCAAACATCAAATTCACACACAATCATTGAATTGCTTTCTAGTCTTTTCCTCTTCTGGGTAGGCCTAAATGGATTTAAATGAAATCAGATTTTTTTTCATTAGGCAATTGAATACTTTATTATTCAATACGGGTAATATAAAATTTATTTAGCTAAAGTGGAAATAGTTCCACACTTTTTCTAAGCTTTTTCAAAAATTGAATCACAAATAACTGGGACCATAATATGCACAGTTTTTGTTAAGATCTTAATTTCTCAACAATTTTAGTCAGGGTATATTTTACATAGTTACCTATAAGTAATAAATATTATTGAACTAATGTAACAGCTCTTGTATTCTACCTCTGTCACAGTAAGGTCTTCAAAATGCTATTTCCATATTTACAGAAAGGCAGATTAAGAAAAGCCAGCAACAAATCCCCTCCCCAGAAGTGACATGATGAGACTCTATCTTCATCAAACCCATAGCAATGATACGCCCACGGATTTTACTGACCTTATTAAGGAGCAGTTTCCCAACAGTATCTCCGTGGTCCATCCTAAGCATCTTTCAAGAAAATACATTTCAACAGAAAGGAAGGATGTTTAAATGTCACCCAAATACAAACACAAAGCCTTTCTCTATAGATTCAAATGCATTCTATTCAGTAGCAGGTAAAAAGATAAAGCATCTTAAGAATAACTGGTTATTTGTTCTTCAAACAATGGTTTTCTTCCTGAACACATTAGCTAGGCGGCGTTGATTTTAAGGAGAGAAAATTTACTCTCATAAAAGTTTTGTCATAGGGCTACAGGTCTGTCTCTCAGAACTTAAAAGCTATTGGGGGTGGACAGGGAAGGAGCTGAGCCTTGGGATTGCAAAAGCATGTATCTGAATATTACTGGAGACACAGAAACAAACTCCTACCTCTGCTTCTCTGCACAATTTCTATTGGATTTCTTCCTACAGGCTGCCTTCTGTTGCACACCTTTCCATTAGATGGACAATGGCTGTTTGAAGCTTCTGAGATTGTTTGAATGTTTATTACAGAGGTAGTTACATGAAAACACTGACTCTCTAAATATGTGTGCATGTATTCATGCAGAAACACATGCATATATGATATGATATATAACTTACATCATAGACACACTTCCATATACCCACCATACCCATGGGAAAGAAAAGCTAACTGACCCTGCTTGGGTCAGCAGCACAGTGCTGGATCAATCAACTAGGAGTAGCTGAATAGGATGACTTAGTAAAGATGTAGCTTCTGTGGGCCCCCTTCAACCTTATAGTCAACAGGGTTTCAGTTACCTTAAAGACAAAATGAAAAATCTAAACAAAAATGCCAGTAAATGTCTATTCTATTAAGTCAAGAACAAAAGTTTTTTTCTAAAAAAGAAAAAAAAAACTGTATGCCTAGGAAATATTAATGTTGACATTCACCCAAAAGAATCATTAATTATCTATGACATTATATTTATTTGGCCTGAAAACACCACATTGTCTTCTATCATCTTACAGAAGATCTTTGGGTTGGGGCCAATTCAGGAAAATTTCCAGTTTCAAACAATTAATTTTACATTGCCCTAAGAGGAAACTAAGTACCAATTAAAATAGACACATATATTTTAAAGTCGTAAATTGCACCTTATGCTATCATGTACAGTTCAATTAAAAGGAATTGCATTTTGCTTCAATAGTTCAAAGCCAATTCCTGTAACACCCAACACTTCAACAGTTTGAGTCCATTTCATTTATTTTTGTAGAATATTTAACAAGTTATTTAAGACTGTGCTTAAAATGCTTACATTCTTTCAAAGTAGTGAGAGAATGAAAAAAGAAGAGCAGAAGCAGGAATCCAAACAAATTTGCAATTGCAACAAAAATAATTATAATAAAGCATAGAAAGATTATTGGATTGAAAGTAAGATCAATCCAATAATTTAATACTTAATAGTGAATTGACTGAAACTATCAGATAAATTTTTCCTATAATGTCAAACTACAGGTTGAAGATTCTGTTATTTAAATGCCTAATAAATATTATATTATTTATTTATGTTAATAAAATTAAACACTTATGCAGACATTCACCAGTTTAAGTGCAGGAGTGGGATAAATTGACCATAATAATAGATTAAAGAAGAAGAGCTGGAATGCAATGAGAGAACTTGAAGGAATCTCATGAGTAGTGTGGTGTTTTTAAATGCATCTATTAGTCAGATTAATAGATGACACAGACTGGCAAGAGTCCAGGTGAGTAAAAATATTGGATAAGATGAATTGCCTCACTTTTGGGAAATGGAATTTCTGAGTTTATATTATAACCACCAATTTTTCATTTTTGGATCTACTGAAAGAATCCAGCATCTAGCAAGTTCTCAGTTAATGTTATGTTTTAAAAAACCGAATTCTCTTTTACTTATTACAGGATGTTTACAGTTCTTGTATTGTTCAAAAGTGCTTTTGTATATCTAAAACAAGAAGGAAAAGCAAATACAGTCAGAGATATTTTTGAAAAATCTTAAAGAAACAATTACAAATAAATGAATTATTTCTAGCTCTACTTCAGCCAGCCTGTTCCTCCTGGGGAATTCCACTTCACCTTCACAGGAATTTCCAATTTACAGTCTGCCCTAATGAATTCATACTTGCCAATCCCCAAGTTCTTGTGAGCCAATTCCTATTTCATCATATATATATTTCATCATATATTTGCCTGGAGAACTGTGACTAATGCAAACATATAAAGTTTATTCAAAAGCTATTTGATACATAATCTTCCATATAAAAAGAAGGGCTAATTAAGCAATATTCTTTGACATAACTGACTCCCCTTTCCTCCTTGGTACTGTTTTTCACCTGTTTATTAATTCTTTGAATCATAGTAGGATTGAGGGACTAAATTTTTAATTGTATTTCATTTTTGTGTCTAATCTTTTTTTCAATTAGAGAAGTTTAGATTTGCAGAAAACACAATTTTCATATAACCCCCTCACAAACAGTTTTCCCTATTAACACTTCACATTAGTGTCACACTTTTGTTAGAATTGATTAAACAATATTATTATAATTCTGCTATTAACTATAGTCCATAGTTTACATTAGGGTTCACTGTTTGTGTTGTACATATCTATGAATTCTTAAAAAATTTTATTCTGCTAGCATATATATACAATCTGAAATTCCCCATTTTAACCACTTTCAAATACACATGAAAAATGATATATATACATATTTATATATGTATTTTTATGTACGTATATATATAAATTTGCAGTTGCTTAAAGGGAAGGAGTTATTTAAAACATGTGACGGTGCTTCCTGAAATGGTTTCTAACCTTTACATTTAGAGAACAAGCTAAGAGATGGCATTTGCAAAGATTTCCTAGGATGTTATCAACATTCACTATTTAAGATATGATCTGTGCAGTATTTAATAAAAAGTGACTTTCCCCTCTTTGCAGCAAGGAAAAATTGGTCTGCCTTGTAGTATGAATCCAAAGGCAGTTCTCAGGTCTGTGTCCTGTGATCGCATCTCTCAAAAAAAACATTCTTGTGGAACCTCAAAAGAGCCTCTCCGCCTTCCTGCCCAGTGTGGCAAGGTGGAGCAGAACCAGCCACAGATGGCCTCCTCTGCCCATAGACTGCTCAGGCTAGCACTAAGGTTCAGCTGTGGCAGCCACAACCACAAACTAGAGGCTGAAGAGGAGAAAATACCACCATTTAATTCTCTGCTTCTGAATCTGATTTTCTGCCATGACACCTTCTTTCTCCTCAGCCCCAGAGTCACAATAAAATTTGTCTGGGGTTTGGGAGAACAGAAAGACACAAACGGCATATGGGCAAGGTGAATCTCTCACACAGCTATGCATTCTCCAGTTCAACCGGTATTTGGTAAAAAAAAGGCAATGTGCATCCTGATTGCTCAGGACACAGACTGTGGACTCACACAGAAGAGATCTCAAGTCTCAGTTTGGAAATTTGCTAACTAAGACCCTGGGTAAGTTATTTAAACTCTGATTGTCTAAGTTACCCCTTCTCTAGAATAAGGATATTAATAGCCACCCCAGAGGATGGGCATTAGGACAAACTAAATACAACACCCTGAATCTGTTACCCATGGCCTGGCATAGAGTCTCTAAACAACCACTATTCCAATTTTAAAAGGATCAAATTAATAAGTGTAGGTGTAATTTAATTACAATGATCTTAATAAGTATTTATCATCCAGTTGTTTTTCCCTGCTTAACGATCTGTGTTGAATTCTGCTCTTCATTGAAATTGTAAGCCACTTCTAAACACAAATGTTAGTGAGTGGGCAGTATTGGTAAAATCAATAGATACTCCATCCATTTTGCATTCATGCCTTTTAATAAGATATGTCAGATGACTGTGAAACTATGGTGGTGGCACGTAGGTGCATGGGTAGCTTTGGCAGATGTGAAATTGTTCAAGAAGCTTATGGGCATCTTTCTGTGAATTGTCCAATTTTGTGTTGCAGTCAGTCAATGTCATTTGGGAAAATTTCATGCAATTCCTGCACTTCCTGGTTTTCTGAATTCTATCAGCAGCTACTTCAACATTTGTTTCCCTAGCACTTCCAAGTGCTGACTATAGACTCGTACTATCCCTTACCAGTGTTTTTCTCAGTCTCCTAAAAGGCCTTTCTCTGCCTCAATATATGACTTCTCCAAAGTATCCAGAGCACCTTTATATGATACAATCTTATCATGGCACTCCCTTGCTTGGAAGCCTGCAGTGGTTAGAACTGTTATATTATAAAGCCCGAACTCCTGATCACAGCACACAAAACTTCATTTTATGGCCCCTGCATTTCTTTCCAGCAACATTTCTCACTGTGCTTTTCTTCTCACTCTGTGTTCCAGCTTTATGACACTTCCTAGAGATCCCAAACATTTCATGGTACTTTTGCATGCACATAGCAGAGGCCCACTCAAAGCAGCGAGAGCCAAAAATGGAAGAGAATGATTGTGGCAAAAGTATGAATGGCTCTTAGATTATGATATGGTCAGAAGTACAGTTTATGCCATGGTGAGTGAAACTCTGAATTAGAAAGACTTCATTCAGTTGGCATGTTAACATGTGGTCTCTAATTTCTTCCTTCCTGAGCCTGCTCCTTTCTTTTTTATTTTTCTAGGTAAGGTGTCCCTGCTCAGCTCATCTTGCTCATTGAGCTGCTGTGCCTACCCTCCTGAGTTCTATACAAAGTCCACTCAGCTTCAGAGCACATCACCAACTGGTTATTCTCCTTTGTGCCATTGAATTCAAGATCTAGCTTGACTCATCATTACTGCCTAAGGTAAAACCTTAGGTAGATGGATAGACTATATACTGGTTTCTTCATGTCTTTTTGTCCTACACTTGTTCAACTGGTATGTTTTTCAATACAAACAATGAATAAATAGCAGCAAACAACACAAAAAACCCAACTAAGCATTATTTTCCTGTGCAATGCACGGGTGGGGACAGCGAGGGGTATGGAGGGTGAGGGGTGGGGAGGGCTCTAGTAATTTAACCTGGAAGTGGCAGGTGGATATGGCAAACACATTGACTAACATACCCAGTACATTACTTGAAGCTTTTGTGCTTCCATCTAGAACATACTTTTATACCCTTTGTCTGCTGGGATGATAACCACCCATCTTTCAAAATACTATAAGCTTCTTAGGATATACTTATTGCTGCATCCCCAGCTTAGAAAATACTAGGCAATCTATAAAAAGTTGTTGAATTAATGAATAACTAACTCATGTAACTTCCCTACATAGACCTCCTCTCCCAGCAAAAATAATAGCCATTCTCTCCTTTATACACCATTATAATACCCTCTACATATGCCTTTTTATTAGAAACTAAAACAATGATGTACTTACTTGATTCCATTTTGATTTCAGTTTACTAGACTACAAGCTCCTTAAGGAAACAGTATGATTTGATTTCTAATAATGTTCCTGACCCAATGCAGTTGCTCAAAATGTCTGCTGAATATTCATTCAGCATGCAACTTTAACAAGCCCTTCACACTCCAAATGTCGTTTTTGATTCTTCTTTCCTTAGAGCACTATGTTATGTAAGGTTTTATTGTTCACCAAGAAGCAGAAATAAAGCAGCACAAAGCTTGTCACTGAGCAGAAAATGCCTTATGCCTGCAGGCAAAGGCATTTCTACCCCATCACTATTCCTGGCTTAGTGTGTCTTTCACTGGAAAAACTCGTCTTCAAAACACCCATTCTTTGAAGCACACATGGGACTTTTCTAAAGGCCCTGATACAGAACTTTGATTGATTTGCCCTGAGGAAAAAACAATTAAACAAGTCTCTATGGAATATACTAATTAGCTCTGTTTTAATATCCGTTTATCACAGCATACATAATTCTTTTGTGTGGAGATCATCTAAAGGATATCATATGCCAAAAATAATCAGATGTATTGTTCTTTCATTTCCTTAATGAGCTCTGCTATACTTTGTCTTTTCCAGTAAATTGCAAGTGAGTCACAATTTGGAAAATAATTCTAAAAGAAAGCAACTTGTCAAACATCACTCAGAAATGGAAATAGTAAACATGTACTTCAGTGTACCACTATCTGTCAGAGTCAGTGCCCACAGGGATTAGTTTCTTAATTATTTGTTTCTATAACCAATAAAAAATGGCATTTTTAAGCTTGGAACAATAGAAAATTTTTTTGTATGTTTACCAATTTGTTTCCAAAGTTAATTATTTTTATTCAAGATATAAAAATCTGTATGTTTTTAAAAATTTAAACTCTATACAATAAACTAGAAAGTGAAATTCTCTAAATTCCTATTCCCCAGAAATAACTTCAATGAACACTGTGTATTTTTTTAATAATTTGTTTTTGTTGTCATTTAGGAATGACTAACATTTTTAGATTTGCCTAACATTTTTAGAGTTGTCTAAAAGCATTAAACAAATTTGTTTTAATAAACCAAAAGTAGTATTCTTTTAAAGTTTCAAAGTAGACATCACTAATGTGCCTATATTGATACAGGGTCATCTTAAACTCCCAATATAGACATGAGTTCTCTATAAAAACCTCCAATAATTACAATGACAACTTTCTAATTTGTAAGTATTTTGTCTTTTCAGCTCTCAGATGACAGTTAAAGTGGTTAACTGCTTTCCAAAGTAGCCTATTACATCTACAGTTGATTAACTACAGTAATTCTCTACAGAACCTTTTCTGTACAACTAGAAATTTTCAGGTATCACAAATGAAATCTGCTTCATCTTTGCAGTGTGAAGTTGTAGTATACTCAGTAAGCACACACTGGTATTTATGGTGAGTCCTCTCTGCTATGATTACTTTCCTGGACCATGGGAGAGAAGTAGGAAACCATTTGGGAACACTTTGCTTCATTTTTCTTTGTAAGAATAGTCACATTCAGCACATTATTCTTTCAAAAGTGATGCACACTTATAAGCAACAGTAAAAAAATTCAGGATGAAACAAAAAATAGCCAGGAACCAACAGTAAAAGCACAGTTCAGCTGCCCTCTGCCCCATCAATGGCATGCTGAAAGGAATGAGTGTGGATACAGCAAGGCCTTGCTACTGCCTCTTGAAAACCCCTCACACAGAAAAAGCCATTCCCAAAGCTGGGATTTGCTTACTCTTCACCCCTGGCCTATCAAATTTGGGTCACATAGTAATCTGCAAGAATGAGGTTTTAATTACTTACTGCCTAATCCTAGGAAGAGCCCTAACTCAGGCTCTGTCTAATTTGTGGAGGATTATATGAAAGAGAAAAACCTCACAAGAATTAATTGAGGTCATAAGGAAAAGAGTCATTTTATAGAAGGAGACTATGTCAGTTTTCTGGACAGAATCTTAAGCTTAATGAGTAGGCACATCTGTTGCTGGCTACAATGATAGAGATGGGAAAGACAGTTACAGAATGGGAGAGAAGAATAAGGGTGAAAGAATCAAAAGATAAAATTGTGCTAGCATTAAATGTCTTTAGGGAAGTGATAACCCTCTTAGAACACCTAACTAGCCATTGGTTTGCTGAATTTAGTGAAAAGTCCTTGAAGGAAAAATGGCAAGACATTTGAACCTGATTTTAGTTAATGAATAATTTTCAGGAAAACATGTTTTATGGTTACTTATTTTCATGCTATTGGAAGAGCACATAATTACAAATAAATGGTACTTAAAAATTTAGCCAATAAAGGTAAATTAATAAGTTTGTTGAATTGCCAGGCTAGTTCTTTCCCCTGAATTCTAAGTATTATTTTTTTTTTTACCTTCTTCAAAATTAGCCTAGGGATAATCTTGGGAAGGAGATAGGTTCACTTAATTCATGCTATGGATTAAAGCTTTCGAATCATAGAACAAAAGAAAAGTATTAGGACCAGGGATAAAGCTGAGGGAAAAAAAATTGCCTATAAATGAAAGTAAATGTCTCTTTAATCCCCCCTCCCCTTTTTTCCCCCTTGTAGTCTACTGCACTTGCTAAAAGCATTCCACTTGGAAGCTTACTGAGGTCGTTTTTCATAGGGCCCAGTGTAGTGTCACAGTTCATGTCGCACCCTTTCAGCCTCCAAATCTACTGCTTAAGTTAAGGCAAGTCACGTTCATTCACTGGTGCTTGACTGTTCAGATCACATTTCTTTTCATATTTGTCACTGATATATGTTATAAATGAGGGAGATTCTTTCAAATCATGCTTTCATTTTTAATTTATCCATTTAGAAAAGCATAGGTACTTTGGATTGTTGAAAATTATCAGCCACTTACGCCATTTTTAACAGAAGATTGAAAATAAAGGTTCACACAATTCTCTACTCATGACTCCTTTTCATTCTCTTTAACAGACTAAATGTCACAAGTAAGTTTTTGGTTTTGATTTGGTTTTGTTCCTTAGGTGATGATCTCATCTATGGCAAGATCAGTCTTAGCCCCTGAGATCTACAGCAATCATCTCAAGTAAACTGGTGGACACATCACACTCATAAAATTTCTACTCAACTTAAGAAAGGGAAAACAATTCATTCCACTGATATGCATATATACAGTGCTCTACAGCCCCAAACTGCCATAATGAATGTACTTAGGGCTTGAGATAAAATAATGTATGACCCAGGAGGAGAGGAATCCAGTCACCAAGGATCAAGGAAAAAAAAACAAACCCAAAGCTCTCACTGTGTGGATGCCAGTAAGAATCTCCCTATAGCAGGTACAACTTATCCAATCCTAGAAGTTCAGACAAAAGGAAGAAAGTGAAGGAAAAATATTTTTCCTCTACTGCTTAATAAAATATGCCAACTAGCTTCCCAAAATATATGATTCAGATGATTAACACTACACAGGAAATAACTGCATTTACAATAGGTCCTCTAACGAATGTGCTAAGACAATTACAATAAAGAAAAAATAAAAGCTAAACTTTAAAGTACAACAATTAAGATCTGGAAGATGAGTTATGTTTGTACCGAAGGATCTGAGAAATTGGGATTAGACTTCAGCTTTAAAGGATGGGTAAGGATAGGAAGAAAGGAAAAGGGGAGGACTTGCTAAGAGAGTCAGGCAGAAAAAGAAAAAGCCAAGGTTTCAGAATGAAAACAGTGCGAAAGAAAAATACTAAAGAGTAGAGTTTAACTGAAATAAGGGGACATATTGGGATATAGTGAATGATAATAAAGGGAGAAATGCAAAATGGGGTCAAGGTATAAAAGTTCCTTAGATGCCCAGAAGAAATTTAAACATATGCAAAGGAAAGTAGAAAAACAGTTAATTTCTTTGAAGCTTGTCTATAGCTGACTTTTTTTTTCAGATTAGAAACATGGCTTGGTTTCATAATGCAGTAAAAAGAGAGAAAGTTCTAGAATGAAGGAAACCATCTGGAATTTGTTAAAATGAGTCAATTACGCAATGATGAAGACCAAAATGGGGAAGGGACTTGGAAGTAGAGAAGGGGCAGATTCAAGTGCCATCTCAAACAAACAACAGAAATTTCACACAGAGCAGATGAAAGGAAGAGAAGACTCAGAGAAGAAACAGGTATCTAGTTTGGATTTCTCTGACAAAAATGGTTGTATGGGGAAAGAAGGTGAGTTCAATGTGTCCATGTTAGGCTCAAGGCAACAGAAGGTATATAAATATATGATGTGATAGGAATAGTATTATTTCCACTATCAATCTCAAGTACTGCAAAGATAAAAGAAGATAATATATATGCAATTACTTTCTTAGATATATAAATATACCTTATGTATAAAGAGTTTTTTCATTGCTATTCCCATTATTAACAATTACAATATCACAAAACTGAGGTTTGAGGAGTCTGCAATGGTAGCGAGATTGTCTTTTTGTAGATTAAAGTTAAGGCCTTGAGTATTGGTGAGTTTACTAGATAATATGACTAGATGGAGAAGAACAATGGGCTCAGAATGCTCAAAGTTTAAGAATGAAACACTATCGAAATCTAAAAGGTCACTTATTTGCATACCTGGAGAAAGGTTGTGTTTTCCTTGTCATAGAAGTCGAATCTGATACCAATATTCTGGGAAGTCAATATTTAGACATAAGGGATGACCAATATACCACAACATCTTACACACTCACACACAGAAACAAAGACAGCAAACCAAGAAAATCGGATGGCCACTGGTGCTTTGGCAGGCAAAGCAACAATTTTGCTGTATTTTCAATCACCCTTTATGAAACTAATATAACAATTCCACTAATATATATATTATTTTCTATTTTATGTATATATATATATATATATATATATATATATATATATATTTTAATGTGAAGGGACCAGCCAGAGTTCTCTGTTTCTTGGCAATACAGTAATATTTGATTAAAGAGTATTAGTCTGTTGATTTGCCCAGTGAAAGGGTAAAGGAAGCTGATTATCTTTGATAAGTAAATTAAACAGCTAAGTGCTATAGAGATTGAGATAATGCCTTGGGGGAATTAATGGCAAAGCAAATCAATAGGCTATAACTTCCTTGTTTGTAACAAGATTTAATTTAAAGCTTACAGCAGAAAAAAAGTTGTTCTGCATGGCATTCTTCTCAGAAATATATTGTTTTTCTGAAAGACAATTAGGTTGACTTGTCCTTTCTCATTATTTAACACTCATAAACCTATGTAGTGGTGCTTATTCTGTTTACTACAGTTATCAAGTTATCAAGTCACAGAAATGAGATCTCTGGAATGCTACATAGAAATTGTGTGGTACACATACAAAAAAATGTAAACACTTTTTCAGTTTTGCAATGTATTTAGTAATGAGCATGTATTACCTTCAGGGTGAAAATGGAAATAAATACCATTATTGATTTGATAAAGAGATTTGATCACAATTCAAAAATACAGTAGTATTTAGATAACTATGGATTTTATGACAAGCTAAGGAAATACAAAGCTGATACAAAGATAGTGAAATGACTTAAGAAAGAAAATTCTAGGGTTGTTTTGTAAGCTACTGAGTATATTATCATGAAAGAATCATAGATCATAAGAAGTTTGACTTTTGCAAAAACTCCTAACCATTCTTTCATTTTGTTTATCCCATAAAGAATTCTTTTCCTCCTTTTTCCCTCACTCAGCATCATATGTGTATATACGTGTGTGTGTGTGTGTGTGTGTGTGTCCTCAAAAGCCCTTACTGATATCTGAGATTCCCTTTCCTCAACCAGCTCTTCATTTTGTTCCACTGAGAAGCCCTAAGGATTTGCATATGGCAAATCATGTCAGACCAGAACTGAAAGTCATTATTAAAGTTACAAACTGTGAATCAGTAGTTAATATCTTCTGTAAGAGCTAGAAGCATGGCACAGAGGAAAAGAATATACAGAAAAAATACAAAACTGTAACACTTTATTGGTAAACTCATCCTATTTGTATGTATTTACAAACACTTCTCAAATACTCAAAGATATAATGTGTATCCTTTTCAGATTGGGATTTTACTCATTCCTAAACAGTATGAAATGGAGGTCTTATTTTCTTTGTGTTACTCACAGCATTGAAATAGATGTAAGTCCCTTGGAGGAAGAGAATTTGTCTCATTTATTCTTCAGTATATCCCCAGCACCTTGAAAGGTGCCTAGTATTTACACAATTAATATTACTTGAAAAAAATGCTTATATCAATACTTGTTGGATTTAATAAAACTAGAAGATAATATTCCTTCTGGTCTGGAATATATCCTAATCTACTGTAATCCACTAACATTGCAATTTATCTCAGAGTCCCTATAATTTGAGTTATATCAAAGAAAAATTATCAGATATATTTGTTAACAAGTCTAGACAGTAAACAATTTATATAAACATTTTTTATAAATAATCCACCTTTCACCCTGGAAGCTATGGTAGAATAGCTTGACACATTTAGAGAGACTTTGAATTCAGAATCGTGATGCTGAAGAGCCATTTCTTGGTAAGAACATGCTCCCCAGGTGTCCTCATGTACATAAATATCTTCTTATAAGTTGCCTTGAATTCTCCATTTTGTCTCCTGACATTTACTGAAGATACATCAATAAAGATTCATTTGAGCTATAAAGCATTCTTTAAAATGCAAATATTTAAAAAATCAATCATTAAAGAACCAGAAAAGTGAAGAGTTCTTCATCAATATGAACAGAAAATGCAAAATTAGCTTTCAAAGAACTTGATTAGAGGCAGTCTAGAGAGCAATTAAGAACATAGACTTTGGAGTCTTGTACAAATTCTAGCTTCACCTCCTATTAGCTGCATGACCTTGTGCAAGTTATTTACACTATGTTTTTCTTTTCCCATTTGTAAGACACAGGTATTCAAGGTTATTAAAATGTTTGAGTCAATAAACATTATTAAGTGCATAGAACTATGCCTGACAGAGAAGTTCTAACTATTTCTATTAATTGGTAATAAATCAAAGAATTTTAAAAATACCTCCTCAAGGAAGATAAATAAAAACTTTTCAAAGATGTTTCACATTGAATTTTGATTCAGAATGATTTGCTCCTTTGTGTTTACTCATTGGAAGCAGGTTCTATTTTCTCTGTCATTAATTTTCTAAATTTACCCAATCAGAAGAAATTCTTTCTGAACTAACACAAACATAATTTTTCTGACACTGATATTTGATAATTTGGTTCTTTACCAAACAAATGGAAATAATGTATATTAAAATAGTCTTTCCCACAGAAGGCCCAAATGTAACTCTATAAACCTAAAACAAACCATGTCTGTTACCAAATGAATGTCCAACAATATATGGTTAAAAAAGAAGTCTGTCCACCCAGGGGAGTGAATCTCCCTGGCAACGTGGAATACGACTCCCGGGGAGGAATGTAGACCCGGCATCGTGGGACGGAGAACATCTTCTTGACCAAAAGGGGGATGTGAAAGGAAATGAAATAAGCTTCAGTGGCAGAGAGATTCCAAAAGGAGCCGAGAGGTCACTCTGGTGGGTACTCTTATGCACACTTTAGACAACCCTTTTTAGGTTCTAAAGAATTGGGGTAGCTGGTGGTGGATACCTGAAACTATCAAACTACAACCCAGAACCCGTGAATCTCGAAGACAGTTGTATAAAAATGTAGCTTATGAGGGGTGACAATGGGATTGGGAAAGCCATAAGGACCACACTCCACTTTGTCTAGTTTAGGGATGGATGAGCAGAAAAATAGGGGAAGGAAACAAACAGACAAAGGTACCCAGTGTTCTTTTTTACTTCAATTGCTCTTTTTCACTCTAATTATTATTCTTGTTATTTTTGTGTGTGTGCTAATGAAGGTGTCAGGGATTGATTTGGGTGATGAATGTACCACTACGTAATGGTACTGTAAACAATCGAAAGTACGATTTGTTTTGTATGACTGCATGGTATATGAAGATCAAAAAAAAAAAAAAAAAAAGAAGTCTGTCTTCCCTGTACTGTACTTTCCAGAAGGTGAAATAGTGAATTCAGACAGATATATGATGTAGCACAGAATCATGACACATACTTATAAATAGTGCAAATAACAATTAAAAATTATATGCAAACATGTTGCAGGAAATAAGGAAAAGATAGACTATGCAATCAAAAGTGTGAAAATAAGCAAGGAACACCCAAGGAATACAGACTGATCTGCATTCTACCTAGAGCAGAGGTAGTATCATTGCTAACTTTTTCTAGAGTTTAGTGATAGATTTTTTTACAGTCTTTTTTATTTTATGATCCCCTTTAATGGGAACACTGTTCTGATTATTTGCTATAGCAAGGAGTCAGCCACCATCACTTGCACTTGGCAGAGACTCAAAGGCAGGCAGGGAAGTGGGAAAGCTTTATAGCAGAAAGAAAGGGAAGACTTCAGGTGTACCCCGACTGGAAGCTGTTGGCATGGGAAAGCTGGAGGCAGACTAACCAGAGCATCCTATGTGATTGGCTAGGGAAGCACATCTGGCTTTCCCCAGTAAGTTTAAGTTGGAATCAGGGGCAAAAATTAGGGGAGCAGTCAGTTATTCATCAAGTCCTGGTTATTTGGGGCCATTTGTAACAGGGACTGTGGTTTGACTTCAGAGCTTCCTGGTTGTTGTCCATTTGTATATTCAGTCTCTCAGATCCCCTTTTGGTCATTCTCTCACTTGCCAGAGATTGACCAATTCTGTGAAAGCTAGAAATCCATATCTTCACTGCTCAGAGTCTGTTCATTCGTCTTCATATTTGAATGCATTTCAAGATCTTCTTGACATTTTTGCTCTTGTACCCTCATGTAAATCATCTAATGAGAGAGTAGCTGCATAGAAGCATTTAAGGCTCTGGATAGAACCTAATAGACCAGCATCAGGACCACTATGATATAAAGAAAACAATAACCCAGGAAACCCCACTGCTCACCCAGGACAAGAGAACAAATCTCATAAGCCATGAGGATCAACCTTAGAAAGTAAAACAGTTTTCTTCCTTAATGTTCGGTATATCCTGTTCTACCTTGCCTGTTTTATTAATTCAAGTACAACAAGAAGTATTAGCAATGGCACAGACACTGTTATGACAAGCCAACAAGAAATCTGGAGCTATGCAATTGTCCATCACTACTCGTGCCAATTAGTTAAGACTGATCTGTATTCCAGCTAGAGCAGAGGTAGTATCATTGCTAACTTTTTCTAGAATTAGTAATAGATTTTTTTACAGCTTTTTTTTTTAAAAAATTTTGTGAGCCCCTTCAATGGGAATACTGTACTGATTATTTGCACAAGCAAGTCAGTAATTCCCCCAGGTAGTGTGTCTGAGTAATCAAGGGTGGCTCATTTTGTAGCTCATATCTGAGTCAGAATTTCCAGTCTTGATGATTCATAGAATCAGGGTCTTGGTGTACAGACAAGTCTTGGAATACTCTCCCGAAAGTACATAAAATATTAGTCTGGGGCAAACAGAAAAGGGCATCCTGCTCACAAAAGGAGGCCATATCCAGTAGGGGCATGTGCAAATCCAGGAGAAAAGGAGTTATTTGTAGCATGAGGTTGTAATTATGGCCATATATTATCTAGATAACATATTCAGATCTCTATTAGTCTCTTCAAGGCACCAAATATTTGGGACATCACCCTATGAAAGTTGTTGAATTCGAGTTTAGAATTACCCAGAATTTAATCAATTAGATTGTAATAAAAGGATCTTTTTTCCCTGGAAGAGTGGGACACAAGTAAAGTTACAAGTTGATTTGTGTAAGGTCAATTGTCCATGAAAGTGCAAGTTGAAATGCCATCAGCTATAATTCCATATAGTCTCATTTGATGAAACTAGAATTGTACAAAAGTTTTTATCACAGGTGTCTGGTGAAGGATGGCATATCCAGCAAAAAATAAGACTGAGGTTTGTAGCTACTGTTTGAGATAATTAAACAATTGATTAGAATGAGTATTTATGACCTAAAATTCATAATAAGAATTGAAGAGAAAAAGGCCATTGTGGGTGGATGGCAAGAGGTCTATAGAAAATGCAAAAAGAATGATTATAAATTAGCAGATAAAAAAACAGGAATTAGTTAGTGGACTTAGTCTGCTATCTTGAGTGGAAGCTGCCACTATCCACAGTCATCTACATGTTCAGAAGACCTTGGTTCAGCTGTCTGCATCTGAAGAGCATCTGCTTACAGAGAATCTCTGAGAATCTTCAGTTTGAGATCTACTATTGGAGTAGCCTTCCAATCATGTGGAATTCTCAGTTGCTTCTTAAACTGTGAAACATGAACCCAAGGGGTGACTCCCTGGAGTTTCACAGCTATATTTGTTGTTAATGGTACCTGATAAGATCCCTTCCAATAAGGTTCAAGAGCAGTTTTTCTCTGATGGTTATTCCAATAGACAAAATCTCCTGGTTGCAGATTATGAAGACACTGTTTAGGAAGGCATTGTGGGAAAGTGGCATTAACCTATTGGTGATAGGACTGAGTATATAGTATGGAGTCCCTTGCAATATTTTGCCATGTCTGCAGGCAGTAGGGTTAGAGTCTAGTTTCAAAGGTAAAATCCCTGAACACTTGAGCCTTCTAGTTACTGATTTAGGGAGATAAACAGTGTGTCCCAGAAGGAATAAACCATGTGGCCAAAAGAGTTAGTGGGAGTGCCAAGAGAGTTCAAGGGTTTCTGAATATTTGGCAACTTTTAAATATGCCATTGGTCCTCTGAAACCTTTCTAGAAAATTGTGGGTGATGAGGACTATACCTCTATCACAGTCCCCACAAAATATGTGCCTGAATCACTTGATATAAAAGTTGGGATGCCCCAGGTTGGAAACAAAAAAACAAGCATCATTTTAGTCACTGTAAGTAAGGGCTGTAGATTTTTGGCATGGAAGTTCCAAAAACATAAAAACATATCCAAATCCCATGGAAGGTGGAAGCTAGTTAAAATCCATCTGAAGGTGTTCAAAGCCCTTTGAAGCTTTGGCTCCTGGCCATCTCTCCCCTTTTACAGCTTTTCCAGGTTTACATTATTGACAAGTAACACATGACCTGAAAATAACTTCAGTTGTCTTTTTTAAGTTTCCCCACCAATGTTGATTTAATATAGTGACCAATTTGTTTATTCCAGAATGAGCACATTCATAGAGAAATTTAGATAATATATATTTGCAATCATCTGATACTATCAAACAGCCATCTTGAGAGTGCCAGAGATGATCTGAGTGAAGGACACAACCACATTTTTTACATTTTTTCCTTTTCAAAATCAGGGGCTACATGTTGATATTTTACAATGGCCTGTTTGAATTCTCCAGGAATTTACCTTTTGAAAGCTTAGATAAGATCACAAGTTGGTTAAGGCGGCTCTTTTTGGAGCCATGATCTGCTAGAGCACTTCCTTTAGCTTCCATATTTTCTCTTTTTACATGGGTCTCAACCTTTATAAAAGGTTGAAAGGAAGTAGGAGTGCATCTAAAAGTTCCTTAACATTTTGTCATTTTTGATGGGGTTTCAGCAGAGGTGAGAACCCCTCTTTGTTTCCAAAGCATCCCCAAATCGTATACTACTCCAAAGGCATACTTGCTATCTGTTTAAGTGTTTACTCTCTGGTCTTTGGCTGGTTGACAAGCTCTAGTAAGTGCAATAAATTCTGCCATGTGGACTGATTTTACCTCAGGTAGAGAATTATATTCTGAAGAAGAGATTAAATAAGTGACAGAATACATCCTGGTTGATAATTTCATTTCATTTTTGAGATATCATCCATCAACAAAGTATACTGGGTCAGCAAAAGGGGGACACGAAATGAAATGAAATAAAGCTTCAGTGGCTGAGAGATTTCAAATGGAGTTGAGAGGTCACTCTGGTGAACATTCTTATGCACTATATAGACAACACTTTTTAGTTTTTAATATATTGGAATAGCTAGAAATACCTGAAACTACCAAACTCCAACCCAGTAGCCTTGACTCTTGAAGACGATTGTATAACAATGCAGCTTACAAGGGGTGACAGTGTGATTGTGAAAACCCTGTGGATTGCACTCCCTTTATCCAATGTGTGGATGGATGAGTAGAAAAATGGGGACAAAACCTAAATGAAAAATAGGGTGGGATGGGGGCATGTGTGATCTGGGTGTTCTTTTTTTATTTTTATTTTTTATTCTGATTCTGATTCTTTCTGGTGTAAGGAAAATGTTCAAAAATAGATTGGGGTGATGAATGCACAGCTATAAGATGGTACTGTAAACAGATGATTGTACACCATGGATGACTGTATGGTAAGTGAATATTTCTCAATAAAACTGAATTAAAAATATATATATATACTGGGTCAGGATTCTCAATGGGAGTCTCTAACAAACCTGAGCAATTTAGAGATCTCCAAGCCTGGGGTAAGACAATGATGAGGTTCCCTCTTCTCTGGTAGGGGTGGGAGAGTAGCTGGGTTCAGGGTGTTGCAGCAGTGAATATAATGTGAGATGGAAAGAGTAACAGAACCTCATAAGAGGTTAACTGGCTGAAAAGTATAGTGTGTTCTCAGTCAGTAATAATATCTGTACTTCAGAGGAACCATGAGATCAAGCAGGGAGCCTGGAACTAGTTCAGTAGAAGCATCAACACATTTTGCAGTGGCAGCTATTCCCCCAAGGGGTATAAGCCTTTCCAACCAGGTCAAGAGTAAGGCTATATAGTAAGCGATGTGTTTTTGATGATACCCATGAGTTGAGGTAAAACCTCAAGGGCTTGTCTGGATCACTCATGCATAAATGGACAAAATGGTTTTTTATAGTTAGGGATGCCTAGAAAAGGAGGCTGTTGAAGAAACTTTTTCAGGTTACATAAGGCCTGTTGCTGTTTGGGTTCCCACAGGAGAGATTCTCCTACCAAGGACTCAATCAATTCATGAAGAGGTGTTGCAATCTCAGAAAAATTTGGCACCTATTATCTGCAATGTCCAGTTAAATATAGCAATCCTATAAATTGTGCTTTTGTGAGGGGTCTAGGATAAGTTTGGATAGGCTTCAGTTTTTCAGGAGAGGGTATTTTCCCTCTTTATATAGAGCATGGCCCAAATAATGGACGGTGTTATGGCAAAATTGTAATTTATTTTTCAAAATTTTATGTCCCTTTTCTGCTCAGGCTGAGAAAAAGTAAACAGAATCCTTTTAACATACTTCATTGTTTTCTGAACAAAGTAAGATATAATCTACATATTGTATCAGAAAGAAATCATAAGGGAAATTTAGAATTTTTAAGTCTTGATTGATGTCCTGGGAAAAGGAGGAGGGGGCTTCAGTGAATCCTCTTGGGCATGGCTGTCCAGATATATTGCTGTTTTCCTGGTAAAGGCAAAGAGATATTGACTCTTCTGGTCTAGAGGCACATTGAAAAAGACAAGAACCCAGATCCACTACAGTGGAGCAAGTGGTTACAGGAGGAATTTATGACAGTATGGTATTTGGATTGGGTACTACTGGGAAGTGAGGGACAATAATTTTGTTGATGGGCCTGAGATCTTGAACAATTTAATCCCCTCATTTATTTGGTTTCTTGACTGGCAGGACAGGGGTGTCATAAGGCCTAGCGCAGGTTGCCATAGCCTATACATACAAAAGCCTTGTATATAAGGCTTTTGACTATAGGTTTGAGCCCTTCCTTTCTTTCTGGCTTCAAGGGATATTGGGCAAGTTTTGATAATAGTTTGGTAGGGTCTATATTAACTTTTATTTATTTCACTCTAATTATTTTTGCCTATGTAATGGGATTTTTAGCTCATGGAGTGTCAGGTACAGTGCCAAGATCCTTATCTGGGGTATGCATCAAATATATTACAGAGGGCAAAGGTGTATCCAGAGCAGACTTAACTTGATTATGATTAGAGGAGTCCTCTGGCACCTCAAGAAATAACCCCTCTGGCATGTATTTTATGCTACAATTCCATTTGCAAAGTAAGTGTCTCCCTTTTAAGTTCGCAGGGATGGTAGCACAGAGCAGGAAGGAATGTTTTTCAGTCAAGGGCCCAAAGGTTACAGTTAAGAGCTGAGAAATAGGAAGAATTTGTGGATTATTTCAAATACCTGCCTTGTGTGTGTATGTTTATGCTGAGGTGTTATGTTTATGCAAGGTGGAAGTGTTTAATGTAGAAATCATAGTCTCCATATCTCCCAGGAATTGATGAGGATGACCATCTATAATACAGTCATCTTACCCTGAGTGTTTAAGACTAAGGCAGAATATTGAGCACTGTTTTCCTTTCTTGGAGCACCCTTATTGATCTGATTTGAAAGATTTTATATCATCTTTGTTTTTCTTTTGTAAGATTTGACAATCATTTCTTTCCAGTGTCCCTACTATATAATATCTACAAATGTCTTTGTCAGTAGCTGGTTAGTTAGGATGCAGGCCATTAGCTGACTGATCTGCAGGGTCACATGTTTACTTTGGATCATGTCATGTTTTTGTTCTAAAGCCCTGACAAAATGTGCTGTCAGGTGTTATATTTCAGAAAAAAAGAGATATTTCCAATTCTTAATTCAGTTTTTGAATTAGGTCTCTAATTTTAGGTTTAACTCCATTGACAAAATGAGATGAAAAGGCTGTTGTTACATCAACCTCGTGTTTAACTCTCTTATGTTTTCCAAAGACATTTTTCCTAGTCTATCCTGAAATTTTTTATAGTTTCATCTGTTTCTTCTTTGCAGCATTGAGTTATGGTCCAGTAAATTTTTATTGCAAATGTTTTGGCTATGGCTTTTAAGAGATTTTGCCCTTTTTGGGGGGACATTTTGACTCTCAGCTTATTGGGGAAACAGGGATCCTGTGGGTCCCTTTCCATGCTAGTCCGATCAGCTTTTCCATCCAGGATTTAGCATCTGAGTTTCTGACCACCACATATACAAGTTAATATAGGTGAAGTAACCCTGGATCATATATACCCAAAAGAACTCTAAATTCTTCTGAATATTTTCTGTTCTTGTTTGGATTTGGGGAAATCTTTAATTATATCTCTTAATTCAACTCAGGTCCAAGGTTTAAATTCTACAGTCACCTGCATACCTGGCTCCTGGGAGGGATGGATCTTTAGAGGCAACTGACATTTGGGGGTTTATGGAGAACTGTTGGGAAAATATATGGGATTTGCAGAAGGAGAGGAGAGATGAGTTGATGGAGGTGCGGAAGCAGAGAAATCAGACAGATAGGGGGAAGAGACCTGGATACAGGGAGGAAATGGCAGGAAAGAATGGGGAGGATTTACTATGGAGCCTAGTTTGTTGTTGCTTAAGTTTGTCAAATTGCTCATAGAATCTTTTAGTGAAGTGATTTTGATTCACCATTGCATCTGGAGGCTTCTGCATACCTATCAAAAACTGCTACCTGATGGGTATGAGAAATTCTATTTCATTTCTTTTCTAAGGTGACTTTCAAATGAAAGATTCTTTTTGCAGCTCAAATGCTCCCCAGAGTGGCCACTGAGGGCCCAAATTATCCTTGGTGAAGTTCTGCCATTTAGAAAGATGGTTGCAAGAATTATATGAGAGTGCATATAAGAAACAGGGGTTTTCCCTGGTGGAGGAGAGGATTTGGGTTTAGACAAACCCATGTGGGTTGACAACAGCCAGTTGAAATGTCATGCTTGTGTACCTCCTGCTTCAGGCCCTGACCTGACTGTTGGTGCCTCTAAATGCAGATGCAACAATCTGCACCCCTGGCAGGCAGGAAACCAAAGAAAACACTCTCTCTGGATCAAAACCAAGCTCTCTGTACAAAAATTAAGATGGAAAGAGAAATTTATCCAGTTTTATTGGTGACTCACAGCAAAATCTGTCCAAGTGGACACTGGTTCGGTAACAACCACAAGCTCATCTATCTGTGAGACCAGTTCAAACAACAGGCTTACAAGGCCAAAGTCTGTGTTCTATCCTATGACAGCACAACACAAAACAGTAACACAAAATCTGCAAAAGATGCCAAACAAATGGGAACCAATAACAATACCCAAGTACCAAACTTAGAATAAATAGCCAAAGAGCTCACTGAAAAGACAGAGTTCAGAGGCAGCACTGACTTACTATGTCCTCACAGATTCAACAAGCTACAAGCAACAGACACAAGAGGTCTCTGTGGGTACTGTACCCGGTTAAAGGCTGGGTCCACCACAATGGACACTGCAGACTAAGATTCAGTGTGATCACCTTAATAATAGTGGAAATAAGCAAAGAACATCCAAACGAGAACAAAGACTATTTATTCAGAGCTTACTATAGCAGGGGCATGAGCCATCGTCAAAGGTAGGAGGGGAGCAGGAAAGCCTTATAGTGGAAACAAAGGAAGACTTCAGATATGCCCTGGTTGGAGGCTGTTGCCATGGGGAAGCTGGAGGCAGGCTAACTAGAAGTGAGGCCACTGTGATTGGTTAGAGAAGCATCTCCAGTTGGTCTTAAATTGGAAAAGGGTACAAAAATTAGGAAAGCTGTCAGTTGTTGTTCAAGTCCTGGTTATTTTGGGCCAATTTTTACAGGGATTGTGGTCTGACTTCCTGGGATGGTTACTATAGATAGTGGGTCAGTACTTCCTGATCATTGTCCATTTGTATACTCAATTTCTCAAAATTATTATTAAAAGTTTTATAAGCTGAGTAAATAAATAGCAGCATACACTATAATATGCAGGTAATAACCAAACAGGTTGTTTTTATAAAAATAATATTTTGTGGGCATTTAATTCTAATTTGGCAAATATCACTTTATATTGAGAGGGTCTATATTTGTGCTTTGTTTTGACTTAGTAGTATATGAGAATCTTTTTGCCTCACCCATACTCCCAGAACATTAACAAAGTTAACAAGAGTATTATCAAAATACTGTTCATTCTATTTGTTTTATTTATTTAACACTTATTTTTCTATCCTCTTAAGTCTTCATTTTCATCATGGATATGCTTTTCTGGGTTTTGTTATTATTTTGTTTTGTTTCCAAAACAAGGATCATAGAGGAATACTTCTTTTTCTGTATCTAAAACATTTGAAATTTTTATATAGCAATATTTTTTTTTGTTTAGAGACACCAACTAAGGCATACCATCAATGTTACTTATGTTAATAAAAATAACGATAATAATATCTAATGTTTGTATAGTTCATTATGATATTGAAAAGTATTTTAATACCCACTGTCTCATATTTGCTACCCCATATCACTGTGAGATGGATGTTATTAATACCCTAATTTAATTGATACAGAAACCAAGATCCAAGTATAAATGATTTCCCTAAAGTTGCAACACTAGTAACTGACTCCAGCAAAGAATTTGAACCTACATCTTCAATATTTTGTCTTTTCTGAAGAAAAAATACTAAAGTAAGGTGTCTAATTTCTCTTTCTCACAATATCCTACAAATCCTGATAACCCTAATTCTCTCAAACACCTAAATACGCTAGAGAAATTATTAATTAATTATTAATCCATTAAAAGCAGAGCTGAAGAGAAAAAGAAATCTCAAGAAACCGGAGGAAATGCAAGAACAGAAGTCATTAATGATAGCAGTACCTGGGGGCATTTGCTGATTCTTGGTAACAAAGAGCTTTTATTATAAAAAACTAATAGAGTCTGAAGAGAGACACTCTTAAAGCTTGGTCCTCTAAAGAGGTTCAACCTCAGTGAAAAAGTAAACTGAGGAAAGAAACAACTTCTGTCAAAGGAGAAACAAAACTTTTTATGTCTTGGTTATAAGTACGGTTAAATAAGTTTCTCCCCTGAGTATTTATATCCTAAAGTTAAATCTCACGCAGAAATTGTATATAAATGCTTGCTATCCACATGGTAAACTTTAAATCAATAAATTAACTAATTTAAACCCACTATCCTGGATTGGGTAAGCTCCAGACACCAGGTAAAAGCTAACCTTTTCATCCTAGGCCTTGTAGAATTACATTGTGAGAATCCAGGGCCCCGCCCCTCCACTATTTTCAGTGCACGCAGCCATCCGCATGACCAGGACAGATGTCAAAGTTCAACAAACATCCCCCAGAGGGTGGGGGGAAGAATGTATCATCAAAGCATTAAAACTCCCCTCCCCTGATCACGGTTAATACCCAACTCTCATGAGACCCTGCTGAAATGCCACTGTCACACACTATGGACCCAAGTCTTTACAAGCCACCCATTCTGGCACTCCTCTCTCTCTGCAAGGTTCATTTTCCAGGGCTGTCCACAACCATGAGACTATCATCTCTAGTCAGTAAGTCTCAATTAAACCTATGTCCACTTCCATGCCTGGTGTATTCTTAGGTCTTAGTGCTAAGCTGAGTTGGAACAAATGGCCAGGCAGGAGGCCAAAAAGCCACTAGCCATCTTGGGGAGGGGGAATCCATGGGGACAATCCCAAATTGGCCCTTATCATCCACATGGGGAAGGGTGGCTGCCCTCCTGGACAAATGGGGACCACAGCAAGGGTATGGGAATGCCCTAGAAACTACAACATGGCTGCTGCTTTGCAAAGGACAGGAGAACAATTAAATTTGAGTAAGAAGGAAAGGGAACACCAAACAGTGGCAGCCATAGCACAGCCCTTTTAGGAGTCTTGTGGATAGCTACTGAGGCAGAACAAGCAGGAAAGTTACTGCGTGCCTTTTAAAGCATAAAGTAAAACTAGTAAAACCTGCTCTGAGTGGACAATCAGCTAGAAACTCTGGCATGCAGATATGCCCAAGTCAAGGCCATAAGTTGCCTCAGGCTTGAATCTGGAAGACTTCAGCTACTCTGGGATAAGACCCCGAAGCATAGGACCCCATAGACTCCTCCTTGGAAGATGAAGGGGACACCAGACAGGTGTGCTCCATAATACAACAGAAATGGAAGGCTTCACAAGATCAATGCCATGGGGATCAGCAATTCCAGCCTCCTGAACAGAAATTACACAGTACTATGAGAGACGATACTGTGGCAGAATGGGACAATTTGGGGCAGCAGTATAGACAAAAACCTAGGAGTCCCTACCCAATCGGCTTCTGAGGTTATGGGCCACCAGAGCAGAGGGAATTGTGCTTCTGGGAGTAGAGATGATAAATTGGCATCTATTACCACCCATTCTTCACTACAACAATGCTTATATGCTACCTCAACTAATGAAAGAACTGCCTCCTTATTGGTATGGCTGATTGAAGGGTGTAAGGCTTCATGGCTTAATGAAGGGGATATACCACACAATACCCCCCATTGGCAAACTATGGAGGAGCTACAAGATATTTAAGGGGGCTGGGAATGAAACACACCATTTATGCCACAGCTTTTGTAGGTCCTGACACTGAGGCTTTTACTGCAGGAATGAAAAACACAGTATTGCATATTGTCCCCAACCATTACTGTGGGCCTCTCATGTCTACCCTAAGTCCACTAGCAGGACAGCCCATTTCCCTTGCCACTCATGCCATAGCCAAACTCCAAAAGGAAGAGAGACTACAGAGAAAGGGGGGCAGAAGTAAGGATGATGGGAAAGGCTCCCCATGAACATGACGGCCCTAATTGGGTATCCCACAAACAGATGTGGGTGGATCTCATGGCTGCAGGCATAGAAATAGAAACTAGATAAGCAACCTAAAGCAGTCCTAGTAAAGCTAAGGAGCAAATTGCCTAGGGGCCAGAGATTTACTAAGTGAGCTCCAAAGCCTCTGAGGGAGAGAAGAAGTCAGAGTTCTCTGCTCCCCCATGAGGAGGCCTGGCAAACCTCTTTCCCTCTTCTGTTGGGGGGAGGTCAAGATCCCCAGGTGCAAACACTAGCTAGAGACCTCCAGGATTGGAGTTACATGTAGAATTACCCATTTACTGGTCCCCTACTAACCAAAAGCAAATGTTAACACTAGTAGATACGGGAGCTAAATGCACTCTGATTTATGAAAATGCAGCACAATTTAAGGGACCCATGCTGGCCATACATGGCTACGGGGGAAAAACAATCAGAGCTAAATGGCATAATTTGATCTTCCAAATTGGGAGATTGCCCCACCCCAAGTATATATGGTATATATTTCCCCTATACCAAAATACATTTTGGGAATTGATCTTCTATCATATTGAACGCCATATTGCAGACTACTTTGGAGAATTCCACCTCCGGTGTAGAATGATTAAAGTAGTCTTAAAGGGGAAGGCTAAATGTTCCCCTATAAAAGTGCCCCACCCCAGAGAGTCAGGGCTACAAAACAATATAAGCTTCCAGGAGAGCACCAAGAAATCTCAGCCACTATCAAAGAGCTGGAGTGGGTATGGATAATAATACCCACTCATAGCCCTTTTAATAGTCCTGTTTGGCCAATGCAAAAGCCTGATGGAATGTGGTGCATGATAGTAGATTATCGGGAGTTAAACAAGATAACATCACCATTGTATGCTGCATTTCTGAACATCACTGGTTTATTACAAGAGATTAGTACCCAATTGTTTCAGTATCATTTTATATTGGATCTTGCTAATGCTTTCTTTAGTACCTCCCTAGAAAAATCAAGGCACCCTGCATTCACCTTCACTTGGATAGGCTGATAATGGACTTTTATCATGCTTCCCCAAGGCAATGTGCATAGCCCGACCATCTGCCATGGTCTGGTGGCAAAGGATTTGGCTAAAAGGGAAAGTTCCCCAAGTGTGATTCTGATTCATTATATTGATGATCTAATGTTAGCCAGTAATTCTTTCTCAGAATTAAAAGATGCCTCAGATTCAATGCTGTCTCATCTTGAGAGTCAAGGATGGGCTATCAGTTACAAGAAATTGCAAGGCCCTGGCTGCTCTATCAAATTCTTGGGTGTTATATGGTCAGGTAAGACAAAAATTATACCTTCTCCTGTGATTGATAAGGTGCAATATTTCCCCATGCCACAAATGCCAGAACTAATGGCTTTCTTGAGATTGTTGGGGTATTGGAGACCTTTTGTTCCTCACTTAGCCCAAATGTTAAAACCTTTGTATGTTTTAATTAGGAAAGGCCATCCCTGGGAATGGGATGCCTTCCACGGGCTGCATTTGTAAAGGCAAAAAAGGCAATAGCCCAGGCACAAGCACTGGCGGGGTGTAGATCCAGACCTGCCCTGTGAATTGGAGGTAGCCAGCACTGATATTGGCTTTGGGTGGGGTCAGTGGTAGAGGCAACACTCTAAACAAATATTTCTTGGCTTTTAGTCACAGTTATGAAAATGGGCAGAACTGAGATCCATCTCCCTGGAAAAGCAATCGTGTATATAATGCCTTATTGCAAGTGGAGGGACTGATGCAAAGATGGCCAGTCACCTTGAAAATGCCATGCCTAATCAGGGGTAGATAACTGAGACGGCTTCTAAGCTGCTCTCTGGCAGGGCCCAACTAAGAACACTGACCAAATGGAAAGCCTACCTGCTACAGTGCAGCATTTTCAATACCAGCCCTCTGAGTGCAGAAATGCATGAGATTCTCAGACCAGTGTCCTATATAGAAGATTCAATAGCTAAAGTTGCTGCTCCTGAAACAGCTGTTGAAATGTCCACTGTTGAGGGCATGGGCACCATTCCTGGGTCAGCTTGGTACACTGATGAGTCTGCTAGTGGGCACCTGCCCACATGGGCAGCAGTGGCAGTGCAACTCAGTACTGACACTATGTGGTGTGCGACTGGTGCTATGCAAAGCAGTCAACTGATGGAATTAAGAGCAGTGTGGATGGTAATAGTGCATGAACCAGGAGATGCTCTAACCATCTGTACCGAGAGCTGGGCTGTTTAAAAAGGCCTCATGACCTGGATGGCAACCTGGAAGCAAGAAGAAATGGACAGTCATAGGTTGCCCCTTCTGGAGACAAGAATTGTGACAAGACATCTGGGACTCCTGCCAACAATGAAATGTAACTGTTTATCATGTCCCTGCCCGCACTCCCAACACGTTACCCAGAAATGTGGAAGCAGATGCACTCGCACAGGTTTGGAGCAGCACAGCTGAAACCAGGGAAGCGGTGGAATGGCTTCATCAGAAAAGTAGACACCAAGAGTATCTAACCCTGTGGCACCTGGCTCAAGAGCTCCAGTTGCCAATCATGCACCAGCATCTAGTGGACATCACTAGAGAGTGCCCTAAATGCTCCCTGTGTTGAACAATGTAGGCTACCACACCAGATGAGACATATCAGCCGGTCACAAATCCCAGTGACCTGGTGGCAAGTAGACTACATCGGTCCCTGTTTTAGTTTGCTAATGCTGCTGGAATGTAAAACACCAGAGATGGATTGGCTTTTATAAAGGGGGTTTATTTGGTTATACAGTTACAGTCTTAAGACCACAAAGTGTCCAAGGTAACACATCAGCAATCGGGTACCTTCACTAGAGGATGGCCAGTGGTGTCCGGAAAACCTCTGTTAGCTGGGAAGCCATGTGGCTGGCATCTGCTCCAAAGTTCTGGTTTCAAAATGGCTTTCTCCCAGGATGTTCCTCTCTAGGCTGCAGTTCCTCAAAAATGTCATTCTTAGTTGCACTTGGGGTATTTGTCCTCTCTTAGCTTCTCCGAAGCAAGAGTGTGCTTCCAACGGCCGTCTTCAAAATGTCTCTCATCTGCAACTCCTGTGCTTTCTTCAAAGTGTCCCACTTGGCTGTAGCAAGCTCGCTTCTTCTGTCTGATCTTATATAGTGCACCAGTAATTTAATTCAGACCTACCCAATGGATGAGCCAACACCTCCATTGAAATTATCCAATCAGAGTCAGCACCCACAGCTGGGTGGGGCACATCTCCATGGAAACACTCAAAGAATTACAATCTAGTTAACACTGATACTCTGCCCACACAAGATTACATCAAAGATAACGGCATTTAGGGGGACATAATACATTCAAACTGGCACAGTCCCCTTCCACTCTCAGAAGGGGTGAGGTATTCTTTTACTGACATGGACATGGCTACAGGACTTCTGTTAGCTTTCCAAGTGGGGAAGACAAATCAGTGGGCCACCATACACTGTTTGGAAAGAATGAGTGCTCTGTCTCGCATACCTACACAGATAGATTGTGATTGGAAGACCGCTTTCACTGGACAAATGACCCAAGCCTGGACTATGGGCTGTGATGTAATGTGGACTTTCCATCTACCCTGTAACCCCACAGGTGCAGGCCTTATTGAGAAAATGAATGGTTTGTTAAAGGAACAGCTCAAAGATGATAAAAGGTCCTTGCAGCAGTGGAAAAAAAAAAGGCTCTATCAGGCCATAACTCATTTGAATGCAAGGCCACTGGCTACTGCACCTGCTCCCAGTTGAAATGTTAAAGGCGGGACCAACTCAAGCCTCGAGAATCCAAGTTAAATGGTCTAAGTGAGGGAATAGTAATACCTTGTTGTTGCCTATGTCTCAGACCAAACAAATGGGGAAAATGAGGTCAATTGGCCTTGATGCTGGCCTATGAAGCCATGTTGGTTAGGAATACTAGGTCCCTGGGGAATAGAAATTACGTAAAATATTGTAATAAGACCTCAGTTTATATTATAAATGCCTGTTATAATCTTTATTACAATCTGGGGCCTCCTATTCCCACAGGAACATTATGCATAATTATGTGGACCTTTCTTATGCCCAGATTAACAACTGATATAAAAGTAGAGGACTCTCAAGATTTGCAGGGGGAGACTACCTGGCATTTAAAACCTCCCCATAACATTCCTCTGCCTGGTACCTTGTGTTAACCCATGGAACTCTAGCATGTATATTGTTAGATAAGCAGGAATAATTTTATTATTCCTTATAAACATCTTTCTTTTTGCCCATAACAGCCTAACAAACACCTTTCTGCAGTGGGCTTCAGTGGCAATTCATGCCCACAGTCAAGCCCAATGTTGGGTTTGTGCAGACTTGCTATCTTCAGGCACTACCAGCCTTCCTTGGACTGTGAGCCCTGAGAATTGGACTGCATGGAACACCCTGCTAGTCTGTCATAATTCAGTGTATCAGAAAATGTGGAAAAAAAAATATTCTCATTTAAGACTGAAATCCACCCACCATCCTATAATGAGACTGGAGCTTAGATCTTTTCCCTTGTGCAGGAACAGGTGAACAAGCCCTGACCTATATTGGGGTATGCTGTATATGATGGTTTAGGGTGGCTTATGGCAGAAGCTGTAACAGTAGACCATGTTGCCTGTCTGTATGGAACAGCTTAATGGAATTCATGATGTGGGGTGGCTACCCCCCAAATTGTGTAATTTTACTGTTAAGCTAAAAACTATAGCCTTTTCCACTGGGCAAAATGTCTTCAACCAACATGGGGGCATATGCTTCTCCAAGGGGATGTCTATGGACCTGTGGGCAATATGGTTGACCCTGTTTACCCCATAACTGGACATTATATGTGGAGACAGCCCTATATCCCTGTTGACTTTTACGACTCTTTACCCCACAGTCCCAGCAATTGGGAGATGGTTAAAGCTAGATATAGAATAAAATGCACTCCCTGGTGGTATTATCCTTTAGCCATTTTGGTGCAAAGTGGAGCTGTAATAGTTACTGAAGAATATGTGGCAACTTTAGCCAATCACACTGCCCAAGCATTTAATGATTTCAAAGTAGCTATATCCTTGCTAAATGAAGAAACCACACAGCTTAGGAAAGTAGTTTTACAAAACAGAACGGCCTTAGATATCCTCCCTGCAACACAGAGCAGCACCTGTGCCCTAATCAATGTGCAGCGCTGCGTATGTATTTCTGATCATTCGCACAATTCTTCACAAGTTTTAAATCACATGCAAGAGCACGTGCACCATGTTGATCAATTATCACTAGACCCCTTGCCTAAATGGTTTAATTCCCTTTCTTGGTCACAGTGGTATCTCTTTGTGGGAGTATATCTGTGCGGGGAACTTCTAGTGTTCTTTTGTCTCTTATACTATTGTGGGACATGGATGCAATGTCTGTCCTATCGTCAACATAGTCTGCTGCATGGGGGTGCACTGTGAGGACCCAGAGCTCCACTCCCTTCTCCATTTTCAGTGTATGCAGCCACCTACATGACCAGGACACATGTCAAGGTCAACAATCCCCCCCCAGGGGGGTGGGGGAGAGAATATATCATCAAAGTATTAAAACTCCCCTTCCCTGATCACTGTTAATATCCAAATCTCATGAGACCCTCCTGAAACACCACTGTCACATCCCATGGGGCTAAGTCTTTATAAGCCAACCCCTCTGGCACTCCTCTCTCTCTTTCTGCACAGTTTACTTTCCACAGCCAGCTGCAACCATGAACCATCATCTCCTATCAGTAAGTCCCAGTTAAACCCCTGTCCACTTCTGTGCCTGGTGTGTTCTTAGGTCTTAGAGCTAAGCTGGGTTGGAACAACATGAAATGTTTAAACAAAGCTAAACAGAAAAGGAAATAAGACGTCATTAGATAGTGTGAGTAGAATAACAAACAGCCCAAATAAACCTCCAAACTCTTTAGATACCAGAATAAAACTACAAAATCCAGCATATATAATATTTTTAAGGATACAAAAGAGAAAATAAACAACATGAGCACCTAATCTTAATGAGAGATAAGAGATAATCAAAAATAATGAGGTAGAATATGAAAAAATAGAACTTAATCAGACAAAAATTATAATTAAAATTCAAATCACCATACACATGGATGAATTAAACAGCAGAACAATAACTGAGGAGAACATAAGTGAATTAGAAAATACTATAGAAGAAATTAGCAGAAAACCAGAGAGAAAGCAGGGGAGAGGAAAAATGCGAAAAAGAGAGAGTGAGCAAAGGAAAATATGATTGAAAAGTAAGACACAGAAAACACTGAGAGGTGCAAGTATATCTAATTGGTGTTTCACAAGAGACAAAAGTGAGAATGAAGGATAAGCAATTTAAAGGCTGAAATTTTCATAGAATTAATGAAAAACTTAAATCCCCAGAATCAGAAATCACAGTGAATACCATTCAGGGTAAGAAAAACGACATTTATAGTATCCTCAAAATTGAAGGGGAATATGTGAACTTATAATTGCATATACAGTCAAACAATCTTTCAAGTAGTACATAGATGGCAAGAATTTGACTAAAAATAGACTTTCACCACAGAATAGGTACAGGACATTTTTGAACAAGAGGGAAGGCTGTGCCAGAAAGAAGTCCTGAGATAAAAGAAAAACATGATAAGCATAGAAAATGGCAACTATGAGCATTAATATAAACAAATACTGACTGCATAAAATAAAAATAAAACTTCTATTTTCAGCAGTACTAGATATCTTCACTGACACTCCAGCTGAAAACTATTGAAAAGTCCAGAAAAAATTATATATTTTATAGACTTTAAAAATGCATCAATGGAACTGTAATGTAAGAGATCTCAGAGGTGAAAAAATAAGTGAAAGGGGAATCTAAACTCTTGAGCAAGAATCTGCAAACAGGGCCTATGGGCCAAATCAGAACCATGGCCTGTTTTTGAATGACCCCAGACTAAAAAGTTTTTTTGTTTTTTGTTTTTTGTTTTTTTCATTTTTGAAGTGTTGTAAGAAAAGCCAAAAGAATAGGAGCCTAAAATATTTACCACCTGGCCCTTTATAGAAAATGTTTGCCAACCCCTGGTCTAAAGTCCAGAACCTAAGAGGAGTCCTAAATTTGGCTTCACCTTAAGGGCAGTTGCCAAATGTAATGAGCAGGACTTTGTTTTTCATGGCCTCCCAGATCCTAGAGGAAAAGAGGAAAGTCCAGTGCCTACCCAAATTATCAAGTCTATTAGAACGCCCAATCCAAAAGGCATCAGTTTAAGGGAATCCTAGAAATACACACACACACACACTCAGAGTGCTGCAAGGAAAATTATCTGTCTTGAAATCTGGCACTGACTAAAGCAGGAAACACATCATCCCTCCTATGAATCTGCAACCTTAAGTTGGCTCTCATGTAAATTTGCATCCTCAAAGCACATAACCTGAGAGACCTGAAAACCATCAAGTTCTGGAATTAGTGAAAAGTGGCCCTCTTTGGAAAAGGATATTTTCAAATCTTCTTGAAAGGTGTGCACCTTCCATCTAATCACAAGAAAATTACCACTGATAAACTTCCAAGGAAATGGTTGCACATTAAAAAAAATCACAAAACACTGAGACTTAATGAAGAGGACAGCAACATCAGACTCACAGAGACTTAAAATACTTGGACTCTCAAGCAGAATATAAAATGTGTTTACTATGTTTAAATAAACAAATGTATGGAAATATAGAGAGCAAAAAGCTGTAAAAGATGACCCACCAATGTGGTAATCGATCTCAAGTGCAGGTCTCTACATTTCGGGCTTTGCTCAGCCTGCAGAATCTGGAGCTCCCAGTGCAACTAGAGTTTCTACAATCAGGGCCTCTGCATCTCTTCTCCCAGGACCAGTGATGGATAGGAAGTGCTGGTATCCATCTCTTTCTGGGGTTGAAAAGACTTTTTGTTCTCCAGATGTTATTACCTGCTTATCTTCTCACCTTCTAAGAAAATCATTTGATGTTCTAGAGGGAGATCTGGTCTTGGGATGGTTGAGTAACCAGTGAGTACTCTGCATGTTTCTTAGTGGTCACTGGAGTGGTAGTGCTCGTTAGAGAAAGCCCCACTTTCTCAGCCCCAGACCCCCACCTTCAGCTTTAAGCAAATGGTATGAGGTTGGCTCTAGGAAGCTAGATACACAAGAATTAGTCATAATTCACTGTGGGAAAAAGAAACTGTTCTAGATAAAATTAAGCATGAAGTCATTTAATAAAAGGATTAAGGTGGAGAGAACTAAGATGGTGGCTAGGTGAGACAGGGCAAAGAAACACCTCTGTGAAAAATACTAGATAAAAACCAGAAAGTGACCCAGAACACCACTTCCAGCAATGTACCAGCTGGACAAGGTCTGCTAAAACCACAGGGACCGTGCACTTGGTGAAACCGGGAGTCTGCATTCCTAAACGAGTGAGTAAGCCAGCTGAAAGTCCCGCAGCTGTGCTGCAGTGTGGGGAAACTGCAGGTTGGCATCTGGAGATGGACCAGTTCTTTTAAAGAAAAAAAAAAAACCCAGGAGCAGATGCAGATACAGCAGTGAGAACTGTGCAGTGAAGCACTGCAGGAGCAGGCTATAGCCAACACCTCCGTGTCTGGCATGGAGGATAGCCCTCCCCACACCTGCTGCTGATTGTCTTGGGGCCAGACGGACAGAGGGGAGAGCCAAAAGGAGAAAGAAACCACGCCCCATGCAGCCAGCTTCCCAGCGTGCTGGCAACACTCCTGCCTGGGACGGAGCCATAGCCCAGAGCCACACCAGGAACTCAGTCTGACAGGGAATGTGTCCCACGGCACTGCGCACATGCCACAATATCGGCCATGGACAGTGACCTTGGGTGCACCCACAGCTAGTTGTCCTGGAGCTGGGAAGGCAGAGCTGTGCAAAAAGGGGGGGGGGGTGGAGACACTCCATTCAGCCATCTCTGCATCAGGCTGGGAGCGCCCCTGCACAGCCCGGTGGCCCGCAGCTTCCCTTGAGGGAAGGCGTGCACTTGTGACGTAGCACAGCCTTCCCTCAGCAGAGGTTCTGGAAGACCACAGCTGAGAAGGGGGGCCCACTTGGAAAACCCAGGGATGCTACATCAATGCTGGGGACTTGTGGGTCAGCGGCAGAGAAAATCTGTGGCAAGACTGAAATGAAGGCTTAGGCTCTTGCAACAGCCTTGAATCTCCGGGAACAACTGGGAGGTTTGAATATTAAAGCTGCCCTGCCACCTTAACCACCGAGACACACGCTCCACATTCAGGGCGGACAGCACCAACAACACACCGAAACTGAGTGCACCATTGAACCCCACAAGAAGCATTTCCCCACACACCACAAAGACAAAGTTGAGGAGAACTGACCTGAGGGGAATAGGTGACCTGCAGATGCCATCTGCTGGTTAGTTAGAGAAAGTGTATGCCACCAAGTTGTAGATCTGACAAATTAGACTGGTATTTTTTGTAACTTGAAAGAACCCTATCAAGCAAAGCAAATGCCAAGAGGCCAAAAACAACAGAAAATCTTAAAGCATATGATAAAACCAGATGATATGGAGAACCCAATCCAAAACACCCAAATCAAACGATCAGAAGAGACACAGTACTTGGTGCAATTAATCAAAGGACTACAGTCAAAGAATGAGAGAATGGCACAGGATATAAAGGACATGAAGAAGAACATGGCACAGGATATAAAGGACATAAAGAAGACTCTAGAAGAACATAAAGAAGAAATTGCAAGAGTAAATAAAAAAATAGAAGATCTTATGGAAACAAAAGAAACTGTTGGCCAAATTAAAAAGACTCTGTATACTCATAATACAAGAGTAGAGGAAGTTGAACAATGACTCAGTGTCCTAGAGGACCACAGAACAGAAAATGAAAGAACAAAAGAAAGCATGGAGAAAAAAATTGGAAAAATCAAAATGGATCTCAGGGATATGACAGATAAAATAAAACATCCAAATTTAAGACTCATTGGTGTCCCAGAAGGGGAAGAGAAGGGTAAAGGTCTAGAAAGAGTATTCAAATAAATTGTTGGGGAAAACTTCTCAAACATTCTACACAATATAAATACACAAAACGTAAATGCCCAGCAAACTCTAAATAGAATAAATCCAAATAAACCCATTCCAAGACATATTCTGATCAGACTCTCAAACACTGAAGAGAAGGAGCAAGTTCTGAAAGCAGCAAGAGAAAAGCAATTCACCACATACAAAGGAAACAACATAAGACTAAGTAGTGACTACTCAGCGGCCACCATGGAGGTGAAAAGGCAGTGGCATGAAATATTTAAAATTCTGAGAGAGAAAAATTTCCAACCAAGAATACTTTATCCAGCAAAACTCTCCTTCAAATTTGAGGGAGAGCTTAAATTTTTCACAAACAAATGCTGAGAGATTTTGCCAATAAAAGACCTGCCCTACTTGAGATACTAAAGAGAGCCCTACCAACAGAGAAGCAAAGAAAGGAGAGAGAGATATAGAGAATTTTAACAGACATATATAGAACTTTACATCCCAAATCACCAGGACACACATTCTTCTCTAGTGATCATGGATCTTTCTCCAGAATAGACCATATGCTGGGACATAAAACAAGCCTCAATAAATTAAAAAAAAATTGAATATATTCAAAGCACATTCTCTGACCACAATGGAATACAAATAGAAGTCAATAATTTTTTATTTGTAGCTCCGCTATTTACTTCCTACAGGATATAAAATACATAAACTCTAATGACAAATCAGTGGTTTTGGACTCAATGTAAAATATGTAATTTTTGACAAGAACTATATAAAGGCAGGGGAATGGAGGAGTATAGGAACATAGTTTATGGGTCCTATTGAAGTTAAGTTGGTATCAAAGAAAACCAAGATTGTTATGGATTTAAGAGGTTAAATTTAAGCCCCACAGTAAACACAAAGAAATTATCAGAGTATATGACCATAGAGATGAAAAGTAGAGTATGGGTTATGAGAAGTGGGGGAAGGGGCAAAGGGGGGGTTAAAAAATGAGTGTAGAGTTGCTGTTTGAGGTGAAGGGGAATTTCTAGTAATGGATGGTGAGAAGGTGATAGCATTACAACATTCTAAATGTGATTAATCCCACTAATGGAATGCTAGGGAGGGGGTGGAATGGGAAGATTTAGGCTGTATATATGGTTCCACAATTGAAGGAAAAAAAGAAAAAAAGACAGTCTAAATAGATGACAATTGAATGCCAAGGATGATCCTGGATGGGATCTGAGGATGGAGGACAGGAGGCTCAAAGGGACACAGTTGGGACATAAGAAAAAGAAAAAGGAAATATAGAATGTAAGCTTTGTATTAATGTTGAATTTCTTGAACTTCTTAGCTGTGTTTAATGGGATTGCATAAAAGAATGTTCTTGTTCATGGGAATTGTATATGTGAATTACAGTGTTTGTTCAAGGATGTGTGCAGCTTGCTCTCATATGTTCAGAAGACAGAGCAATAGATGATGGATGATAGATAGGGAGGGAGGGAAAGACATAAATGGCAGTGTGACAGCATGTTAAAGTTGGTGGATCGGGATATTGGGGGAGGGGGTCAGGGTATGCTGTGTGTGGAGTTTGTATTGTTTTTGCAACTGTTCCTGTAACTTTGAATTTATTTCAAAATAAAATTAACAAAAATAAATTTAAAAAAAAAAAGGATTAAGGCAAAAAGAGAAAATTCTAGAATACCTAGAGTTGAGTAATGGTTTAAAAAAAAAAAAAATCTTAGTTTTGAAGCTTCCACAGCTGGATTGGGCAACACAGTTAAACTTGTTCCTAGGTAATGCCATTGTTTAAAACTCTTCAGCTCCCAAGACTCATGGTCTCTTTCATGTGTCCTCCCCTAAATTTACCCTGGGATGCTCCCATTTGCAGATGGCAACCTCAGGTAAATTTAATTGCTTGAAGAAACAGAATAGGCATGATTTCATTTCCCATAAAGCCTAGAAAAATCTCTTATTTAGCTTTCTAGCCAGAATTTTATACATTGAGATATTTTTTAATTTGGCATTCACTTTCTCTATAAAAGGAGAAAAATACAACAAATTAATATCTAACATCATCGATATCAACCATAAATTATATAATAAAATAATCATATTGCTCAAAAATTCTGCCCTCAGAAATAGACATAACTGGAAACTTAAATGTTGTTTTCCTCTTCTAAGATTCTATTTTTTAAATGGCAATATTATAAATGGTTCTGGATGCCAAGAAATGAATGTCTCTGTAATTAATTGAAAAAAATACCTTTTGCATTGTATTGGCAGAGCTGCTTATGGTAATTTTCAATTATCAAGGAAGTGTGACTAACAAATAATGTCCTAAACTTGAAATATCATATTTGTTCATACTTCTTTTTCCTCAGTATGTATTGGCAAAGACACATATTGCCACAGAACACATGCAGCACTGCACTGTCTTAAATACCACATTTCTTCTTTTTCTTCTTGTCAGATGAATCTCCAGCTAGCAATCAGCATCAGTAAAATCATTAGCTGAGGACAATTCAACTCAGCAAAGACAGAGGTCATGTGTTAAAAAGTCAAATAATGAAAGACTTTTCACCCCATTCTGGACTGCCGGGGGTTACTGGAAGATAAATAAACAACTAAAATATTAAATCAAGTAGGTAGCCTTTAATTGCAACAAGCACAGAGGAATGGTACCAAAGTCAGGCTCCTACTCTTCAAGAACAGGTGAAAATTACGGCACATGAATCAAAGATGATGGTGGTCCCAGGGAGGCTGAGTAACTTTGATGCCTGAGAGGGAAAACCTGGAAAGATTATTCAGCACAACATCACTGAGAATTGGTCTCAATTCTCAACGATGACCCACGAATTGGTCTCATCATTCTCCCTACTACACAGGCTTAAATGGTAGATTTGATCATAATGACTTCATGCAGACCCTTAGTAATGATAGAATGACCAATGCATCTATCAACTGCCTTACGTAAGTCTCTACTCTGTCTCCCCTAATGGATGAGGGGCATTATCTCACTTTCTTTTATCTCCACCAAGACTGCTTAATTAAAAATCCACTCCACAATCATTCCCTTTTATATTTATTATGAATAGGAATCATCCTGGCATACAAGGTTGGGAAGGGCATTTGGGTCATTGGATCCCTTAGGAAGTAGGTGCCTAGGCAGAGATAGAAATTCAACAGATTGATTAAGAGTAATGCCTATGAAAGGTAAAGGGAAGTAGACAGTGCAGACAGGGAAAGCCTTCAGACCGTGATGCCAGTATGATATCTGTAAACTTCCCTTTAGAATGGCAGTTCTATAAGGCCATAAATAGAACCTGACACAGAGCAAGTTTTCAATAAATGCTAGTTGAGTGACTGAATAAATGGATTATTTTAGGGGGGTATAAGGGAGAGAGAAATAAAATAAATGGATTATTTTGTGGGGGAGTATGAGAGAGAGAGAAATAAAAATCTGAACAAATAAATAACAATACATGTTCATGCTGTCACGGTCGTCAGTGAGCTGGCTAGTATGAAGTTTATTGAATGGGCTTCCTCAAGAAAGTCTTCTTGGCAGGACCAATGGTGCTTCTGTAAAACCTCTAATTGTTTCTGTTCTGGTCATTTTGACTTGGTCTATTACTGTATAAAAGGCTGCTCAACATTCAACTTTGTTACAGTCAGAAACCTTGATAAACAGAAGTGGTGGCAGCATATCCAAACATAGTTTCTGGGTTTAGATTACAGAAGTAATTAGGATTCAGTTTGCTCATCAACCAAATCCCATGGGTGGCTCTGTGGTGATTTCTTTATTATAAAGACATAATTACTATATAGCACAAAATATGTTTCCCACATGAGGGCTGAGGCCTGAAATGATGTCTTTGGAGATTAAAGGTATGTTTCTACCCTTATAATGGGTTGCAAATAAGCACCTGATCATTTGCTGAGTCCACAATGTGAATAAATAATTTAATCAAATGGTAGAATAATTGAGGGAAGATATTTAGTAGGAATTGTGGGAAACAAGGATAAGCAGCATAACCTAGTGTTCCAGTTATTTATTGCTATATAATAAAACTACCCCAAAGTTCATGTGCAAAATGGTAACTATTTTATCATCTTCATGGATTCTGAGCATAAGGAATTCACACAGCACACATTGATAATGGCTCGTCTTTGCTCCATGATATCTGAAGCCTTGGCTGGGGAGACACAAGCACTGGAACCGTTAAGGGTGAAATCACTGAAGGGTTTCTTTACTCATGGTTGGCAACTGGACTGGAATGACTTAAAGGATGGAGTCACCTGGGTTGTCAACTGGGACCCCTGAAGGCAGCCTCTCTATGTAGCCTGGGCTTCTCACAGAATGGCATTGGGTCCTGAGAGGAAGAATTCTGATATGGAGTATCTAGAAAGCAATGTTCCAAGAGACCAAGGCAGAACCTGACATGTACCTTCTGAGCTTCACACCTCATGCAGCATCACTTTTGTTGCATTCTATTGAATACCACTGAGTCACTAAGGCCAAATCTCTCCTTTATGTAGGAATGGTAGGGTAAAATTTCAGAAGATCATGTGGAACGGGAGATATTATTGCAGCCATTTCTGGAAAATACAATCTGTCATACTGGAGAAGAAAAGAGAATAAAAGCAGGGGGGTTGGGAAAAAAGACAAAATTTAAAACCCCAACACAATCCTAAGGACCATAGTGCTTATATAGTAAACTATATGGTTCTAAATATTGTTTGTGATTGCCTAATATCTTACAAGCCTGAGACGAAAATGAACAGAAAGTAGAAATAGATACCTGTGTAATTCCAAGTAATCAAAAGTTAACTTTACTCTAGCAACTCAAGAAATACTGCAGTTAGAATCCCCATGCATTTGTCTCTCTGTCTCATGATATCCTTTCCAAGGTAAATATTTTATAATAAAAAATTATAGGGTTTAATTTTCGTGAGTCAACTTTTCACTTTTGTTTTCTGATATTTTCTTACACTGTTTTGGGCTGCTTTGAGTAGCTATCTGCTCTTGACATGAATAAAATGATTCTATCTTCTGAATACCTTGTAGTCAGAGTTGGGGAAGGTTTAATAAATTGCTAAGATGGGCCATCAATAATTGCCAAAGTGTATTAGCATTTTTGACACAAAATGTCATTATAGTTTAAGCCTCTATAATCCCTACTGTTTTCATGTTTCCAGTAATTTCTATCCATTATATGGTCTTTCTCCAGGAGATGTATTATTTTAATTACCTCAAGTCAGCTACTGAAGATATGTCAAAAAGAACTGTATTTCTTCTTAGGATCCTCTCAAGAGTGCTTTGGTGTTCCTTCTGAAGAACAGAATTTCCAAATGCAGCAATTTTCTTTTTAAAGTCAAATTCCATGTTCTTCTGCTATTTATGTTTTTCTGCATGGTTTGGAAATCTAGTTACTTTTTATACTTGTTCTTAATCGTTTGATTTAAAAACTGAATCTTCAAGAGTTGGTTGGAATCCTTAGTCTGGTCATGAGTTTCAAATGCCAAAATACAATATATTTGAAGAAGTCCATTATAGAAATTTGTTAACACTATAGGTTAGTGGTGAAAAGATGCAAGATTAAAATGTGATTCAATTTATAGGAAGTTGAAAAAGATGGACAAAAACTCAAGGCTATTTTTTTTTCATGGAGAAGCAGATTCCATGTCCTCTCTATAAAAGAGCTTATAGTCCCCTATATTTCTCTGGCTCTTTACCCTTATGAGAGTCAAGAAATTCTTATTTAGATCCTAATAGGTATCTCTTCATTAATTCATTTTCAACTAAGGCCATTTCTCCTGTCCTGGCTTCAGTATAAAGAGTAAATAACAACCATGCACTCTTATTAGATCTCTTCCTGTCTGTACTGGTGAAGTCTAAGTGTATGCCACAACTAAAGTCCCCTTCAGGGCAACACGACTCCAAGAGGCTCATTCTTCCTAATTCTGTGATCCTGTAACACGTAACTCATACCAACTCTCTGATACATTGGCACAAATGATTAGATCAAAAGCTGGTGCACAACTCAAGAAAGAGCAAAGAAATCTAGGCTGAAGGAGGAAAATTGTCTCTGAAGTGGCTTGGTGTAAAATTCTGACCACTAGGAGTGCTTCGTATACAAGAATGAAAAACTGATTCAATTACAGCTTGTCTCTTGGTCCTCTGACAGAGGGAAAAAAAGTCACCACAACATGCCATTGTTCAGATTCTCTAAATCCCTATTGTACACCTCAATTCCAGGAATGCTTGGTTCCAGAGTAACCATAAAGCTAAGAAAGGGCAATGCTTCATTCTACTTCTTGGTCCTTCATAGTCCTATGTATCATTGCAATAAACATCTTTGCTTAAAGGAATTCTGGGAAAGATTCCTCCTTGCAACCCTAAAGAATCTATTTCAAAATACTTACAGATTTATTATCCCCCTGTGCTGGGGTCCCCAAGACCATTTCCAAGCTTTAAGTGATTCACTAGAAACACTCACAGGACTCAGCATATGGACATACTCACAACTCTGACTTATTAAAGTAAAAGGCTACAAAGCAAGATCAACAAAAGGAAAAAGTTCATGGGATGAAATCAGTAGAAAAACAAGTGTAAACTTCGAAGAGTCCTCTCCCAGTAGAGTCACATAGGACAGTCTTAATTCCTCTAGCACTGTACTGTGACAACTAATATGAAATGATATTGCTAGGAGAGTTCATTAGAGAATCAATGCCCCACAACTTTATGGGGGCTAGTCACATAGGTATCCTCTGTAGCAAGTACCAAAATTCCAGACTTCAGGAAGAAAAAACACATATTCAGCATAAACCATATTGTTTGTGCAAACAATCTAGGAATGGTGAATCACCTTTATCAACTAGAGCACAGTGGGAGCACTCCTGAATTCCAAGTTCCCAGCACTAGCCAAGGGCCAACCTTGCAAGCAGGCGTTTCTGAGGATAGCAGTCTGGAGACTGCTATGTTAACTCTGTCAGTACATCCCCCTTTCCGTATATTTCTCTTCCCTAAGGTAAATCACACTAAATTACCTCACATTTCATTGCTAAACCTTATTCCCAAATCTTTAATCTGCTTTATTGATTACTTTCAGCCTTTCCTAAATTAATTAGAAAGGCAATGCTTCAGAAAAATCATTACAACAAGCCATGAGTAATGTATTTGCACTATATTGCTTTAAACTATTTTAAGTAATGCAAGAAGTGACCAATCTATATCTATTATTGCCCAGATATATATGAGTACATATATGAATAAATTTACATTTTGTGTGTTAGGTGATTTTTTAAAAGAAAGAATGTAAAGTCCTTGAGCCAAATTGAGATGCAGCTGCAAGTTTTAAAAGAAAAATGGGTGTCAGGTTTAGCCAATTGGTGCCTAAAAAGTGGCTGCTATTGATTCATCCCTATTGGAATTTAAGAAAAACCCCTGAGTGTCATCTTTCTAATCAGACCCTGGCAACAAGAAAATGTAAAACATCGTGAAGTTAAAGAGGGAAAGCTGGAAGCTAACTGGCAGCTAAGTGACTTGAGTCATTCACATGGTTAATTGGGAGATCCTCTGCCCTTCATTCACCCAACAGACACTTTTTAAGTGCCATATTTCAAAATCTGAAATCATGCTGAAATACACATATAATCTAAATAAAGCTAGGATATGACTCTGTCACTTTAGAAAACAAGTGGTAATTAAATTAACTTCCTGTTGAATGCTATAAAATGCAGGAATAGTAAGAAAACTACGGCAAATGATTAACCACTTCAAACTTTATGAATGGCTTTTCAGTTTGGGGAGCAAAATAATGATTATCTAATTTATCTTGCAACTCAAATTAATACTAACTCCAGAGCTAACATTCTAGAGAGGCAGATAGCATTGTTCGTATGTTCTATCCACCAATCCCTATTTCTCTCCCTAAAAAATCCAAGAATTCTCCAGTCTGAAAAAATGCTTGTCTGCCTTCTGGAAGGCCCTTTCCTAACATGGGAAGGGTGCTGGTGGCTGTCCATCAGCTATTGCCCTTACCTCCATAAACTCATTGCTGTCACCAAGTACCTCTGTGGAGTGCTGCTTCACCAATGCTGAAGAGCTGTGGGCCAAAACAAAAGGGACATCTTACTCTTTCAGGTAATAACATCAACTTGAAGGAAATGAGGAAGATATATATAGCTTTGTCACTACTTCTGGAAATATTTGGTGAGTTAAACACCATGATGGAAAATATATTTTGTTAGAGAGAATCAGTATTAAAAATATTGGGAGAATGGCTCTATATATCAAAAAGCCTCATATTTACATGCACCTAAGATTAGAAGTGGTAGAAAGAGGAAAGAGAAAAGGAAAAGCCCCAAAGTGACATTATTCACTATTATGAGAACTTTCACATCTAGCTCTTCTCCTGAGTAAAACGTATGAACTTAGGCAAAAATTTCTTCCTATATTTATGACATCTCTTCCCAGTAGGTCTTGTTCTACTCCTACAAAACTAGAATAATACCTTCTTTTACTTATCTTGGATTTTAGTTCTCTTTTAACCATGGTTGGTTTGCATTTTGTAGTTTAAAAACCATCATATTTAATAAGAACACAGAAACTAAATCAGAATTGACCATTTCTTCTTTCTCTGAGTCATTGCTACATGTTCATTTTTTTCATAAGAAAATAATCTAATATATGTGTTGTTGTTTTTTTTGATTCCAAAATGGTTGTTAAAATCATCTAAATAGGAAAAGAACTGTGGGAAGATGGTGGAGTAAGGGGCTCCAGGACTCAGTCCTTTCAGCAGAACAATTATTAAACAGGCAGAAACTGTCTGAAACAACTATTTTGAAACTCTGGAGGCCAGAACAGCAACAAGGGAAGAGTGGGAGGAAGAGGATGGTAAATTATGATAAAGAACAATAAATTGCTCTCTCTGCATGGTGGCTACCAGTGTATATCCCCCAATCTCATGGCAGGCCACTGTGGGCTCCAGCACCTGGCTGGCTCACTGGTGACAGAAAGAGGCATAAAAATCCTTTTCTCCAGGGGTATGCATGGCCAGTCACTGGTCATGGGTATTGATTAGTGACTTAGGATAACAAGGGACCCAGCTCTGGGGCAGCCATTGTTTCAAACTGCCCCAAACAGGGGCGGTGGCAGTGGAGACTTAAGGGTGCTACACTTCATCAGGGCTATGGGGGAAAGTTAGCTGAAGAGCTGCATATGCTGGGCAGGCCAAGAACGCTCAGCTTTGGGGAGCCATGCAAGTTCTTGGCACCCTTTCTGAGTCCCTCCTTGTGGGTCTCTGGACCTGTTTTGGCTGGGAAAGAATGATTGGGAAAGTCCTCTCTGACATTTCCCTCTTTTCAGAATTTACCCTCCAGGCAAAAGCAGCTTCAGACAAGAAAAGGTATATAAGACATCATAAAGGTGGAAAGTTTGGGGAAAAGTCTTTCTGACTTCAAAGACCCAGAGAAGGGAGGTGTGTCTCCTGGGAAACAGGGGACATCAAAACTTCTGTAAATAGTAGAACCCCAAAACAATTAACACAAAAAGCCTAGAACATGGGTAGAATCATCAACATGGTGATGTAAGACAACCCCTGGAAAAGTCTTCCTTCAGAGTCAACTAATAAAAAGACAAATCCCATTTGCTTAGAACTCTGGAAGATGATAGAGACTAGAGAAGGACTCCACAGATGCTGAATCAGAAAAAAAGAAGAATAATCCCCAAGAGCAGGGCAAGAAACAGATGAAGAAGAGCTGAGAAAATCTGAACAATTAAACATGGACTACTCTAAATGTCCAGAACAAGTTGGACCAAGCATCAAAGAAAAGCCTTACTACAAAGCCAACCAACAAGAAAACCGTAGACAAAAGAGAGAAACTGACCTTCAAAGTTAACACATCAAAATGATCAGATGCCCAGAAATTAACAAAAAATTACAAGGCATACTAAGAAACAGGAAGCTGTGGCTCAGACAAGGGAACAAATTAAAACTTCAGAGGAGACACAGAATTTGGAATAACTAATCAAAAATGTTCAAACAAATATCCTAAATCAATTCAAGGAGATGAAGGAAAATATGGATACAGAGCTAAAGGATATTAAGAAGAAAATGTGTAAGCACAAAGAAGAATTTAGAAGTTTAAAAGAGCTATAACAGAAATTACGGGGATGAAAGTCACAATAATGGAAATTAAAAATACACTAGAGGCATACAACAGCAGATTTGAACAGTCAGAAGCATCAATGAGCTAGAAGACAGGACAATTAAAATGGTATAGTCAGAAGAACAGATAGAGAAAAGAACAGAAAAGAAATGAACAGTGTCTCAGGGATTTATGCAACAGCATGAAGCATACAAACATATGTATCATGGGTGTTCCAGAAGGAGAAGAGAAGGTAAAGGGGCAGAAAGAATATCTGAGGAATTAATGGCAAAAAATTTCTCAACTCTTATGAAAGAGATAACTATACATGTCCAAGAAGCCAAACAGACTCCATACAGAATAACCCAAGACACATACTAATCAGAACATCAAATGTCAAAGATAAAAAGAGAATTTTGAAAGCAACAAGAGAAAAGTGATTCATCACATACAAGGGCTCCTCTATTAGACTAATTTCTTATTGCCAATTTTTCAGCAGAAGCTATGGAGGTGAGATGGCAGTAGTATTGTGCATTTAAGGTACTGAAAGAGAAAAGCTGCCCACCCAAAATTCTTTTTCTGGCAAAACTGACCTTCAAAAATGAGAGACAGTTCAAAATATTCATAGATAAAAAGAAACTGAGAGAGTTTGTTAACAAAAGACCTACCCTACAAAAATTACTAAAGGAAGTTCTGCAGGTTGAAAGGAAAAGACAAAGAGAATGGCTCAGAGTAGTGTGAAAAAGTGAAGATCTTCAGTAAAGGTAACTGAAACTGTAAATGCAAAACCCAATAGTACAGTATCCTTAATATACAGCTCTACTCTTTAATTCCTATGAGTCATAATACAATTAACAAAAAAAAAGGCATATTTCCCTATAAAAGACACACAAAATATCAAAAGGTAATGTGGGACAAAAACAAAATAAAGAAGGGAAACAGAGAGATATGGGAGGAGATATTGTGTATGCTACTGAAGCTAAGTAAGTGTCTTTTCAGATTAGTCATTTATGGATATAGGTTGTGTATTACAAATCCCAGAGTTACCACAAAGAAAGTATTTTAGAAATATACAGAAACAAAAATGACAAAGGGATCAGTCAGGTATATCACAAAAGATCAACTATTCAGAAAAGGATGTTGCAATAAAGGAAAAGAGTAAAACAAAACAAAAACCCAAAACATAAGACATATAAAAACCAAAGGACAAAAGGACTAAAGTAAGTACTGCTTTACAGTAATAACATTGAATGTTATGGATTAAACTCCACAATCAAAAGACACAGATTGGAAGAATGGAATAAAAAATCACGATCCAACTTAATGTTATTTAAAAGAGACTCACCTTAGACACAAAGACATAAATAGATTAAAAGTGAAAGGATGGAAAAGATATTCCCTGCAAATAGTAACAACAGGAAAAGCGGGGGTAGCTTTACTAATACTGGACAAAATAGTGAAAATCTGTTACAAGAAACAAAGAAGGATACTATATATTAATAAAAGGGTCAACCCAGCAAGAAGAAATAATCATAAATATTTATGACCCTAACCACAATGCCACAAAATGCATGAGGCAAACACTGAACAAAATGAAGGGAGAAATAGGCACTTCTACAACAATTGTTGGAGACTTCAATGCACCACTCCCATCAATAGATAAGAACATCTAGAAAGAAGATTAATAAGGAAATAGAGAACTAGAATAATATGATAAATGAACTAGACCTTGCAGACATATGCAGAACATTGTACCCCAGTACAGCAATATATATTCTTCTCAAGTACACATGGATTGTTCTCCACTAAAGTCCACATGTTGGGTCACAAAACAAGTCTCAATAAATTTTAAAAGATTGAAATTATACAAAGCATCTTCTCTAGCCACAAGGTACTGAAGCTGGAAATCAATAGCAGGCAGAGAACTGGAAAATCCACAAATACATGGAAGTAAATAGCATACTCTTAGACAATCAGTGGGCCAAAGAAGAAATTATAGGGGAAATCAGTAAATATCTAGAGATGACTGAAAAGGAGAATACAGCATATCAAAATTTATGGGATGCAGTGAATGCAGTGCTTAGATGGAAATTTACAGCCCTAAAGGCATACATTAAAAAAGAAGCCATAAGATCAAAGACCTAGCTGCTCACCTGGAGAAACTAGAAAAAGAACAGCAAAATAAACCCAAACAAGAAGAAGGAAAGAAATAACAAATGTTAGAGCAGAAATAAATGAAACAGAAAATAAAAAAACAATAGAGATGTACATTCATTACCACTATCAATTTTAGAACACAACTGTGTGAATATACTAAAAATACTGATTGTACATTTTAGATGGATCATATGGCATGTGACTTTATGTGTGATGAAAAGAGATTATTAGCTTGGCTTTGGAAATGCCCATTAGACAAGCTGGAGATGCTAATTAGACATCCAACAGGAAACATTTAGTAAATCAATTGGATACAAGAGTCTTGGAACAGGAAGGGAGGTAAGCTGTAGATATAAACTTTGGATTAAGTAGTTTGAGATTTGATGAAATCCCCAGGGTCTGAGAGTACGGAAAAAAAATAAAAAAGTAAAAGAACTGTGTTCTGGGGTACTGACATTAAGAGGTTAGGGAGACGAAGACAAATCAAAAAAGGGGATAGAAAAATATTGGCCAGAGAGGTAAAAATAAAAACAAGGGGGATGTGATATCCCTGAAGTAAAAGAAGGAAGGAAGGAAGGAAGGAAGGAAAGAAGGAAGGAAGGAAGGAAGGAAAGGAAAGTAAAAAAAGAAACTATTGCAGAGAAAGGGCTGATCAACAAATGTGACAGATAAGTTAGGGACAATGTCATCTGAAAACTGGCCATTGGATTTAACAACATGGAAGTTGAGTTCAGATGAGAATAGGTGGTTTCAAGAGAGAATGACAGACTAGAAATTGGAAGGCATGTTTGTTTTTCTGTTTTGTTTTGTTTTGTTTTAAAGATTGTTTTCTATTACTATAAATAGAAATAAATGGAGTTGTGATTAGAAGGGAAGAAAGTGATAAAACAATGCTTTTGCTTGTTTGGTTTTCGTTTGTTTTTAAGATAAGACCATATGTGTTTGCTAATGGAAAAGTGCTTAGAGACATGGAACAAAATGATCCAAGGAGAAGAGAGTTGATTGCTGGAGCCCTGTCCTTGAACTGTGAGAGGGAAGATGACATAATTAGGGGAGGTGGACACTAGAGTTTGTCCATAGGAACAGAAGAGAAGGCCAAGTAAGTACAAACTGATGAAGGTAAATGTGTGGACATGGTGAAGGAACTGGTGAAAGTTTACTTTAATTTTCTTTGTGAAACTGTTGTCTAAGTGTTAGGATGGAGGTGAAGCTATAAAAGCGGGAGAGTGAATGAAGTAAATATAGCAGGATTGCTTGGCAATATTAAAATCCAATATGAGTTGAGTGGCCGTGAATTAAAAGTAAGACCAGTCAAACCAATTATTTCTCTTTCTCCTATGGGTTGGTAGAAAATTAGATTTAACTAGAACTGTGGTTTTGCTAAGTAATTAGGATGAAGAAATAGAGAGTTAAAGGAGCTGAAGATGTATGTAAAGAGGTGATTAATTGAAAAACTACGAAATTTAAGGAAAAGCAATTTAGGTAGAAAAGAACATGGGATATGAGGGACAATGAAAAAGTAGCAAGATCATTGGTTTAAAGGTCCTGTTAGAGTCAAAGGTATATTTGAATTGGGATACTAGAGGTATAAGATGGAAAGAGAGGAGGTGCTGATCAGAGGTGTGGTGACACTGACAAGATCTAGAGGGTGACCATGGGATGAAGTGTCTGATGAAGGGTGGGGAACAAGATCAATGAAAGCAAGGAGGTCAGGAAATGAGGGCCCAGGATTTTGATATAGAGCCCGAGGACGAAACCTAGGGGAGTTTAACCACCACAAATAGTGACAAGACTGGAGATAGTGAATGTAAGTCAGAATTAAAATCTTCAAGAAATTAGAAGCATTAAAATAGAAACAGGGTGGAGGTGGGAGCATACATTATATTTTAAATGGGGGTAATTCTATTTTCTAATGCCCATCCTCTTGTCAGACAATGGGAATGAGCAGTGCTGGAATGAAAATCTTTATTCCTTCAAATAATTTCATGGAAATATTTTAAGAAAATATTTCAAATGTTAATTATTTTTTTAGAGAAAAGTTTGTGAATGATTTTAACTTTCTTCTTTGTCTTTAGGTATTTACTTGATTCACCAAAAATGAGAATGAAATATTTTTTGATTAGAAAATAATAGGTCAGTAAGGAAGTGTTCTGGTTTGCTAATGCTGCCAGAATGCAAAACACTAAAAATGGATTAGCTTTTACAAAAGAGGGTTGATTTGGTTACACAGTTACTGTCTTAAGGCCATAAAGTGTCCATCAACAAAGGGTACCTTCACTGGAGAAAGGCCATTAGCATCTGGAAAACCTCTGTTAGCTAGGAAGGCATATGGTTGGTGTCTGCTTGCTCTCAGGTTGTTTCAAACTGGCATTTTCCAAAATGTCTGCATCAGCTTCCAATGGCCATCTTCAAAATGTCTGTCTCAGCTACTACTAGCTGTAAGCTCCTTCTGTCTGAGTTTATATAGTGCTCCAGTAAACTAATCAAGGCCCACACTGAATGGGTGGGGCCACGCCTCCATGGGAATTATCCAATCAGAATTATCACCTACAGTTGGGTAGGTCACATCTCCACGGACACTGAACCAATAGGTTCCAACTCACTAATAAGTCTGCCCCAACAAGACTGCAACAAAGAACATGGCTTTTTCTGGGGGACATAATATATACAAATCAGCACAGGAAGGGAGAAAATAATCAAAAGCTTCTATGTGTTAATATAAAAAAACAGATTGTTGTGGCTGACTTAAGTTACCTTGTAACCATAAACTTAGTAAATTATTGCTCCTTTACTGCTAAAAAATACTGTATACCAATTTCCAATTCACAAATACAGTAATTATTCTTTTCCCACGATCTTGAGGGGATATTAAACTCAACATATTCTGAGCCTATGGCTTAGGCATGATATTATTTCCCTGAAATTCTTGTTTAAAATGATTTTGTTTCACATTTCCAGGAAACTTTAATGACAATAAGCTTAATTTCCATGAATCCAAGTCATTGAAGCCCAGCTCTCCTGGCCTACATTTCTGGCCCTGAAATTAAACCTCAAGCCACTACCTAAATACTGCATTTGAGAGGCATTCATCCAATCTGGCTTTCTAAAGCCATTACTCTTTAACTTCTGTTTAATAAGTTTCTTTATGCTAATTATCTGTCATTTATCTTACAGCTGTGGTTCATAACCAAAAGTTAGAATAATAAATGCCAGGGGGCATTTTTTTTTCTTTTTTTTTTTTTGCAATAAATACTTTTAAATGATTAAGTACATTCTTGGTAACAACACAAGCATCGTAAAGACTTTATTTCCATCCTTTGTTCAGGGCCTTTTTGGGGTTTGGCCATTTTGATGTTCTATGGCAGTGTGCCTCAATTTTCACTGTGCCGACAAATTACCCACAATCTCATTAAAATGTAGGTTTTGATCCAGTAGGTCTGGGATGCGGTCTGAGATTTGCACGTGTCTAATAGGCTTTCTGCTGCCCCAAGGCTGCTGGTTGGTGACCCACTCTTGGAGTGGCAGGGCAAACAAACTAAAAGGGGGGCATTTTTAATGTTTATTTTGAAGCTGATAAACATTCTTAAGAGCCATCCATTTAAAGAATTGGCATAACAATAGTTATTTCCATCTGTTTTCTCTTACTTCAGAGATTCCCCACCAAAATTAATTAAATGCTTGTATGAACTCTGCATGCCAAGCATTCTTTAGGATCCTAATTAGAAAGTAACTTTTTAAAAAATGTATTAAACTTTTAATCTGGCAGTATAATACCAGCACACTTTTATATAGAAAACTTCGAGATTAGCAAGTAACTCAGCCCTGTCAGAATACATTCCAAAATGAATTAACCCTATCCTTTCCTTCTCTCCAAGCAAAGTAATCTTTTTATAATGCTTTACATTTCATCCTTTTAAATTTGTTAGAGATTCTTTTATTCACATATTTTTCTGATATATGGACAAAATGTCCATAAAGTTAGGGTGAGAATAAGACTTGAATATCAGACTTTTAGATCCAATATTAATCAATGGAGTATGAAAAGTTATCAAGATGTCCTCTTTACTTTTCCAATTTTCAGAGATGTCTAGGCAGTGACTACCCTAACTCGTTTATGTTGAAAATGGGTGTCAACATTATGGGAAAAGGGGACACAACTAGTTGATGTTCTTGAAGAGGCTGTTGCCTCTGGGTTTGGGGACTTAGTTGACATAGGAGCTCTCTGGAGGATTTAAGTTTCTGAAGCATAAACTTAGTGAGTGAAACTTTTATACAGTCTTAGATAGGGATCTGGGTATTCTTTAGGGTTTTCAGGACTACTGTTGACTTGGGCTTATCATACTGTGGACATCTGGGATATCTAGCTGAAGCTTGTGTAAAAGTAACCTCCAGGACAGACTCTCAACTCTATTTAAAATCTCTTAACCACTGAAACCTTATTTTGTTGCCTTTATTTTCCCCCTTTTGGTCAAAAAGGCATTCTTTAACCCTCAATGCCAGGGTCAGGCTCATTTCTGGTATCCCACTTCACCAGGGAGACTCACTCTCCTGTGGGGTCCTGACCCACATCAGGAGGAGGGTAATGAATTTATTTGCATACTTGGGCATAGAGAGAGAAAGTCCATATTAGAGCAACAAAAGAGGTTCTCTGGAAGTGACTCCTAGGCATAATTATAAAAACTGTAAACCGTAAGTTTCACAAGATCAAAACTCAAGATCAAGGGCTCGACTTAAAAAGTAAGGTTTCACACAGCATATGTTCTTTCCACAATAATCCATCCATATCTCACATTATCATCACTTAGTTGTACAATTCTCATACACAATTTTAAACAATTCTCATGATCCAAAACACCCCATAGCTCTTATCAGCCCTTAATTATTTGTCCCTAGTATTTGTGTGGTACAAATAAGGTATTCCTATTAATTATAGTCCCTAGTATGCAGTAGGTAGAGTTTTCTCATATACCCCTTTTTTTTCAATTCTCTGCACCAGTGTCATACCTTAGAAGTATATCATGCCAAGCACCTATCTATAATTGTAGTGCTGACCTGTGGGATACATGCCTTTAAACAACCCCTTTCAATCCTGTTTGCCTTCAATGCAGCTCTGATACTTACAATCCAGTTAACAAACAATCATCACCCCAATCCATTCCCATGCCTGTAAATTCACCCTCATTAACATATCTGAACATATTAGGTTATCATTTCCCCTTCACTAGCTTCTGTCTATCTCTAACTCCCCAATATTCTACGTTATAAGAAATTGATTCTACATTTTTAGGGAGTTCATAGTAGTTGTAACATACAATATCTCTCATTTTCTGTCTGACATTTCACTCAGCATTACATCCTCAAGGTTCATCCTCGTTGCCATGTTTCAGGACCTTGTTCCCTCTTAGCACGGCATAATATTTCATCATATGTATTTACCACATTTTGTTTATCCATTCATCTGTTGAAGGACACTTGGATTGCTTCCATCTCCTGGCAACTGTGAACAATGCCACTATGAACATCAGTGTAAAATGTCTGTTCATGTCACTGCTTTCAGATCTTCTGGGAATATATAGAAAAGTGGAATAGCTGGATCATAGGGTAATTTGATATCTAGTTTTCTGAGAAACTGCCAAACTGTCTTCCACAGCAGATGTACCATTATAGCTTCCCACCAGTAATGAATAAGAGTTCCAATTTCTCCACAACCTCTCCAGCATTTGTTGTTTCCTGTTTGTTTAATGGCAGCCATTCTTATTGGTGTGAGATGGTATCTCACTGTGGTTTTGATTTGCATTTCCCTAATAGCTAGTGAAGATGTACATTTACTCACATGTTTTTTTATCCATTTGTATTTCCTCTTTGGAAAAATTCCTTTTCATATATTTTGCCCATTTTATAATTGGACTGTTTGTACTGTTGTTGTTGAATTGTAGGATTTCTTTATATATGCAGGATACAGTCTCTTATCAGATATACAGTTTCCAAATAATTTCTCCCATTGAGTTGGTTGCCTCTTCACCTGTTTGACAAAGTCTTTTTTTTTTTTTAAGTGTTCAGCATTCTTTATTTGGTATTATACATAAACCACATCAAAATGCTTTTTGTTAATTAAAAGGCAACATTTCAGATTCAGGGAATTTTAATTAGATTTACACAGTTAAGACCAGAAAGATAAAGTGGACATAGCTAGTTTATTTTCAGCACCTGCCTTTAAACAGGCTGATGAATGCCAACTGAAACCAAGTGAGTCTAGCTCTGTTCTATGAAACAGTGAAGGAATTTCCTTAGTATTTAAATATATTCATAAAATCAGTTATATAAATCTAAATCTAAAACCAATCATCTACAGGTTGTAAGCTGACATTCACCTTCTTTGTGAAAAGTTGAACATTACTAATTCAACCTAGCTTCAAGTCCAATTAAACCTTTAGAAGGGAGAAATAGGGACAGCATTTGCCAAACCAGAATTACTATCAAAATTTAAAAAGCTTGATCATATTACTTTAACTATAGCTAATCTTATTTAACTCAGGACTGTCCAACAAAAATGAGGCCATTCATGATCTGAATTCTAGTGTATGAGATCAATTTAAATATGGTACATGTAAAAAAGTCAAGACATTTGTTTTGTAATAAATAACACAGTGGCCAACTATTACTCGTTAGTAGCTTTTCTGAGATAAGCTATCAAGTCTTCCCTTTCTGCCCTCTTTTTAATGCCAGCAAAGATCATTTTTGTTCCAGGGATGTGCTTCTTGGGATTCTCCAAATACTCCATCAGTGTCTCGTTGTCCCAAGTGATACCTTTGTTCTTGTTGGCATCTGTATAAGAGAATCCAGGGGCCTGACCTGTCTTCCGCCCAAAAAGACCATGCAGATTTGGCCCAGTCTTGTGCTTGCCTCCCTTTTCCACGGTGTGGCACTGGGCACACTTCTGAACAAAAATCTTCTTGCCCTTCTCAACATCACCCATTTTGAATTCGCTCTTTTGTCACGTACGACACGGAAGTCCCCGCTTGGAAGCCGAACGTCCCGCTCTCTAAATTCAAGAGCACGCCGCTCCGCGCTATGTACGGGTGTTGGTGCAACCAAACTTGCTCCGCCCTCTCTTGACAAAGTCTTTTGAGGTAAAGACGCTTTTGATTTTGAGAAGTTCCCATTTATCTATTTTTTTTTTCTTTTGTTTCATGTGCTTTAGGTGTAAGGTCTAAGGAGCTACCTCCTATTACTAGAGCTTGAAGATGTTTCCCTAAATTATCTTCTAAGAATCTTATTCTGCTATCTCTTATAATGAGGTCTTTGATCCACTTTGAGTTAATTTTTGTATAGGATGTGAGGTAGGGGTCCTCTTTCTTTTTTTGGATAAGGATATCCAGTTCTCCCTGTTCCATTTGTTGAAGAGACTGTTCTATCCCATTTCAGTGGATTTGGGGGCCTTATAAAAAATCAGTTGACCATAGATCTGGGGGTCTATTTCAAAACTCTCAATTTGATTCCATTGGGCAATATGTCTACCTTTGTGCCAATACCATGCTGTTTTGACCACTGTGGATTTACAGTAGGCTTCAAAGTCTGGAAGTGTAAGTCCTCACACTTTGTTCTTCTTTTATAGGATGTTTCTGGCAATTTGAGGCCCCTTTACCTTAGAAATAAATTTGATAATAAGCTTTTCCAAGTCTGCAAAGTACTTTGGAATTTTGATTGCAATTGCATTGAATCTGTTGAGCAGTTTGGGTAGATCTGACATCTTAACAATTCTTAACCTTCCTATCCATGAACACAGAATATCTTTCCGCTTCTTTAGGTCCCTGTGCCAGTTTGAATGCATTTTGTCCCCCAAAACACCATTATCTTTGATGTAATCTTGTGTGGGCAGACATATTAGTGTTGATTAGATTGTAATTCTTTGAGTGTTTCCATGGAGATGTGCCCCACCCAACTGTGGGTGATGACTTTGGTTGGATAATTTCCATGGAGGTGTTGCCCCACCCATTCAGGGTGGGTCTGAATTAAATTACTGGAGCACCATATAAGCTCAGACAGAAGGAACAAGCTTGCTACAGCCAAGGGGGACACTTTGAAGACTGCATAGAAGCTGAGAGAGTAACTACAGATGAGAGACAGTTTGAAGATGGCAGTTGAAAGCAGACTTCTGCTCTGGAGAAGCTAAGAGAGGACAAATATCCCAAGAGCAATTGAGAGTGACATTTTGGAGAGATGCTGCAGCCTAAAGAGGAACATCCTAGGAGAAGGCCATTTTGAAACCAGAATTCTGGAGCAGATGCCAGCCAAATGCCTTCCCAGCTAGCAGAGGTTTTCTGGACGCCACTGGCTATCTTCCAGTGAAGGTACCCTATTGTTGATGGGTTACCTTGGACACTTTATGGTCTTAAGACTGTAACTGTGTAACCAAATAAACCCCTTTATAAAAGCCAGTCCATTTCTGGTGTTTTGCATTCCGGCAGCATTAGCAAACAAGAATGGTCCCCTTTGATTTCTTTCAGTAACAATTTCTAATTTTCTGTGTAGAGTTCTTTTACATCCTTGGTTAAATTTATTCCTAAGCACTTGATTATTTTAGTTGCTTTGTGAATGGAATTTTTTATTGCCTCTTCAGTTAGGTCGTTACTAGTATATAGGAACATTACTGACCTCTGTGTGTTAATCTTCTATCCCTCCACTCTGCTGAATTTATTAGCTCAAGTAGTGTGTCTTCAATTTCTCAGGGTTTTCCAAATATAAGATAATATCATCTGCAAATAATGACAGTTTTAATTTTTCTTTTCCAATTTGAATATCATTTATTTCTTTGTCTTGGTGAATTGTCTGGCTATAACTTCTAGCACAATGTTGAATAGTAGTGATGACAGTGGACATCCTTGCCTCATTCCTAATCTTAGGGAAAAGGTTTTAAGCCTCTCACCATTGAGTACTATGATGGCTATGGGTTCCTCATATATGCCCTTTATCATATTGTGGAAGTTTCCTTCAATTCCTACCTTTTGAAGTGTTTTTTATCAAAAACAGACACTGAAATTTGACAAACGCTTTTTCAGCATCTATCAAGATGATCACTTGATTTTTCCCTATTGATTTGTTAATATACTGTATTACATTGATTCTCTTATGTTGAACCACCCTTGCATGCCTGGAATGAACCTCACTGGGTCGTGTTCTATAATTCTTTTAATGTGCCTTTGGATTCAATTTGCAAGTATTTTGTTCAGAATTTTTGCATCTATATTCATTAGGGAGATTGGCCTATAATTTTCCTTTTTTGTAATATCTTTATCTGGTTTTGGTATTAGAGTGATATGAACATCACAAAATGAGTTAGGTAGCGTTCCTTTTTTCTTCAATTTTTTTGAAAGCATTTTGGCAGGAATGGTGTCAATTCTTTTTGGAAGTTTAATAATCTCCCTGTGTAGCAATCTGGCCCTGGGTTTTCATTTGTTGGTAGACTTTTGATGAATGATTGGATCTCTTGGCTTTTAATTGGTTTGTTGAGGTCTTCTATTTCTACTTGGGTCAGTCTAGGTGGTTCATGTGTTTCCAGGAAATTGTCCATTTATTCTAAATTGTATAGCTTGTTGGCATACAGTTGTTCATAGTATCCTCTTATGATTTTTTATTTCTTCAGGATCCATAGTAATTACCCTGCTCACCTTTCTGATTCTGTTTATTTGGGCCTTCTTTCTTTTTGATTTTGTCAGTCTAGCTAAGGGTCTGTCAATCTTTTTGATCTCTAAGAACCAACATTCAGTTTTGATCATTCTCTCTATTGTTTTTCTGTTCTCCAGTTCATTTATTTCTGCTTTAATCTTTGTTATTTCTATTTTCTATTTGCTTTGGGGTTAGTTTGTGGATCATTCTCCAGCTTCTTCAGTTGTTCAGTTAGATCTTTGGTTTTAGCCCTTTCTTGCTTTAGATGCATGCATTTGGAAGTATAAATTTCTCCCTCAACACCGCCTTCTCTGCATCCCATAGTTTTTTTTTTAATTAAATTCAGTTTTATAGAAATATATTCACATACCATACAATCATCCAAGGTCCACAATCAACTATTCACATTACCATCATATAGTTATGCATTCATCACCCCAATCTATTTTTGAACTTTTTCCTTACACCATAAAGAATCAGAATAAGAATAAAAAATAAAAATAAAAAAGAACACCAAAATCATCCCCCATCCTACCCTATTTTTCATTTAGTTTTTTGTCCCCATTTTTCTACTCATCCATCCATACAGAGTGTGATCCACAAGGTTCTTCACCCCTTGTAAGCTACATTATTATACAACTGTCTTCAAGAGTCCAGGCTACTGGGTTGGAGTTTGATAGTTTCAGGTATTTACTTCTAGGTTCCAATACATTAAAACTTAAAAAGTGTTATCTATATAGTGCATAAGAATGTCCACCTGAGTGACCTCTCAAGTCCATTTGAAATCTCTCAGCCACTGAAACTTTATTTCATTTCATTTCACATCCCCCTTTTGGTCAAGGAGATGTTCTCAATCCCATGATGCTGAGTCCAGATTCATCCCCAGGAGTCATATCTTGTGTTGCCAGGGAGATTTATACCCCCAGGAGTCAGGTCTCACATAGTGGGGAGGGCAGTGAGTTCACCTGTCAAGGTGGCTTAGCTAGAGAGAGAGGACCACATCTGAGCAACAAAGAGGTACTCAGGGGGAGACTCTTAGGCACAATTATAAGCAGGTTTAGTCTCTCCTTTGCAGCAATGAGCTTCATAAGGGCAAGTCCCATGATAGAGGACTTGGCACATCAAACTGTCAGTCCTCAATGTTTATGAGAACATCAGCAACAATCCAGGTGAGGAAGTCCAACACTTCCACATTTTCCCCCAGCTCCTCAGGGGAGCCCTGCATATATATTTTTATTCTCCACCCAAATTACTCCGGGGTGTGTCGCTATTTCACTCTAACCTATACAAACCTACCATATCTCACTTCCTATTCAAAGTTCCATGTAATTGTAGTGTTTGAACAAACTGACTGTAGAAGTTATACTATTAGAAAATAAAGATCCAGCACCAAATGAATATCTCTTCCCTTGGTCTCACATGGAATTTGACGTTTTAACACACAGTCAGTTTCAACCTTTACCCTTTGGTCTGATCCCATAGGTTTTGATATGTTCTGTTCTCATTTTTATTTGTCTCTAGATATTTACCTATTCCTCTTGCAATTTCTTCTTTGACCCACTGGTTGTTTAGGAGTGTGTTGTTTAATCTCCATATATTTGTGAAAGATCTGTTTCTTTGGTGGTTGTTGATTTCTATTTGCATTCTATTATAGGTAGAGAATGTGCTTTAGATAATTTCAAGATTTTTAAATGTATTGAGACTTGTTTTGGGACCCAGCATATGCTCTATCCTGGAGAATGTTCCGTGAGTGCTAGAGGACAATGTATATCCTGGTACTTTGGGAGGTAATGATCTGTATATATCTGTTAAGTCTAATTCATTCATCATATTGTTTAATTTTTCAATTTCCTTATTGGTCCTCATTCTAGTTGTTCTATCTATAGAAGAGAGTGATGTGTTGCAGCCTCCCACTATTATTGTAGAAATGTGTATTGTTAACTTCAATTTAGCCAATGTTTGTCTCATGTACACTGGAACTCCTTGATTGGGTGCATAACATTTATGATTGTTATTTCTTCTTGATGAATTGTCCCTTTAATTAACATATAAGGTCTTTATTTGTCTCTTATGACATCCTTGAATTTAAAGTCTATTTTGTCCAATATTAGCATAGCTACACCTGCTTCCTTTTGGTGGCAGTTTGCACAGACTATTTTTTTTTCCATCCTTTCATTTTAAATCTCTTTGTGTCACAGGGTCTAAGATGATTCTCTTGTAAACAGCATATCACTGGGTCACACTTTTAAATCCATTCTACCAGTCTGTATCTTTTGATTGGAGAGGTGAATCCATTCACATCCAAAGTTATTACTGTGAAGGGAGTTCTTGAACCAGCCACCTTATTGTTTGGTTTTTGTCAGATCTACTTTTTTGCACTTTTTTTTTTCTTTAAGTTACCCTCCCTTACTAATACTCTTCAGTTCTATGACCTTCTCCACTCCTCTCTTCTTTCTTTTTTTCTCAGCCAGTAGAGCTCCCTTACTATTTCTTACAGGGCAGGTCTCTTGTTAACAAATTCTCTCACCATTTGTTTGTCTGGAAAATTTTAAACTCTCCCTCAATTTTGAAGGAGAGCTTTGCTGGATAAAAAATTCCTAACTGGCAATTTTTCTCTTTCAGAATCTTAAATATGTCATATCACTGCCTTCTCATCTCCATGGTGCCCACTGAGTGGTCAGTACTTAGTCTTATGTTGTTTCCCTAGTATGTGGTGAATTGGTTCTCTCTTGCTGCCTTCAGAACTTTCTCCTCTTCAGCATTTGGCAATTGGATCAGTACATGTCTTGTAGTGGGCTTATTTGGATATATTGTACTTGAAGTTCACTAGAAATCTTTGATTTGCATATTTATGTCATTTAGGAGGGTTGGGAAGTTTTTTCCCACTATGATTTGAAACACTCTTTCTAGTCCTTCACTATTCTCCTTCTGGAACACCAGTGATTCTTATATTTGTGCAGTTTATGTTGTCCATAATTTCCTTAAGATCCATTTAAATTTTTTTTTTTTTCACCACTTGTTCATTTGTGTGTTCACATTCAATTGTCTGTCCTCCAATTCACTTATCCTTTCTTCCATCTCTTCAAATCTGCTGTTGTGAGTCTCTAGGATATTTTTAATTTGAACAACAGTATCTTTTATTTCCATAAGATCTGCTTTCTATTTACTGTGTAGAATTCTTCTTTATGCTCTTCTAGAGTCTTCTTGATGTCCTTTATGTCTTTAGCCATCTCACTGAAGTTGTTTTGGAGATTTGTGTGCCCTTCTTTAATTAGTTGCTCCAAATTTGTGTCTCTCCTGGCTTTTTAATTTGGTCATTTGGCTTGTCCATGTCTTCTTGGTTCTTCAGGTACTTTGTGATTTGATTTTCTGTTGGCTTCAGGGCATTTGCTTATATTGGGAAGGTTATTTTGGGAAATGCATGATTATTTGAGCATTTATATGTAATTTGGCAGAGCAACAGCTTGCTGTAGTGCACTTTCCATGTCACACCAGCAGATGGCACTCTTGAGCCACCTCTTACTCTCAAGGCAGCTTTCCCTCAACTTCTCCTGTGTGCTGAATAGGGTCCAAACTGGGAATCCCATCAGTGCACCAGTTCTCCATGTGCACTGGAGACTGCCTGCCCTAGGTGTACAATGTGGGCCCTGTGCAGTTTGGCAGATAATCTGCTCAAGGGCACCTTCCAGCTCAAGTGTGCCCCACTTCCTGCCTGCCATGTGCCCATGAGTATCTGGAGTGTTGGAGGGGCTCCTGGTGCTTCCTGTGGCATCCTCTCGTATCCCCCTTCTTGCATGTGCACCCCCTAGACTTCTGTAGGGGGACAGTAAATGTGGTCACTACTCATCTACTGCCTCCCAAGTTCCCTCACAGGAGCTCCCAGCCATAGAGAGGATTATCTCTCCAGTAATTTTTAAGGTGGGTGACTGGGAGTGGAGAGTCACTGTTCATTCCCTTGCAGCAGCCACCTCACCACTGCCAGCCCTGAGAGGTGATCCAGGATGAACAAACTCATCCTATCCCTAAAGGCACAGTCTCTCTACCTTTCCATCCAAGTCCTATCATGTACTATAGGAGTCCCTGCTCACACCCCAAAACCACAGTCCTGGGCATCCTCTTGCAATTAATTTTAAAGCCCATCTTAAGCCATATTATGTACAGTAGAGAAACATCAATTTTCTCTTTCTAGTGGAGAACGTAGATTAAAAAACAACAAAACCATGCAATTCCAGAGCTTTAAGCACCACTCTTCTCTTTGCTAGAGGTGAAGACTTGAATTATCTTGGAAGTAGTTAATCATTGGGGAAAAATGAATGTGAAAATGAAAAAAGTTGTCTGGAATGTGAACATATCCACAACTGTCTGAAACATATCCTTTGTGGAAACGTTTCATGTATGGTTTTTTTCCTCTCTATAACTATACATTATTGCTTATTTTCAGGGAGCTGCATGAATTTATTCTTGATCAAGATGTTACTGACAGGGAATAAGAAGCTAGAGACACAAAAAACTGCAGGAAAGGCCTATCAGCCTGATCTACTCAAGTATGTGTTGTTCTGCACTGGTGATAATTTGTACATGTTTGTACTCAAAACTGAATAACTCAGGCTTCAGGAAAAGTTTTGATGTCAGATTACTGTATTAGAAGCATAAGATCAGACCACAATCTGTAAGTGAGCATGAGGTTTGAACTAAGGGGAATATATATTCTGACTGCTTATCATTCAGAAACAAAATTGAAAATGATGATGTAAGTCTCTCATTGGCAGTGCCAAAGAAACTTTTCTCTCTCTCAGGAACCTGGGGGCAGTTCTGAATAGAGATGGTGTCTTAGTTTTTCCTGAGCTGCTATCACAAATACCAAACAACAGGTAGGCTTAAACAATGGGAATTTATGGATTTATGATTTTGAAGCTAAAAGAATTCCAAAACCAAGGCAAAGGCAAAGTGATGCTTTCTCCCCAAAGCCTGTAACATTCTGGTGCTGGCTGCCAGTGGTACTTGGGGCTCCTGGGCTTATATCTCTTCCTTGTGTTACATGGTGATGTCCTCTCCTTTCTCTTCTGGGGTCCATTGACTTCTGGTTTCTAGCTCCTCCCTGTGGCTTTCTCCAAATAAGTGTGAATTTATTCTGCTTATAAAGAATTCCAGTAATCTGGATTAAGACTCAACCTCATCCAAGTGGGCCACACCTTAAAATAACATTTTCAAGAGATCCTATTTACAGTGGGTACACACCCACAGGAATGCAGATTAAGATTAAGAACATTTCTAAATTGGAGTGCATAATTCATTCTACCATAGATGGCCATGACAATTCTGAGAGTTAAACTTGATCATGTCATGTGGTTTCAGGCAGCACATGGGCCGAGAAATACCCTGAAAGAAGCCAGAGATTGGATCAGAACTGGGATGCACAAAGTCACAGTCAGAAGCTGTCACAGTTTATGTGCATCAGACTTGTCTTCAGTTATTACCAAACTTTGAGTTTTGTGGTTGACAGTTAAAGCCTTATCTCCACTTTTACTGTGAGTAAATTAGGGAAAGTGTGAATAAATCTTGGGAGAAAGATGTTACTTGTGGGCAAGAGAAGTAGCAGGTTAAGAGGAATTCACTTTGTGAGGGTAGCAGGTAACCAGCAACAGAGAGAGCAATGACCCTTAGGAGAAGCAGAGCTTCGTCCATTATGTGATGTCTAGGTAACAAGGCCAGTGACAGTCAGGACTGAACCATGGGGCACACAATATTCCTGGGAAAACCTCTGCAATAGTGGATAAGGGAAAGCTTGAGGATACTGGACATATTGCAATTAAATAATTCTATTTCAGATATCCTGAAAATTTCAGAATATGTGTTTTTCCCATTGCTTTGCTTTATTTTGTTTGGAAATTTTTTTATTTGATAAATAAAGCAATTTAAAAAATAAATAAATAATTCTATTGAGGTTTTCTTTGCTTTTTATGCTCATCCTGCAGACTTGAGATTGCTGTCCTTAGAATGACCTCCTTGCAAGGTTGGCTCTTGGCTGGCACCTGGGAACTATGTAAGCATGGGGCACAGGAGCACAGGTTTGATGCTCCAGTGACAAAAGCAATATAGAGAGTTGAAAGGAACATTACTGACAATTAATCCAACTCAGAGTATATCCATACTAGTGAAAACTGTAGGGAACATAGCACCACCTTGGCATTCTAGGTTGGCATCCCGGATTAACTCATTTGTTCATTTCTTTATTCAACAAATACATATTGAGCCTCTCCATGGGTCAGGCACAGGGTAGAGAACAGGGAATAAGACAAAGTCTTATCTCACAAAACTTAGACAATAAAAAAAGAACATAATGTCTGATAGCAATAAAAGTTATGAAGAAAACTAAAACAGGTCAAGGGAATAAAGTGTGGAACAGGTGTGTGGTCATGGACATAGCACCTGGCAGGGAATCAGTGTTCTCATTAAGAGCATCAGTAACAATGGCAGCGTGAAGGGCTTCGCTGCAAGGGAGGTGGAGCAAGGGAACAGGACAGGATACTTTAAGGCCATTTAAGATGCCCGGGTAACCTCAGAAATGACTGGCAGAACTCTGGGAGAGTACTGGTGCCCTGGGTTATGCACATGGGAGCCAGAGTCATTGAAATTTGAGTTATTACTGTTAATGTGACTCAATTGTTAATCTGTTAAGACGGGAACATTCAGACTATGGAATTAATGGCAAAACCTGTGAATAGAGGAGTTAAGAAAGACAACTGGAAACATTGAGATGGAGCAAAGGGCAGAGATTGTATATAAAGATATGCATTTGGGAGTCAAAAAAATCAGTAGTTAAAATAATTATAACAGAAGAGATATTCCAGGGAGGAAAAGTATACTAAGAAGAAAGGGTCAAAGCTGGAGTCCTGAGGAATGTTCACATTTAGAGTCAAGGTAAAGAAATGGCAGAGAAGAGCCTAAGAATAATTTCAGTAGAAGCAAAAGAGAGAAGTAAGGAAAAGACAAAAAAGAAGAACATTTTTAAGAGCTCAGTATTAAATAATATGATATTGCTATGAACCTCTGAAGACTGTATTAAAGTACAACAGGAAAACCTCCTGGGTGATTGCTCCAAGGGGCCCTCATCTGCAAACAGAATTACATAGTGGGTCCCTGCTCTGGTGCTTATCAACACCTGTGTAAACTTGCAAACTCAAACAGAACAACTCGTGCTCAGCCACTCACCCTGACCCTGACAGTCTGTTGGTAATACAATCCTGCCCAACCAATCTTTAAGAAATTCATTTATATACCAAAGAAAATTTTCTTTTTTAATCTCCAAGACTTGAACCAACCCCGTTACTACCAAGGCATATTATTTTTAAGATTTAAATCTTAAGTAATTATGGACACATTCTTCTTTGAAAGCTTCCCATAAGGCTGATATTTCAAAGCCCCCATCACCGAAGCCAAACACTTGGAGTAACTCTCAATTCCCTTCTGAATTTCCAGTTTTTGGACTGGGCAGTGTAAAATAGGAGCAGCCTCTCTAACTCAGTCCCAGCCCTCAGGACAGACATGCAACAGAGTGTGAACCTCACAAGCGCCCTATGGGAGTTATCAATAAAAGGACCAGGTTTTGATAGGTGATGTACAGCAGCAAGACACACAGAGATTTTCCTTAGCTAAACCCATTTCTCTAGTAACAATCACTTGTACGTTTAAAAAGCGGATGGATGCTCTGTTTTCAATTCAGCTGACAGTTTTGTGTCTTTCAGCCTGAAGAGGGGTGGTATCTTACTCAGACACACAGCCCAAGTCCCAGGAGGATTTGGGAAGCACTTTTTACACGTTTCTACTTCTGGTCAGGATATGACCATTTCATAAAACAAATTAACATCCAGCTAGGAAGAAAAAAAAATGGATAGATTGCTTTCATTATAGGATTTAAAATACAAAAACTCCTCCACAGTAAGACTAAAATCTGATAGATTCTGCATTGCTACCAAAAGGACACCAGGAAACATCATGGACCATGTCTTATAAGCTTGCCCATATCTACAGAATCCCACTGATGTATTTCACGGCATAACTTAGAGAACAAGAAAGTGTTGAAAACCCACAACTTGTAACCAACTTATTAGTTAAAAAAACTGAATAAAACACATGCTGACTTTTCAAAAATAGCCTGAAAATTGAAATCTATTTATTTCCTGTGTATTGCTTGAGATTTTGAAAGAACATGTTAGCTCATGTGTCTATTATGAATATAAAATGCAAGTCAACAGCAAGATTTACTACACCAAATCCCCTCCCCAACTCAAGTTATAAAATACATTTTTGGGCAATTAATTATGAGAGCAATATAGACTTAAAAACTGTCACTGAAACTGAAGTTCAAGGTAGTGGCTGATTTGATGAAAAATATAAATGAAAGTGGGAATTATCTTGTTAAAATGTCTTCAATCATGGTGATAAATACAGATCCCCAAAATATCAGTAAATTTATCCTGGGTTGACCATATAAGAACACTACATATTCTATGGATCTGCTATAGAATGATTTAATTTTAATCATTAAATCTGATCTCCCTAAATCTATCATATGAAAAAAACTAGTATAATTGCCTCTCATTTCTCCCTAAACCAAGACTGGTTAGATGTAAAAATTAAGAAAACTCAAGAAGTCTCCATAGCAAGAAATTCAGAGTTAAGACAATTTTTGGGAAAATCATCTTCTAACGTCTTGTTAATTTTTTTAAATATGCACATTTCAGGATACAATTTCCTCTGCATTGTTCATATCAAGAGGACAATTAAAAGGGGGCCTCTTTGTCCCATTCCAAATTTTCTTGGTCTGGAAATTTATTGCTAGTAAAATAAATTAGTGGAGTGATCTGGAATAGATAATAAAAGTCATAATTTGCTATAGTACATAAACTATCTCCAATTTAGACATTTGCATTTTGAACTCAGACCCAAGATCTTTCACTTTCCATCATGAGCCAGAGTGGAGAGCAAGTGGGTGGGTGTCAAAGATCTGAGGACCCACTGTGGACGAACGGCATTGTTACAGCCCCGTGTGCCTTCCTCTCTCTCTCTCTCTCTCTCTCCAAAAGTTGTCCTCTAATATCACATACATGAAATTTTATTTTTACAGCAGATTTTGGTTAACAGAAACTTAGTGGCCATGGGAAGAGGGAGAAGCTCTCTAGATGCATGCATTCCATGTATTGACCTAGAACCTGCCCTTATAATTAATTCATGGTGTTTTCTTTCATTTTATTTGGGGTGTAAGTTATACAAGGGCTTTGATTTCTCATCTCTTTTGACACATATTTTAAACCAAATATGTTAAAATGAACTTTTGTTTTTAAACAGAAAATATTAAGACATATTAGGAAGAAGAAACTCATATTGATTTTATTTTTCAAAAGTTATATTAGCAAGGAGGCAGCATGGCATTGTAGGAAATAGGATCATTATTTCTCCAGCCTTTATTTCCCATCAGCGCCTTTTCAAGGATAGCTAGTATATAAATTTATAAATTATTTGTTTCTGTGTACAAGGATAGCTAGTATATAAATTTATAAATTATTTGTTTCTGTGTGCAGTTCTTTCTCTACTAAGTAAAATAATTTTCCTGGGTTGCTGACTAGTTTTTCTAAGGGTCATCATATTTTATTTATTTTTTTGAAATAACTCTGTTGTGGGAAAATAATTTTACAATATAAAATATTATTTCAAAAGCTCATGATAATTTTTTTTTCATTTTTATTGAGATTGTTCAGATACCATACAATTATCCAAAGATCCAAAGTGTACAATCACTTGCCCCTGGGTACCCTCATACAGCTGTGCATCCATCACACTTAATTTTTGTTCAATTTTTAGAAACTTTTCATTACTCCAGACAAGAAATAAAGTGAAAGATGAAAAAAGAAAAAAAGAAAAGGAAACTCTAATCCTCCCCATCCCTAACCAACCCCCCTCAATTGTTGACTCATAGTACTGATATAGTACATTTGTTACTGTTTATGAAAAAATGTTGAAATGCTACTAACTGTAGTATACAGTTTGTAATAGGTATATAGTTCTTCCCTATATGCCCCTCTATTATTAACTTCTAATAGTATTGTCATACATTTGTTCTGGTTCATGGAAGTGATATCTAGTATTTGTACAGTTGATCATGGACATTGCCCACCATAGGATTCAGTTTTATACATTCCCATCTTCTGATCTCCAACTATCCTTCTGGTGACATATATGACTCTGAGCTTCCCCTTGCCACCTCATTCACACACCATTCAGCACTGTTAGTTATTCTCACATCTTGCTACCAACACCCCTGTTCATTTCCAAACATTTAAGTTCATCCTAATTGAACATTCTGCTCATACTAAGCAACCACTCCCCATTCTTAAGCCTCGTCCTATATCTTGGTACCTTATATTTCATGTCTATGAGTTTACATATTACAATTAGTTCCTATCAGTGAGACCCTGCAATAATTGTCCTTATGTGTCTGGCTTATTTCACTCAGTATATTGCCCTCGAGGTTTTGTCATCAACCCACTTTTTTTTTAATATGGTTTTGTTCACTCACCATACATTCCATCCCAAGGAAATAATTGATGGTTCTCTGCATGGTCATACATTTATGTGTTCACCACCTTCACCATTATCTATATAAGGGCATCTACATTTCTTCCACAAGGCAGGAGGGAGAGTCAAAGAAGGCAGAGAGGAAAAAGAAAGAGGAAACAAAAAAATGACAGCCAGGAAGCAGCAAAAGGAAAAACAACCCCAAATTAAAGTACACAATACCACCAATGTCAAGTGTCTAACATGCCTCCCCTATCCCCCCCTCTTATCTGCATTCACCTTGGTATATCACCTTTGTTACATTAAAGGAAGCATAATACAATGATTCTATTAGTTACAGTCTCTAGTTTATGCTGATTGCATCCCTCCCCCAATGCCTCCCCATTTTTAACACCTTGCAAGGTTGACATTTGCTTGTTCTCCCTCATAAAAGAACATATTTGTACATTTTATCACAATTGTTGAATACTCTAGATTTCACCAAGTTACACAGTCCCAGTCTTTATCTTTCCTCTTTTCTTGTGGTGTCTCACATACTCCCCACCTTCCTCTCTCAACCGTATTCATAGTTACCTTTGTTCAGTGTACTTACATTGTTGTGCTACCATCTCCCAAAATTGTGTTCCAAACCACGCACTCCTGTCTTCTATCACCCTGTAGTGCTCCCTTTAGTATTTCCTGTAGGGCAGGTGTCTTGTTCACAAAGTCTCTCATTGTCTGTTTGTCAGAAAATATTTTGAGCTCTCCCTCATATTTGAGGACAGCTTTGCTGGATATAAGATTCTTGGTTGGTGGTTTTTCTCTTTCAGTATCTTCAATATATCACACCACTTCCTTCTTGCCTCCATGGTTTCTGCTGAGAGATCCGCACATAGTCTTATTAAGCTTTCTTTGTATGTAATGGATCGCTTTTCTCTTGCTGCTTTCAGGATTCTCTCTTTGTCTTTGACATTTGATAATCTGATTATTAAGTGTCTTTGCGTAGGCCTATTCAGATCTCTTCTGTTTGGAGTACGCTGCGCTTCTTGGATCTGTAATTTTATGTCTTTCATAAGAGATGGGAAATTTTCATTAATTATTTCCTCTATTATTGCTTCTGCCCCCTTTCCCTTCTCTTCTCCTTCTGGGACACCAATGATACGTACATTATTGTACTTTGTTTCATCCTTGAGTTCCCAGAGACGTTGCTCATATTTTTTCATTCTTTTCTCCATCTGTTCCTTTGAGTGTAGGATTTCAGGTGTTTTGTTCTCCAGTTCCTGGGTGTTTTCTTCTGCCTCTTGAGATCTGCTGTTGTATGTTTCCATTGTGTCTTTCATCTCCTGTGTTGCGCCCTTCATTTCCATAGATTCTACTAGTTGTTTTTTTGAACTTTTGATTTCTGCCATATAAATGCCCAGTGATTCCTTTACAGCCTCTATCTCTTTTGCAGTATCTTCTCTAAACTTTTTGATTTGATTTAGCATTAGTTGTTTAAATTCCTGTATCTCAGTTGAAGTGTACGTTTGTTCCTTTGACTGGGCCATAACTTTGTTTTTCTTAGTGTAGGTTATAATTTTCTGTTGTCTAGGCATGGTTTCCTTGGTTATCCAAATCAGGTTTTCCCAGACCAGAACAGGCTCAGGTCCCAGAGGGAAGAAATATTCAGTATCTGGTCTCCCTGCGGGTGTGACTTAGAAAATTGCTCCACCCTTTGATGCCTCGGGTCACTGTGCTTTTCTGCCCAGCAGGTGATGCCTGTTAGCCTATAATTCTTGACTGGTATAAGGAGGTATGACCGTGTCCCCCCAGGCTCTGGGGTCTGGTTCTGAATGGAAAGGGTCCCATCTCTTTCCTCCTAGAGAAGACAGAGCCCCCAGGTGGAAGTCATTAGCATTTCAATGGTCTGGCTCTCTGCTTGTGCTGTCTCCACCCTTCCCCGAGTCACAGCCCTGGAAACTGAAAATGACTGGGGCTTTCTCCACTGAGCCGAAAAAGAAACAGATAGTCCCCTTCAGACCCAGTCCAAGGTGACCCTCCGGCTCTCCAAGGTCAGTCATCACCCAAAGCCTCTGTCTGTTTTTTGGGGATGCGTACCTGTAGTGAGCAGTTCACACTCACTACTTAAAACCCCAGTTACAGCTCAGCTGAGCTATATTCGCTTGCTGGGAGAGAGCTTCTCTCTGGCACCACGAGGCTTTGCAGCTCGGGCTATGGGGGAGGGGGTCTCACGACTTGGATCTGCAGGTTTTACTTACAGATTTTATGCTGTGATCTTAGGCATTCCTCCCAATTCAGGTTGGTGTATGATGAGTGGATGGTCTCGTTTGTCCCCCCACAGTTATTCTGGATTATTTACTAGTAGTTTCTGTTTTTTTGTAGTTGTTCCAGGGGGCCTACTTAGCTTCCACTCATCTCTATGCCGCCATCTTGCCCCGCCTCTCATGATAATTTTTAAATGGAGGAAAATGATCCACATTTTATATATTTTTCAACAAATCTTGCATAATTAGCTTTTGCATGCTGAAATGAGCATTTTGGTTTGCTAAATAATTACAACTTAAAACTAAAGAAAGAGCTCAAAAGAACCTATGGTAGCAATGGGAACTACAGTCCTTTATAAACCAATTAAAACCATACCTACAGATTAAAACTAGTAAAATCAGGTCAAATAAGTCTTGCCTGACAGCTGCTAAAGAATTTCTCTTGCTAGTGTTGTTTAACTATCATAACTATAGAAAGTGTTTAGTAGGTTTACTGCTGTTCTTTAGGATTTTTTAATCTTCTGAGCTTGCCCGTTACATGGGTGTTCATTATCTAAATCTTGGCAGTTGCATAATGTGGAAATATATACTAATGAAACAAATATTTGTAAAATGTAATGATCATTCTAAGTCACTCTGTAACATTTCTCATCAAGTCCTTTGTCAGGAATTCTTACATTAAGAGCTGAGTGTTCTAAACATCAAACAATAAGACAAATAAAATGCAAAGTAATTCCAAAGTAAACTTGCAAATCTTATCAAAGATTGCACAAAATTGATGTTGAAGAATGATTTGAATCTTATCAAAAGTCTTCACAAATGAGGACCTTATGAAGTTAGACCAGTTAATAACTATAAAAGGAAATCAGCAAGAAAGATGAAAGAAAAGGTATTTCCAAAGAGAATTATTTGAGTATCAAAGGATCAAAAGTGATCTTGAGAAAAAATTATGAAACTAGATTTTTTTCCAAAAGTTGTCCTCTAATATCACATGGCAAAAGTTAAAAGTAAAATAAGGGATTTAGCCATATGTTATCTTACAAATTTGTTAGCAAAATCACACTTAAAGTCTATCATAAGAAATTAGGGCACAAGTTTGTTATATATGCAATAAATGTCTGTTTTATTTGTCAACACATAACCCAAAATAAGAGTTTTTCATTATTTACAATGAAATTTTGATTTCCATTTTTAATGGATTCTGTTGGTGACTGTTCCAGGTAACAATTATCTTCAGATAAAGTATTTCCTTTGTATCATTTACCTTAAACAGGTAAATCAAAATCCCTTCTTGATTAATTTGTGTTTTAGTTTGAGGATAACTATGGCACAAAAAGATGCTGATTCTGCCCACCTATCTTTTTTTTAATATAATTCATGAAATGTCTCTCCTAGTTTGCCAGGACTTCTATTTAACAAAACAGTCTATAAATTCATAATAGCTGTGGAAACAATAGACAGAAGTATTATCAACTTAGATTAAATGTAGTTGTATGTTGTTAACCAGATATACTTTACTTTGAATACATGATACTTTTGTGGGGACTAATTTGTGTGTGTTTGTGTATAAATGTATATATAATAAAGAAATTTAGATGAGCAGTATATTAATGGAGGTCTGAATAGAATAAAAGGAATAAATTAAGCATAAGAATTTTTATTACATCAGTAGATTTTTATTGTTATTGTTGTTCGTCCTAGAGAAACATGGTAACTTGATAAGTTACAAAGTTATACAAAAAGTTATACAAAAATTACATAAAATGTATTCAACATTATATAAAAATTGCATAAACATGACAAAACAGATTTTCTTTTTTCACATTACATATTTTACATTTGTCCTAAAACATTTTTTATTTTGGTAATTCCTATTAATGTTTCCAGCCTGTAAACTATATGTTCATGTGCAGTTTTTGTTAATTTATTTGTTTATCTGTTTTGTTATAAGAACCAATATCTAAAGTACGTATATAACCTGAAGTCATTCTGTCCAAGTCAGTAAACTTCTCACATAAAAGCTAAACTTTGTTGACCAGCTGGAGAAAAGGAATGGTATCCTGAGGGAAGGATACTCTTATCTCTAAGACAAGAAAGTTCTGCTTCCAAATTTCTGAAAATTAGCATTTCACAGACATGCTTTTATGCTTCTTTTAATGTCAACATCAAGCCCTAGCAATTTAAGAAAACACAGGTAGCCCCCAAATTTCTGATTTCCTACCAATTTGGCTAACAGATAGGTTTTTTTTTCCAATTGTTCCATCCACTAAACTTGCATTCTTTCTCTCTGTGCCTCTGACAAGACAGTTTTCTAAATATTTCATTGGAAATATATAATCAGAACTCCCTTACATGCAACAGAAGCAAGGGCACTGATTTTAATACTGATTGAACCCAGCGTAGGCATTATGTGCAAAAGTCAAAAGTTTGAAGAGAAACTGTATAGTACAGAAGCTCTCATCTGAGAGATCCTTACAAACTACCTGTTTGCTTAAGAAGTCTCTCAGCCTCCTATCGCTATCAGCATTTCTCCATTTTCTATTACCTTTAAATTATAGTCTCTTCTTTTTTATATCTACCCCAAGCTTTAATCTCCCACTCCATCTGTTAACCTACGTTTTTTGCATCTTTCTTTATCTTTTAAATGCAATTGACTCTTCTGACTCCAAATGTTTGAAGAAAATGGATTCTAAATCTACTAATAACCCTATCTCCTTTCTCTGGTTGGCAGTTTCAATGACCCAGGCAGAGAAGTCTTAACCAAGACAATGTTTAAATGTATCATTTCCCCCCAATTTGTCTCTCTCCCTTAGAGTTACTGTATTTTTCTTTTTATCCTCAATTGTACACTGTTTTACTATTAGCTATTTCCATGTGGTCATTAGAGGTAGTTGCCCAAAGCCTCAATTTAACACACTTATGCTTACTTTTAGGGACTGTTAGTTTGAGGTTTGAAACAGAAAAATTTTGTGCTTTTATTTTTTATCTTCCCATAATACACCCAAACTACTCAAACTATGGCAATTCATAGCCATAAGAACAAGCCTATGGATACAACTACAAGTTCAACTTGATCCTTAAGATTATTCATTTATCATTTCCTCTATAACCATATCACTCCTGACCAGCTTCTTATGATTTTAATATTCACCTCATCAGCAATTTGCATTCTTGTAGCAAGAAGTTAATATCATTTTCTGACCACCCTGATCATTTTAAATAAGGTAACACTGTCCTAGCCAACTTCCATTCTATCAGTGTATTTTGCAAAACTAAGTCCAGTGTCTGTTCATAAGGGGACATGTATTTTTACATTTTCTGCCTAAAAGTCATTTTTGGAGTTTCATATGCTGAAGAAGCACCGCCTAGAAGCAAGAGAAGTGAATAACACATATCTTCTGACTTCACAAAGGTAGAGTGATAAACAAAGTGCTGTTTTTATTGCCTATCTAAATGGACAAGTAAAGGATTAACAGCCAGAGAGGACTGATTGAGAAGCTTCATTTCTGTTATAAGTTTTGGGATTTATTTTACTTCAAAAATTGACCTAGTTTTAAAATTATTTAGGGAAATGTTAAATAAAAAGAAATACATAAAGCATAGCTACCTTACTGAATTATATTACCAAACTTAGAAATTTCAAGGACCAGGTGGTTATGACAGATTTTTAAAAACTAGAATTTCTTATTCTCAATGAAAAAGAAATAAGGCTTCTGGAAGCAGAATAGACTTGTATTTCACAAATAATATCTTACTTACAACAGAAGATGAGTTTATTAGTGGTAAAGGTAAATTTTAATAATGAAACAAGGTGCCAGAACTGGCAAATTAAAATGAATCTTCTTAATTTTACAAACAGTGTTTAAAATATATTCCATTCCTTTGGAACTAATCTTACACAAAACAGGTTGTCTGGGAGAAAACATATAATATAGTAAATGATAAATATTCTTTTTTATGAGAAAAAACTTTTTTCTACAAGTAATAATGGGAATATTTATGAGAACAATTTGTTGGATCTCAAAAACTACCTAAAAAAGGACTATCACATAGGAGAATCTGGTAACCAAAATGTTCTGGTTCTGAAAGTTTATATTTTGGGTCAGTGAGGTAACTGAGGATTTTTTTTTTTTCAGTAAAATAAAAGGTAATGAAACAACCTCAGTTCTTACCTTCAGATCTGAGATGATGCTGGAAACTTGAACATATCATCTTCCTCATGTCTGTTAAATAGAGCAAAGGCATTCCCTCTATATGTCTAGCCATATACTTCTTTGTTATTATGCATGGAAGATTAGGATAGAGGCCACAGTCACTTTATAAAAAGACTCAATCATAGGTAGAGAGAGGAGACAAGCAGTGGACGAGGAGTAGAGGACCAGTGAGGAGCAAAGCTATGTCCCTCTGCTGAGAAAGCAGTTGATACAGCCCCTACTGCCTGCCTGTGGAAAGAGGGAATCCGTCTCAACTGGAAATCAACTTAATCGAATAAAAACTTTTCACATATGCTATTCCTTGTTCTCAGGTTTGAACCAGAGGGAATTGAGCATTTTCCCCAATGTCTGTAACACAGCTTGTGTTTGTTTGCCTTGTTATGGGATTTAAGGAATAGAAGCCTGCTACTCCAGAAACCTACGTGGTAATGGAAAGGCACCGATTTGCTTTGGGGCATAATCCAAGTTTTTCATCAGTGAGCCTTTCATGCATTCAGTCTCCCTCCTCTGCCTCTCCCTCCCTGCCTTCTGTAAAGGTAAAACTGCCAAGTTTCCACTTGTACATGTAAGATGACTAAGCTCTCTTTGTTTAATAGAGAGGTGCCTCCTTTCCTTTCCCTCCTTAGAATGTCCCCTTGAAAACATAACAAGGCAGATAAGAGGCCCAACATTTGAATTTTAATGCAGGGTCTGGGGCCATCTGACCACTGGAACTAAGAACACATAATTCTAAGATTATTTAGAAGCCTCTTAAATTATACAGGAAATAATCACAAAGTGGATTCTCTTGTCTCAGGAGGCAATAAAAGAAATTTTAATTCCCTTTTTCTTTACTGTATAAATTTCTGGGAAATTCTTTCCAGATTTTGTAGTCACATTTATGCTATCTTGCATGCATGTAAACCTGATAATATTTGCTTAATATCATATTGTGTTTTCTCTTTATTCTATATTGGTACAAGAGATTTTTAGTTGGTAGGATTGCTTTATTACCCTAATGCTTCCTTCTTCCAGCCTTTCCTCTCTCCCTCTTACCCTCCTTTCCTTTTTCCCTCTTTTCTTTCTTTCAGCAAATATATTCTGAGAAAGTGCTGTAATAAGTACAAAAACACTTAGAACATAGCTCCTGTCTTCAAATTACAACCTAAACTAAAAGATAACAAGGTCGTCCCACCTGCTTCAGTATCTTTAGCTTCTGCTCCAAGACATTTTTCTTGTTGAATTAGGTGTTATTTCAGTTAACTTTTAATTAAAGTCATTTCTTGTCATGACCACCCATTTATTGTTTATACAGGGACATTGTTTTAATTGCCTACATTAATTTTAGTTCTGGTTGCAAGATTTCTAACAAAGTGTTCATGATTCTATTGTCTTTTCTTGTTTCATAATGCATTGTCCAATATTAATAATGCAGAAGACTTATAAGCAACTGTACTTGGTAGGTGAAAAATTCAGTGCTATCTAAGGAGATGAATCTTATTGCCATCAGTTAATCAAGTGATAAGTCTGCCTAATTCACTTGAGTACAAACTTTCTTAACTTTCTAACATTTAAAAAAAAAAATTAACCAAGGCAATTTTTCTTTTCTGAGAACCAGGATAATAGAAATATATTTTAAAAGTTTACAGCTTATTACAAAATTATAATATTCATTACATTCCTCTCTTGTTAATTTATACTTTTATATATGTATGTTTGTATATCTGTGTGTCATACATACATCCATATAAACATATATATATTTATATAAAACCAAAGTCTAAATTTAATAACATAAAATACCAAATACTATGGTGGAAGCCAATGTACAATATTTTAGAAATAATACTGTTGTGTCCCATTCCCCACTCTCCACTAGTCTCCTCTTGCCCCCCACATACACAAGTGTGCATCACACACACATACCCACACAAACTCCTACAACATGCACATACAACAGATCTGGATTCTCTGCAGCTTTGGAGCAGAGTTACTCGGGAGTTCTTCCTATCATCTGTGAGTGAAGCAAAGTTGTTCCTGTCTGGTGAAGGGCAGGGAGGCCAGAAAAAAGAGGAGTCAATCTCTGCCTATTGATTCCATTTTTCACTATAGCAAAAAAAAAAAAAAAAAAAAAAAAAAAAGACAAAAAAAACACACACATGCTCCTCTCTCAGTTTCCTTCCCTCCAGCTTCAACCCCAGAATCTTATAGACTGACTTGATGGTGATAGTACCTGAAAGCTCAGCCCTTTCCTAGATTTTGGGAAAATTCTTGCTGGATCATAATTATATGAGAATTCTTAGCTCACCCAGATGGAATTGTTGTCAATAGACCTGGTATATTTTTTTCTAGAAATGCACACTGAAGGCGTGTGTGGTCTCTGTACTTCAATATGTCCTGTGTCCTTCATTCCATGTTGGACTATTTTTAAAGACTTGATTTCTGCCTTGGTCTCCTTGGTCTCTTGTTCCCTGAAGGGACTAGAGCTGTGCACAGAACCCTAGCTCTTACAACTGCGCTGCTGGGGACCTATTATGATTGGACTGATCACTCAGACCATAACACCAATGTGTGAACTTCTAAACTTATGCATCTACAACTGTTCTGTCAATCTGTCTAACAATATACTCCACACTGATACCTGCTTCATTAGAATATACAATAACTTCATTATATTGTTCATTGGAAAAAAGAACACAAAAATAAAGCCTCTCTAAAGTTGAATTATTTTCTTAGTCATTTATCTGTCTTACATATTCCCTCTCACTCAGGTTGCTGGTAATGTAGCTTGCTTTAGTATAACACAAAAACACATAGAATATAAACAGATATTGATGAAAATATAAGCTATTTATTGAGAGACTAATTCCTGGACATTATATATAATAGTCTCTAATCTAATAATGAACATCTGTGCCAGTTTGTATGCATTATGTCCCCCAAAACACCATTATCTTTGATGCAATCTTGTGGGGGCAGATGTATTTAGTGTTGATTAGATTGGAATCCTTTGATTGAGTGTTTCCATGAGATGTGACTCAATCAACTGTGAGTGAAACGTTTGATTGGATAATTTCCAGGAGATGTTACCCTGCCCATTCAGGGTGGGTGTTAATTGGATCACTGGAGTCTTATCAAGGAGTTCACAGACAGAAGGACCTCAGAGCAACTGAGAGTGACATTTTGAAGAAGAGCTGCAACTCAGAGAGGACAAAACGTCCCAAGAGCAACATTTTGGAGAACGCCATTTTGAAATGCAACCTAGGAGCAAGTAGACATCAGCCATGTGCCTTCCAAGCTAATAGAGGTTTTCCAGACACCATAGCCATCCTTCAGTGAAGGTACCCTGTTGTTGAGACCTTAGCTTGGACACTTTATGGCCTTAAGACTGTAACTTTATTACCAAATAAGCCCCCTTTATAAAAGCCAATCCATTTCCTGGTATTTTGCAAACAGTCTTTTTCAAATTGCATTAGCAAACTGGAAAACGTCCTACTCAGATTTTATTATTCCCATTTTACATGTTGGTCATCTACATAACATTCATAAGATAGTCAGTCAAGGGCTCACAGGCAGTAACACAGAAGCTGAAATTCAAACACAGACCTAGTTTGGGTACAGACCTTAAGCTCTTTCTATTGCGTCACAAGATTCAGATGTTCATTGCTAAGAATCAGCACAAGGCAGAAGGAAAAAATCAAACCAAATAAGCATCAAAGCACAAGTGAGTAGTATAGAGAGAGCCTGGTCTAGAAGACTGCCCTTGCTCCTGACATTAACTGCAAGTCCAGGAATAGAGGGTACCAAAACCACTGTCAGGTTCAATAATTTACTAGAAGATTCACAGAACTCACTGAAAGCTATTATACTCATGGTTACATTGTATAACCAGGAAAGAATATAGATTAAAATCAGTCAAGGAAAGAGATGCATGGGGCAGAGTCCAAGGAAGTTCAAAATCCAGAGCTTCCAGGTGCCCTTTCCCTATGGAGTCACAGACAGTGTTAACTCCTCCTGACAACAATATGCAAGGAGTATTACCCACCAGGGAAGCTTACCAAGCCTTGGTGTCCAGAGTTTTTACTGGAGCTCCATGATCGAGTGACCAGAGGGCCAACCATTAGTCTTCAGCCCCTTTCAAGGTAGAGCTGATATTTTTAGGCTGTAGCTCCTCTTGAGATAGAGCAGATACTGTTTGTCCCAAAGCCCAAAACATAAATCCACAGTGAGGCTGTCCAGTGCCCAACGCCCCCACTTAAACAAAGACACTCTTCCTAGAGATCACTTCCCAGGAGACAAGGACAAAGACCAGATCACTCTTTGGGTAAGGTTAAATTCTTTACTATACAACTAGGAATGAGAATGTCTTGCAAATGAGTTGTGTGACCCTGAACAGATCAGCATACTATTTTGGATCAGAAATTGCCTTATCAGTTGAATAAGGACTTAGGACAATTTATAATCTTACAGCTCCTTTTTAAACAAAAAAGCCTATGTTCTTTTGAATGTTAATTGCACTCTAAGATGCTTCTTGGAAATGTTCATCAGAAAATAATATGTTTACTGCCATGCCCTCTGGCAACTCCGGGCAATATATGACCCAATGTTGTATAAGGATGAATTCAAGAAACTTGTGAAAAGACTAATATCTTCCCATGTGACCTTAAAAAGAGCTTTAGTGTCCTCAAGCCTCTCTCCACTTATCCATATAGTAGAGATTAAAAATAACAAATGTTGCTCTTCAAAGTTTTCTCAGAGTGACTGCCACTCTCTTTTCTTCCTACCCCACACTTTGAGGCATGAATTTGAGAAGTGCTTTTCTTGCTTTCCCGCCAAGCTGATATATACTAGAGGGAGAAAAATCCATAAATCCTAATAGCTATCTCACAATTTGCCTTCCATCTGTCCAGCTAATAGTTCTCAGGTTGAAGAGGATTTTGTGCCCATATTCCCTGGGGATGTGAGACTCCATTAAAAGTGACAAGGATTACTGGAAATGGAGGGAACGGACAGGATCAATGTAAATTTGGCAGGCAAAGCAAAACTACTTCAGCATACATATATTAGGAAATCTATTTGCAAAGCTGATCTGCTAAGGAGAGCAGAAGATGAAAGCAAGTCAGCGAACATTGGTAAACTATACCCTCATTCAGATAGCCTAATAATAATGTCAGATCTGTTCTGCTGCTGGCCAATTCCAATTCAACTAGTGGTTACTGAATGCCAGTGGAATACACAAGAATTTTGTAAATGCCAGTAAGACTTAAGTAAAAAAGGCAGACAAATCCAAATTTACTTATTATTATTTTCCATAGGCATAGACCCAAATAAAGCTGCAGAATGCTTTGTCTCCATTATAAGAACAGAGATACTTTACAGTTATATTAATCACTGAAATTACCTTTACTTAAATATTAATGTAGTTAGTAATTACCCCTCAACTTTGTAAACTAGTCAAAAGCATCCTATAGGAGAGCAAATAGCTCTCTTAACAAAATCACAAGCAGTTTACTTCTATTTCCAAATATACATATATATATACACACACACACACATACATATTTATGTATCTGTAAATAACAAATAAAAAGTGTGAAAGAGAGAAGGCACACATGCACAAGTGAGTTAAAACTTTTTCTGCAACCTAGTAGTTTGAATGTGGTATGGAAATATATCCTTATATCGCTACAAAAGAGATGGGACAGAAATCAAAAGTTAGAAATTCTCATTAGACTGATTTATTCGGCCTTTGGCAAGTATAGCTAATTTTTAAGGAAAATAATCTTCAGTTGTAGGACTTATGAGTGAGTCTTATTGCAAACAGTCTTTTTCATATTGCAGTTATGAATTTTCAGCTGAACTTCAACAAATCTAAAGCTCATTCTATTAACATAATCTTTAGAGACGTTGAATTCCAGGTTTTTAATTTTAATAGAATCAGACTAGCTCTGTTCTTACACACTTTTTACAAAATACATATAGCCCCAATAGAAAAAAAATACTGCAATTTAATCTAGTCAAATGATATTAAATGAAATATAAAAGTCTATGCAAATCCTTAAGTTTAAAAGTATAACTCTATATAAATCTAAGAATGCCAGCAAAGTATCAGGGAACTAACGCAATAGAATGATAAAATGGCACTCTTTCTACTTTGGTTTGGGCTGAGGTCACCAAAACTGAGAACATTAGAGTAGGTATCAAGTACCATACATCCTAAAGTAAGACATATGCTGACCTGTGCTAGAAACCGAGAAATGTTTCTGAGATCCTAAAATGTCAGCCACCTCACCTTAAAAAACAAAGCGAAGACTAAATAATCACAGAGAATGTCCCTGTCAAGACTGTTAATGAATGTGGCAGTTTGAAGCTATGTACCCCAGTAAAACAGGTTCTTAAACTTAATTCATTCCTGTGGTTATTGACCCTTTAAATAAGAGCTTTAGATGAAATTCCTCAGGTAAGGTGTGGCCCAAGGTACATCTTAATCCTATTACTGAAGGCCTTATAAGAAAGGTCACACAGAAAGAAAAAAAGCCACAGAGGGAGTAGCTAGAAGCTGAAAATCCATGGAACCTGGAAAAGAAGGGAGAGACCAGGAGAGGCCACTACGTGCACTGCCAGATGACAGAGGAACCAAGGATCAACCAGCAGCCACCCCCAGCATTTCAGACTCTGGGAAGAAAGCATTGCTTTAATGACACCTTGATTTGGACTTGCCCTAACTTCAAACCATGAGCCAGTAAATTTCCATTGTTTAAGCCAACCCCTTGCATGGTATTTGCTTTAGCAATGAGGAAACTGAAACAATGAACTAGTACTACCTCAGGGGGCAGGGAGAGAATGCTATATTGATCCAAATGAGAAGGACTTCTAAGGGACCACTCAGGAGGCTTTTTAATGCATCTCCTGGAATTTAGGTGACACAGAAGACTAGTATCTGAAACAAACCTGAGGACTTTAAAATTAACTGTAACTTCCAAAGTAAGCAACAGAGTTTGTGGGGAGAGAGTAAAAGAAGCATGAAGTATGTTTTTAAATTTAATTCCAACTATATTGGTGATTGCATTAAATGTAAGTGCAGTTGATACTGCAGTAAAAATGAAAAGATTTTCAGAATGTATAAAAATGCTTTGCTGATTCATTTAAAACAATTACAGAAAGACTGAAACCCAAAGAATGAAATAACATATACCATGCCAGTACTAGACAAAATTATTAATTTCAAACAAACAGACTTTAAGGCAACAAAACTTATTTGAAAAAAAATAATGATATAATAGTTTTAAAATTCTACTCACTGCATAACATGGCCCAAAGACATACAATGCAATAATTGACAAAGCTACAGGAAAAATACAAAAAAAAAAAAAAACTATAAAAGGCAGCTTGATAGATCTCAGAAACTGATAGAACAAGCAGACAAGAAGGATCTTTGAGCCTTCACTTAGAGAACAAGAACTGAGGTTTTAACCACTTGTTCCTCTGGAAAAGAATCTCTTAAATGAATATTTATATGACCTTAATATATTAAACAAATACCAGGGCTAGGATCTATTTCTTCAGCATCCTTCCAACTGCTCATGTACCCTGACACCACACAAAATAAAACTAAGGCCCTAAACATGCTTAAAAGGATATGAATCTAGATGAAATTAACTAATACAAACATAAATATAGGCAATTTTATTTTGTTAAGATGAGAAATAATCTTTTCCCAAGAATTTTTGACCTCCATGCACAAGCAGAGATAAAAGTAGTATGACAAGCTAAAAATAGTGATATTGCAGGAAATAATTCATTTATCCTTCACTTGGTCAGTGATGTATTTATATACAGGGTGCGGGGAAAGATGCAATATTTGACCTACACCTGACACCTTACTAGTATCTGTAGGTGAGTGTGTAGGGAACAGGCACTCCCAATCACTGTTAGTACAGCCTGTTTGGAGGAAATGTGACTTTCCAGAAATAGCAACTCCTAAATTACAGATATATGCGAGAACTCTACATCTTCATCAACAGTTTTTTGAATGAAATTGCACCTCACAATTTTTTCACAGAAATTTTGTCTTTATGCATTATTTTAATTGAAAATTCAGTGTTACAGCAGTATTAGAGAAAGAAAATCTTAAAAATTAAATACTTCTCATAATTTCTCGACCTTCACACACATTCATTTAACAAATACTTCTTTCAAAAATATCTTTATTCTTATTACAATCTTTCTGTTTTGTCTCCAAATACATATAGATTTACTGGTTACAACTTTAATGCACTAATCTATTTTCTGCATTATATTTTGCTCTGGCTTGATTGCAAAAAATAGTCAGATGTTTTACTGAACTATTTTCTTTATAGTTTACCTTGCTATCATTCTTGTATTTGTAAATCAGCACCTCATCATTAAAATAAGCTTATGTATATTTATATAAATTTACATATCTCTATATGTAAACAGTTTTACATATATTTATATAAGGAGACTAATTATTTAAAAACAATATATGTATATATATATATAGAGAGAGAGGGAGAGTGCAATTGTTTAGAAAACAGTTTACTTTCAGGTAAACCTACTACTATAGAGAAATATTATATACTGTGCGCATGTATATTTTATATGTATGTATATAGAGAATGATTATATACCTAAATACATATATATGTACATATAATCTATATATACAATTAACGTATATAGTGGCAATGTCAATGATGTATATACAAAATGTTTTTTTCTGCACTGCATAGGAAAAAATTAATTCCTATAGTACTGCAGTAAAGAAAGTTTGATGAAATTGCATCTATGTCTATACTATATATTGATTTGAAAAGTCAAATTGAATTCAGTTGTTTTGGCACATTGCAAATCATCATTTTTTAACTGCTACCAACAATTATGCCCTCTGACATTGGCTGTTTTGGGCACGTAAACTGAATTTGGCAAATTAGAACATAACACAATCTAAGAATAAAACCCTCATTTGTGTTTTACTATGAGCATAAAATCATCATTATTCATTTAAATTGTCACCATGTTCATAGTAAAATGCATATCTGATACCTCAATCTAACTATAGAAATAATATAAAATCTTCAGATTATTTGTCATTTATTCCTGTTAAATTATGAAGGTTCATTTATAACACAAGAGGAAGAAGGGAAGGGGTCACCAATAAATAGGAAATCTAGTTCCAATTTGTTTAAGTATACTGTGGCTCAAAAACTAATCCTCAGTGAGACCTGGTAGGTTGTGTGAAATAGTGACAAATCCCAAAGTAATTTGGTCAGAGATTAAAAATATATATGCAGGGACCCCCTGAGAAGCTGGGGGAAAATGCAGAGGTGTTGGGCTTCCTCACCTGGATCGTTAGCTGACGTTCTCACAAACATTGAGGACTGATGGTTTGGTATACCGAGCCCTCTGTCTTGGCGCTTGCCCTTATGGAACTCGTTACTGCAAAGGAGAGGCTAAAACTGCTTATAATTGTGCCTAAGAGTCTCCTCCTAAGTACCTCTTTTTTGCTCAGATGTGGCCCTCGCTCTCTAGCTACCCAATTCGGCAGGTGAACTCACTGCCCCCCTCCACACACACACATGGGACCTGACTCCCTGGGGTGTAAATCTCCCTGGCAACGCAGGATATGACCCCTGGAGATGAATCTGGACCCCACATCATGGGATTGAGAACATCTTCTTGACCAAAAAGGGAATGTGAAATGAAACAAAATGAGGCTTCAGTGGCTGAGAGATTCCAAATGCAGTCATGAGGTCACTCTGGCAGACATTCTTATGCACTATATAGATAACTCTTTTTAGGTTTTAAGTTATTGGAATAGCTAGAAGTAAATAACTGAAACTATCAAACTGCAACCCAGTAGCCTTGACTCCTGAAGACAATTGTATGACAATGCATCCTACAGGAGGTGACAATATGATTGCAAAAGCCTTGTGGATCACACTTCCTTTATCCAGTGTATGGCTGGATGAGTAGAAAAATGCGGACAAAAACTAAATGAAAAAATGGGAGAGGGTGTAATTTCGGTGTTCTTTTTTACTTTTATTTTTTATTCTTATTTTTACTTTTTCTGGTATAAGGAAAATATTCAAAAAATAGATTGAGATGATGAATGCACAACTATATGATGGTATTGTGAACAGCTGATTGTACATCATGGATGACTGTATGATATATGAATATAACTCAATAAAACTGAATAAAAAAACTAATCCTCATAAAGCATGGGAACAAGCATGAAATATAATCCTTGTTTGATTTTGTATCAGTAAATTTCCTTCAATTTTATCAGATGCCAAGACTTTGGTGGCTAAAGTATCTGAAAATCAAAGATGTAGTTGACCAATAATATTAATCAGCTCCAAATTTCATCTTATTCTCCACTCATTCCATGATGTGAGTATTATCTAAACCTGGGCATGCTTGTGCTCTCAGATTACTTTCTGCAACCAAAATTTGTACTTCTTCATCCAAAATACATGGGGGTGGGGCAGGAATATGTTACCCTCCTGCAACCACCACACAAAATCCTGAGTTTCCTTTTGGTTGAACAAAACCACATTCCTTCCTCTGAGAAGTCATTTTATTCAGGGGAATGGAATCCTCTGATTTTATTAGAAGTTTGTCTGTAGTCAATCCTGCCCTTATCACATGATTGGAAAATCCTGGGTCCTATTAGGAAAAGAGAAGGGGTAAATAGGTTCCAGGAAAGGAAACAATATCTTTCTTTTAAGAGCAAGTGCAACTATGAAACAAATCAATCTATTTTAAAGTGCCTATTTTTTCTACCAAAGGGACTTCTTTTCAAAGAAGGAAGGATATAGTATATTAGTTTTACCTGTTTCATTATCTGTGTGGATTAAAAGATCTTAGCTACAGGAGATATAGTTACTTTTATTCATTCATTTATTAAATAATATTTGTTGAAGACATATTAGGTTCCAGACACTATTCTAGACAATGAAAATACAATGATGGTTAAGGGACAGAGAACATATCTACTCTCAAGGAGCTAACATCCAAGAATGGGAGACCAACAATAAGATAATAAACATGTAATCTAATAAGTAACACAGTAATGTCAGAAAATGAAATAAATAAAATAGGATAATGAAAGAGAAGATGATGGTGGTTAATAATTTTGGCGATGATCAGAAAATACTTCTCTGAGAATGTGACATGGAATCTGAAGATTGGAGAATAATTCATCCAAATGAAGATATCAGGAAAAAAATATATACTTGCAGAGAGAATAGTAAATGCAGAGATACAGAGAGTAGAACCAGCTTGATGTGTGGCAAGGATGAAAATCCTTTCCAACATGCCTAGAGTATAGTGAATCTGGAGGAAATTAGTGGAAGATAAATTTAGAGGAGGAGACCACAACTAAATTGTGTAAAACCTTACAAATCATAATAAGGAGTATGTTTTATATTATATTCAAATGAGGAGACATTACCAAACATGCTCATTCAGGTTGCCCAATAACTGATCACCCTTTATATGGGGAGAAACTTCCCATGTTATGAACCTTGGTGGGCAAAATGTCTGCATTTCACACTCTAGAAACTGGAAATGCCAGATAGTAACTTTTCCATTTCCACTAATGCTATGAAAGAGTCACAGGTGACACAAGACATTCTCTTAGATTATGACAGTGAACGTAGGAAAACTGAGTTCCTAAGGTATCTGTAGGAGCAATGTTGACAATAGTTCCCAGTATCCTGGGACAACTGCATTAAACATTGGCAGCAAAGACCATGAAGATGTCCTCAGTGGACCAATTCTGTAGTGTGACTGTGATAGTCCTGAACCTGGTTCTACAAATTCCCCCAGAAATTCTTTCAGTTACCAATATATTTCTAGTCAATTAATTTCTGCTTATATTAGTATATTAGTTGTCCATTATTGCATAATAAATTATCTCCAAATAACTACCTTTAAGCCATAATAAACATTTATTATTTCATACAGTTGTGTGGGATAGGAATTTGTGAGCAGCTTAGATGTGAGGTTCTGCCTCAGAGTTTCTAATGAGTTTGCAGCTATAATGTTGGCTGGGCATTTATTCATTTGAAGACTTGACTGGGGCTGGAGGATATGCTTCCAAGATGCCTCACTCACATGTTACCAGAAGGCCTAAGTTTCTCACTGGATGTAGGCAGGAGACCTCAGTTCCTTACCATGTGGACTTCTCCATGGGCTGCTTGAGTGTCTTCATGACATGGGAGGTGGTATCCTCCAGAACAAGTGATCCAAGGAAACCAAAATGGAAACTGAAATGTCTTCTCTGATCTAGCCTCAGAAATCATATTCCATCTTTTCAGCATATGTATTAGTTTGATTTGGGAGGGAATTGTACAAGGGCACGAATTCCAGAGAGGTGGGGATAATTGGTGCCATATTAGAGAGTGTCAGAATTAGTAAGAATTTGTAAGAATGAGTAATAATTAGTTTCTGCTATTAGAGCTAAGGGGTCTGACTAATTTTAATGCCATTGGATGGTTTTAAGCAGAGGAGTGATATGCTTTATGTTTTTAAAAGATAATTTTCATTGTTATATGGAGAATGGAATGCTGAAGCAAAAGTAGAAGCAAGAGGCTTTTGCCGTATTACAAGTGAGATATGATATTACTTTGGTAGAAGTGAAATTGTGAAATCTCTTCAGACTCATATTACAGTTGTAAAGTACAATCACACAATTTGGTGATTGGGTAGGAATATGAAAGGAATATATGAATTAAGAATAACTCCAAATTTTAGTCCCAACAACAGAGTATATATGAGAGCCCTTTTTAGAGCTAGAGACAAGAGTTGTAGAAACAGCATGTTAGGAGAAACCAAGAATTCTGTTTTAAATATAAGTTTAATATGTTTATTAGACACTCAAGTGGAGCTGTAACTTAGATTGTTAAATATATGAGTCTGGAGTTCAGGGCAGAGGATCAGAGCCAAAGTTATAAACTTGATGTCTTCAGTATAAAGACCATATTTAAACCCACTTTCTCCATTAATTTAGGTAGATCCATTAATACAGAATGCAACTGAGATCAAGAATGTAATCTTATTACCACTGAAAAAGTCCCCCACTTTACTTTGAAGTTCTTCTCCACTGTCCCAAACCCTCTGTTCCATTCAAACTGGTCTACACATTACTCCCACACAAGCCATATTTATCCCTACTGTCAAGTCATAGCTCACACCATCTCCCTTGCCTGGAATGTAGCCTTTCCTCCATTAAACTTATCTAATTAGAATAATAAGTTTTAAGAATATACAATATTTACAACTTAGAGGTAGTTTTTAAAAAGAGTATTAGCCACTTATTTAAAAACAATTAAAGTTTTCAGTGTATATCCTATTTTTTCAGTAAGGTTGCATACACCTTGAAATCAGGAACTTCTTGACACGTGTTTGTATACCTGGTGCCTGCACTGAGCTTTCCCCTAGACACTCCACAAATGTTGCTAAGAGTATCAGCAGAATTTCTATTGGTAGAAAATAATTGCTAAACTACATGGAATTCTTAACAGAATTTTCAAAGTGTACCAGGAACTTTTTGCCAATGGATAATAATACTAAAGAAAACAGAAATGCTTTATTTTCTGGCAAAATTCAACTGCCTATGTAGGTTATAGAAGATAGTAGGTAATATTTCCCTAATAACATTTGCTACTTACTGAATCAAAGAGAAACTCTTCTTCCTTGAAGTTGTGTGTGCTGGGGGAGGGTTTAGAGAAGTAAGTTCTTTCATGTCCAGTTCTCTGTCAAAACTGCTCAGTGAGGTCTACAACACAACATGGATCAGTTACAACAGTATCGATGCTGTAACCTTCCTCCCCCTGTGCACTAAATAAGGAGTTAAAACTTAATTACTCAGTATAGAATTTCTTTCAAATTTTATATTATACATTATTTTATCACAAATTAGATTTCCTGTATTTAAATTTTAATATTCTTTGTATAATTGAAGTCATCCCAGTTTTTATTGAGTTTGTCTTCCAGTTAATTATATAATATTAATTTTTTACTGTGAATTGGATTCCTTGCTGTAATCCCAATATTACACTCAGAATTGTCAAATCTGGGGTCTGATAAACACTCAGATATATAAGGTAACTGAGGCCTAGAGAGTTGAAGTCACTTGCTAAAAGGTGTATAGTTAAGTATTGGAAGCATCAGGCCTGGATTCCATTGCTTAACTGTCCAGAGATTTTTCTGTAATATACAGAATATAAGTTACCAATCATACTAATATAAACATTGTAGGAAGTAAAATTAATCAGTGTTGATCCCTAACACTCCTTATAACCAGGCACACATGTTTCTAATAACACCCCATCAATTCAAATGATGTAAGGATAATGCACATTTTTTCTAAAATTATGACATTCAGAAATTTAGTATTTATTTGATAGTGTGGTGGTTTGGAGCTGTAATGCTGTACCCCAGAAAAGGCCACATTCTTTTAATCCATTCCTGTGGGTTCAGACTTATTATTTGTGGGACCTTTTGGTTAGGTTATTTCAACTGAGATGGACCCAGACCATTCAAGGTGGGTGTTAATTCTTTTATTGGAGTCCATTATGAGGATAAAAGCCAGAAAAAGCCAAGAGAGCTTAGAGAGAAAGGTCCTGGAGAAGCTAAGAGAGGACTTATGGGATACAGAGAGGAAGCTGCTGGAACCAGAAGCTGAAACTAACAAAACCCAAGAGCAAAGGACTAATAGATGCCAGCAATGTGCCTTCCTATGTGACAGAGGCGTCCCAGATGTTGGCTGCCATTCTTAGGAGTCCAGGTGTCATCCTGTTGATGCCATCATTTGGACATTTTCATGGCCTAAGAACTGTAAATTGTAAGTTAATAAATCCCCATTGTAAAAGCCAACCCATTTCTAGTATAATGCATTCTGGAAGCTTTAGCAAACTGAAACAGATGGTGGGGAGAAGCTTCTGGTCCACTGCATCCTCATCTCATCTTTTTTTCTGACCATAAGTTTTTTCAGAACACTTCAGAAATTAACACAAAAGTAAGTTTTGAATAAACAAGAGAAAGCTCTTCACAAAAGGTGAATGGGAAGTTGTTAAAGGATAAAATCTCCAAATTTTTAGATTTGAATTTCAAAAGCTCCCTTCATGATTTTTCTTTTTATTTAATACCATACAGTTTTCCCAAGACAATTTGGGGACAAACAACTACCAAAGAAAGGGATCAGTGGTTTAACTTAAAGATGATATATTGGGGTGGGGCAAAATGGCTGCATAGGGAGGTATAAAATTTAGTTAGTCCTCTAGAGCAACTAGTAAATAACCAGGAACAAGTAAATAGTCTGGAACAACTGCTGGGGAACAACCGTGACTGTCCACACATTGTATACCAGCATGGAATGGTGGAATGGCTGAGATTTCAGCATAAAAGCTGTAAGTAAAAACTGCAAAACTGGCACCCCTCCCCCCACATTAGTCTAAGCTGCAAAACTTCACTGTGGAGGAAAGAAGCAGTCCCTGCCAGAAGCAAGCAAATATAACTCAACCAAGCTCCAACTGGGATTTTAATTAACAAATACAGACTGCTGAACACAAGCTATAAGCACAGATAAACCCCTAAAAAGCAGCAAAGTACCCTAAGGTCACTCCCAGTAGAGAGGAGGCAGGGTTGACAGGAAAAAAAATAAGAGAGGCTTTTAGAGACAGCTGAGCTTAGAACACTGGAAAATGGTTATGTCCCAAGAAAAGGAGCACAGACGACTGGCTGACAGGCAAAACTGGGGGGCGGGAACTGGCTTGAAAAGGGGCTTTCTCTCTTTCTCCTTTTTTTCTCTCTCAATCTGAGTGGCTCAGTGGAGAAAGCCACAGGCATTTTCAGTTCTTGGCCTGCTGACCCAGGCAGGAGTGGAGTTAACAGAGTGAGAGAGACAAAGAAGTATTCAGGTGCAGAATATAACTGCCTAGGGGGTGTATCTTCCCTAAGAGGAGAGGGGCACGGCCCAGCTCAAGTGGCTGCCCTCCCTTCAGAACTCAGACCCCAGGGCCTGGGTGAAAACAATTAAACCAGAAAACCTTAAGCTGGCTTCTGACATCCTTAGTTTCTGGCCAGGATATGGTCTACTAAGAATTAAAGTGCCCACACCTCTTTACACTAGTGGGAAGCAACGGGCTGACAGGCACTACCTGCTGCGCAGGTTAGGAAAAGCACAGTGTCTAGAGGCCTCATGAGAAAGTCTGTCAATCTTCCATGACACACCCTCAGGGAAACCTGATACTGAATAGAGCCTCCTCCTGAGACCTGAGCCCATTCTGGTCTGGAAGATCTGATTGGGGTAATCAAGGAAACCAGATGCCCAGACAACAAAAAACTACAGATCACACTAGGAAAAATGAAGATAAGGCCCAAAGGAAAAAACTTACACTTCAACTGAGATACAGAAATTGAAACAACTAATTAAAGATCTTTAAATAAATATGGTAAATCAATTCAAAAACCAATTCAATGAGTTGAGGGAAGATATGGCAAAAGAAATGAAGAATATTTAAGAAAACACTGGATGAACATAAGGAAGAACTTGAAAGTTTAAATAAACAACTGGCAGACCCTATGGCAATGAAAGGCACAACACAAGAGATGAAAAACACCATGGAGACATACAACAGCAGATTTCAAAAGGCAGAAGTAAACATTCAGGAACTGGAGAATAAGGCACCTGAAATCCTACACACAAAAGAACAGATAGGGAAAAGAATGGAAAATGGGCAGTGTTTCAGGAAATTGAATGACAATATGAAGTGCATGAATATACATGTCAGGGCTGTCCCAGTAGGAGAAGAGAAGGGAAAGGGGGCAGAAAGAATAATGGAGGAAATAATCACTGAAAATTTCCCATCTCTTATGAAAGACATAAAATTATAGATCCAAGAAGTGCAGCATACCCCAAACAGACTAGATCTGAATAGACCTATGCAAAGACACTTAAAAATCAGATTAACAAATGTCAAAGACAAAGAGAGAATCCCGAAAGCAGCAAGAGAAAAGTGATCCATTACATACAAGGGAAGCTTGATAAGACTATGTGCAGATTTCTGAGTAGAAACCGTGGATGCAAGAAGGCAGTGGTGTGATATATTTAGGATACTGATAGAGAAAAACTGCCAACCAAGAATTTTATATCCAGCAAAACTGTCCTTCAAATATGAGGGAGAGTTTAAAATATTCTCTGACAAACAGGCAACGAAAGAGTTTGTGAACAAGATACCTGCTCTACAGGAAATACTAAAGGGAGCGCTACAGACAGATAGGAAAAGACAGGAGTGAGAGGTTTGGAGCACAACTTTGGGTGATGGTAGCACAGTAATTTAAGTATATTGAATAAAGATGACTGTGGGTAAGGTTGAAAGAGGAAGGTTAGGGGCATGTGGAACACCAGAAGGAAAGAGGGAAGATAAACACTAGGACTGTATAACTTAGTGAAACCTAGAGCAGTCAACAATTGTGATACAATGTACAAATATGTTTTTACTTGATGTAGAACAAATGAATGTCAACCTTGCAAGGTGTTAAAAATGGGGTGGTTGGGGAAAAATATAATCAATGAAACTAGACTCTATAGTTAACAGAAACATTGTATTATGCTTCCTTTAATGTAACAAAAGCAATATAACAAAGCTAAATGGCTATAAGAGGGGGATTAAAGGGAGCAGTACGGGATTCTTGGCATTAGTGATGTTGTCTGACTTTTTTATTGTACTTTATTTTAATTTTATCTTTTGTTGCTTTTTAGCTGTCATTTTTTTCTTTCCTTTTCTTTTCCTTTTGTCTTTCTTTTTTTGTCTCTTCCTCTTTCTTTGTGGAAGAAATGGAAATGTCCCTATAAAGATACTGGTGGTGCTGGTGAATACTTAACCACATGATTATACAGGGAACCACTGATTGTTTACTTAGGATAGAATGTATGATATGTGAATAACACTGTCTTATAAAAAAAATGGTTTGATGGATGAACCTTGAGGACACTATGTTGAGTGAAATAAGTCAGACACTAAAGGACAAATATTATATGATCTTACTGATACGAAGTAATTATAATATATAAACTCATAGACATGAAATACAGGTTACCAGGATGTAGAATGAGGCTAAAGAATGGGGGACAGTCACTTAGTACATGCAGAATTTTTAACTAGCTTGAACTTAAGCACTTGGAAATGGACAGAGGTGACAGTAGCACGTTATTGTGACAATAACTAACAGTGCTGAAAGGTGTGTGAATGTGGTAGAAAGGGGAAGTTGAGAGTCATGTATGTCACCAGAAGGAAAGACGGAGGTTAAAACATGGAAATGTATAACACAGGGAATCTTGTGGTGGACAATGTCTGTGATAAACTGTACAAATATTAGAAATTTCTTTCATGAACTAGAACAAATGTATGACACTATTACTAGAAGTTAACAATAGAGGGATATATGGGGGAAAATGTACCTATTGCAAACTATGTACTACAGTTAGTAAAATTTTAATATTCTTTCACCAACAATAACAAATAACTATACCAATACTATGAGTCAGTAACGGAGGAGGGGGTGGGGTTTGGGAAGATTTGAGTTTTCTTTTTTATTTTTATTTATTTTCTGGAGTAATGAAAATGTTCAAAAATCGAAAAAAAATTATTTCTGGTGATGACTGCACAGCTATATAATGGTACCATGAACAATTGATTGTACACTTTGGATAAATGAATGGTATGTAAATCATCTCAATAAACTGAATTTTTAAAAAAGATGATGTATTATTCATCCTCTTCCTCATTTCTGAGATCAAACCTGAGATCAAATAAGGAAAAAGAAGGGGGAAAGGAAGGGCATGCAGCTTTTTTTCTGGCTCATTGATTACTCAATGCCAGTGAATTTTGAGTTCCAACCACACCTGCCCTCATGCACAGAACCGTAAATGGATAGTCCAAACAGTCAACCTGGCAGGATTTGTAGATGACATAAACTCAGTTTTGAATTGGCCAATGAATTGATCACTGTGTAATCCTCACCATACTTCATATTTCTCTTCTGTACAATGCATAGTGGAAGATTTAATTCTAGCATTCCTTCAATATCTGAATTCAATTATCCTTAAAAAGTTTTCACATAAACAGTATTCACCCAATTAAGCCTCTCATACATTTAGTTTCTAAAGTTGGTCAGAAAAGTATCTTTAAATATTTAATAATAATAGTAATATTGATAATAATGACACTATTAATTGGTAGAATGCTTACCATGTGGAAAATTTTTCTAAGAACTTTACATAAATTAATTCATCAAAATCTCACAAAATCCCTATAAGGTGGAATCTGTTATCAAATCCATTTTACAGATGAATAATCTAACACTCCAAGGTTAATAATCTTACTGAAGGACACAGAGGGCCTTCTGGCACCAACTGACTACCTCAACAGCCTTTGGTTTTATCCACCATGCTGTCCTATCTATTCCTCTTTCAGAACTGTGGGTTCCATTTCTATGGGAACATCTGGTTCATATCTCTAAAAATGGAGAACGGAGGAAAACAGTTTACCATATTTAGTCCTCAATGAAAGTTGCAAATTCCTGGAGCTAACTGTCCTAAAAATATGAGATGATAGCACGTTTGTAAATACCATACAACCTCCATTTTAAACTATTGATAATTTTAGTAATATAAAATATATTAGTGCTTTTTCTTGACTGTTTATTTAACAAATGGTGACTTTATTTGCCTCCCTCATTTGCTGTTCTTATGTCACCAGTTATATTGTAATTCCTCAGATTTGACTTTTCTGCTATGAGATAATTCATCAAGTCTGAAGATAGACATTCAATCCACCAAATATTCTTCTCTTCATAGTACATAATCTGATAAGGACATGAGGTCAACAGTGAACAAAAAAATCCCCAATCGGGAAATTGTTTCTGCATCTTGAATCAAAGGCTTTGATAAAAGTGACAGAGTGTACAACTCATAGCAGGATTGACTACCCACCAGATTTTAATTAAAAGAGTGAGGATGAAATAAATAGAATTTGAAAATTTAAGTCAGTGTAGAGTAGCATTTTGACAGTCTCAAAGACAGCCTTGATTTTTTTAGCTTGTTCATGATTTATGCTTCAAGAAAGTGGGGATGTCATTAAAAATAATTGAGTTCCACAGAGTTTCTGCCTATACAGAAATTGGATAATGGTTATCAGGCTCTTATTATGGAATCTATTAGTATGTTTGACATAGTATTCCCCTAAGAATGTCTTGATTATGTTTCTCCATCAACTGCCAACTGTCTATACAGTGTACAAAACTTAACCTTCTCTACAGACTGTCTACACAAGGAAGTGCCCAGAAGGGCATCAAAGAAGTGCCAATGGATTGTGACAGTCTTTCTTCCCCATAATAAAAACAATAAACATTTTGAGTACCTACTACACATAAGGCACTGGATAAACACCTGTTATTTAAAACCTCATTTAATCTTCATAGATTAATTAGCCCTATGAGTCAAGTGCTATTGTTAACTCCATTTTCCTAGAGAAAACTGAGGCACAATGAAGGTAAGTTACCCAACCAGAAATTAATGTGTTAATTTATCACCATATTCTCACCCAATTGCTGTCTGATCCTAGAGTCTGTGCTTTATCAACCCAGCTATAGCCCCTAGTCTATCCTTCCTTCTGGCCTACAGCTACAGAAAGTCAACATAACTTATCTGTGGTCAGTCTTGAATTGAGTCACCACAGTAAGATTCCTCCGTGTACTCAATGCTGAAAGGTAAAGGTAAAGACATGAGAGTCAGAAACAGGGACCCAATGAGACTCGGAGAGGTAAGGTTTCTGTGGTAGGCTAAAAACGGAGACGTGCAGCAGGGGAGTCTCCTAAAATTCCAAAGAGACAGTTATAGTCATTCTGACTCCCTCTTTGGCATCATGAGGCTAATATAGAAGTGAAGAAGTTTAATAACCTGAATTCCTGGGCCCCAGCCTCACTCTAGGAACCATACAAAACTTCACTCTTGAGCCATTTCCTAAAAGCTTCAGAAAGATGTCCTCTCTGAGATGTGAGATAACTCCATGAGGGTGCCTTCACAAACTCACAGGCATTTTCAAGAAGGTCAGAATTCTCCCCAAGTGTAAAGTATAACTTCTCAGCAACTCTAACCAAAATCTAGAAGCAGAATCCCTCATAGGAAACTCTTTCCAATCACTGGAAGCCACTTCCAGCTCTATCCCATTCTTCTTCCTCTGATCCCAATAAGTCAATTGCCTTGACCATCCTATCTCCTTGGAGATAACCTGGATGATTCATTGACATCATTGTTAGAGTAGTCACCAAGAAACGGTTAACATGTCAAAAATAAGCATGTACAAATAGATAATACTAAAGCTGTATCTCAAGAAGGGTAAATTTAAATAGAATTAAAACTGCTGTCATGTTAGCCAAACAGGCACACTCAATGTTGTTTGTGTGTGTGTGTGTATGTGTGTGTATGGCTGCGGAAAACTCCTGAAGAGCTACCCAAATAAACGGTTTCTACTATAGAAAACCATGTATTAAGCATAAATGAACCCAGAGAGCTATCATTTAACAATGGTGCCAAAATGAAAGGCAAGGACAAGAGAGCTCAGTTAGGAATGTTAAGCCAAAAGACTACATTCAATTTTCTCCTTATGTGGACATAGTTTTAGCTTTTTATTATGTAAAACTATGGTTTCAATTTTACAGTGCAGAAAAGTTGTCTAGCACAATTCACAAATTATGTTTGCTGTTTTCTGTATCAAAAACAACTTTTATTTTAACATATGCTCAAACTTGTACAAATTGTGATTGTCTGAAGTGGGCCACTATCCTAAGGAGCTCACCCCCTGCACATAGCCCAATGCCACTGATATCCAATGTCATGTAAAGACTACCATCTGCCTTTGGTGCTACATCTCAAGGGATTTTCCAGCTCTGCCTATCAACCTTGTTTACTCTCACCCCGGTCTGGTTTCCAGAGTTTCCAAGCTGCTGCAGTCTATGTAGAATCTGTCACTCTTCCAGATCCCTTTGTACTAACAGCCTGGTTGGGCCTTTTTACACATTGGTCCTAGCAGGCAATTCCCTTCCTGCCCACAGATTTCCCTAATCTCCATTCCCAAGCCTGATACAGTGCCTCAGAGGATGAGAGGGAAACTGGCAGTACTTGTTTTTTGTGTTTTTTCTTTACAAAAAAGATAATAGAAATAAGTAACAATGCAATTGAAAATTCAGAAGCATGATTTTTATCAGAAACATTTAAAACAAGACCAAATCTTTGATCCAAAATAAACAGTAGACTACACTGATTCAGAAAATTAGGTTATAGGATGGACATGCTTGAAGCAGTCCTGTGGGGGGAAAAGGTACTTGTGCATTTACCACATAACACACAACTTGTTGCACACACTTTCATAAACATGTTGTCCTATCTTTGTTATAACACTTGATCTGAAACTCTTTTATTGCAGACTTTCTCAGCACCCCATAAACACAAAGCAAGTTAAGAAATGGAGCCACTTAGAGCGAAACTGTCCAACAGAAATATCAGGTAAACCACCTATGCAATTTTAATTTTTCTAGTATCCACATCAAATAAAAGACACAGGTGATACTGATTTTAATAATAAAATTTATTTGACCCAATATACCTAAAATGCTATCATAACACATAACCAATATAAAAATTATTGAAATAATTTATAAATATATATTTTTCATCTCTTTGAAATCCAGTATGTATTTTACATTTATAGCACATTTCAATTTGGATTAGCCACATTTCAACTGCTCAATAGCTACCTGTGGCAAGGAGCTATTATATTGGTAGAATAACCTTAGAGGAATGGATACTTGCTACCAATTTCCTACACAAAGAATTATTTCTGCAATGAGAATATATTCTGAAAAGAAAACAACACACATAGTTCATGTTTATTAATACTTCAAAATAATTCAAAAGTTTTAATTCTTACCAAAACAAGTCCTTATTTTATATACTGAGTTATCAAGTACCAATATGTAATCATAAGCTATAGTATCGAATTCCTATTGCTGTCAGTTAAAAACTTGACCTGCTCTCATTCTAGACATTCATATGGCACGCTATTCCACATAAAGCTGTTTCTGCCCTTGCTGCAGAAATATGGTCCTGGGACAAGGGAAGACAGGTTAATGCAATAGTCCATGCAGTGAAAAGAACACATAACAATAAAGCATAGGAAAGACTGTATTTTCAATTCAATTTGCAATTTCAGGGATGATACATTTGCATAAACTCTTGTTTCCTTAACTAACTTTTTATGCTTTCTTCTCTCTTTATTTCTAAGTAACCCTACAAACTTATTGAGAATGGTTTTATCACAAGATTTTTCTCAGTAGAAAAATCCTTTTTGTTTTTATGGTCATTTTAGAAAAGTTTTAACCTTTAGGGAAAAAAATAACTTTTTTCTCTAAAAAGTCAAAATTAAAATACCACAAATGTTCTTGTGTAATTTGTTAAGCAATACTGCAGTAATATATTCATTTATTCACTCATTCAACAAACATTTTTTGAATAGACATTAGGTGCCATATTGTATTAGGGTTCTCCAGAGAAAGAAAACCAACAGAATATGTGCGTGTATGTGTGTGTGTGTGTGTGTGTGTGTTTGCATGTGTGTGTGTGTGTGTGCAGATATTTACTTAAAAGGATTGGTTCACATGACTGTGAGGCTGGTTAAGTCTAAATTCTATAGGACAGACTTGCAGGCTAGAAATTCTGGTAAGAGTGAATGTTGAAGCCTTGAGTGCGAAATTTGTAGAAGACAGCAGGCTGGAAACTTGGAGAGGAACATATGGTTTAGTCCTGAGGCAGAATTTTCTCTTCTCCTGGAAACCAAAGTTCTTGCTATTAGGCCTTCATCTGATTGGATGAGGCCCACACACATTATTGAGGGTAATCACCTTTACTTAAAGTCAACTGATTGTAGATGCTAATAACATGTTACACAATAACAACTCCACAGCAACAACTAGTCCAGTGTTTGATCAAATGACCAGACAACATAATAAGTTGACACATCAAATTAACCATAACACATATACTGTGCTGGAACCAAAATGCAACCAGAACATCCCAGCACCAGCTAGAAATTTACACTCTATATTGGAAGAGACAGAACCATGCACTGTCTGCATCATACTAGAAGTGTGCAAGGTGTTCTGAGAGAAGTGTACACAGGCCATTTGGGGAAGCATCAGGAGGACACCTAACCTTGCATAAGTGAGCCAGGTATTCTCTGAATGTAGTACTATCTCAGCCGAGCCCTGAGGGATAAGCAGAGTTTTAAGGCCAAAATAAGGAAAGAGAGAAAAAAACTGTTGGTGGATATATGGACTGTAAAGATACTTGTGATGAGGCCTTAAACAGAAATGATGAATGTGTCATTGCCAACTTGAAGAAAGGCGATCCTTGTTTTAAAGTAGAAGAGAATTTGGCAAAATTGAGTCCTGGTATTGAATGGAATGCAGAATTTGAAAGTGACGAGCTGGAGTACTTAGCTGAAAAGAACTCCAAGCTAAAAGTTGAAAATGCAGCATGGCTTCTCCTCGCACCTTATAGTAAAATGTGAGAGGAAAGACATAAGCTAAGAACTGGACTCTTGGGTACAAAGAAACTAGAAATTGATGGTTTGGAAAACTCTGGGCTTCTAGAGTGAGACCCCAGAGGATGGTGCCCTACGTGAGGATTTAACCAAACACAGAAGCGACTGCCCTTTCAGTACATGCTGCATTGGAAAAGGAGTTATCAAGAAAGGATTTGTGTAAAGTCCTAACATCCGATGCTTTTGACCCTTATATGCTTCATGCCAAGCTAACAAATTTTTTGCGAGATCTGTACAAACAGAACCACTGCCAGTCTAGACTGGGGTGGGGAGTGGTTGGAGAAGGGACAAATTGAAGGAAACATTTCAAATACAGAATCATGGAAACTGAGGTCTGGAATCAATAAATCTAGGGCAAGGAGAGCAGAGCAACCCATGCGCCTGGAAAGATGAGTTTGCCCTGGAGACAGAGGGTGAGTCTTCCACCTCAATGCTCAGGAACAGTATTGCCACCCCAGGCCTTAGAGAGGATGGAGCACATACTCTGGGGATTGGGGAGAGCCTGGCCAGCACCCCACTGTTTAAAAAGGGGAGAGCTTTGCCCTGGAAAGGCAAAGTCCGGGTGGTGCCCCAATGTTTGAAGAAGGTGGGACTGAGAAGAAGGTGCTCTCCCCAATGCATGGCTATGTTGGAGCACTCACCCCAGTGTTTGAAGAAAAAAGGGCTGCTGGGAAAGCCTTTGGAAAGTGTTGGACTGCAGCTTTCCCAAACCCCAAGGATGAAATGTCATTCTATAAATGTCTCTCAGACTTTGAAATCTAATGGAGTTTGCCCTGCAGGTTTTAGGAATTCTTTTGGTCCCATGAACCCTGTTTTCCTTTCAGTTTCTCCCTATGGCAATGAGAATGTTTAACCTATGACTGTCCCTTCTTTGTTTACTGGAAACAGATAACTTGTTCTAAGTTTCACAGGTCCACAGTTGGAGGGGAATTTTGCCTTAGGACAGATTACTCCTGTAACTGATTTTGATAAGACCTTGAACTTACCAACTGTTACTGAAGTGATTTAAGTTTTTGTGATATTCTGATGGGATGAATGTATTTTGAATATGAAGAGATCATGTTTTTTGGGGGTCCAGGGGGTGGAATGTGCCAGTGTGGATACGTATGTCCCCCAAAAAGAGCCATGATCTTTTAAACCAATCTTGTCTGAAGGAAACTTTTGATTGAGTATTTCCATGGAGATGTGACTCACTCAACTGTAGGTAATACCTTTGGTTAGATTATTTCCATGGAGGTGTTACCTCACCCATTCAGTGTGCAATTTAATTAAATCACTGGAGTCCTATCAGAGCTTACAGAGAGAAGGTAGCTGAGAGACACTTTTGGAGACAGGCTTGGGAGCTGACAGCTTTGAAGATGCTAGCCCAGAGTTTACACTAGAGAAGCAAAGAGAGATAAGCCCTGAGACATTATAGAAAAAGTCATTTTGAAACAAGGACCCCAGAGCAAATGCCAGCCACCTGTCTTCCTAGTTAACAGAGGTTTTCCAGACACCGTCAGCTGTTCTTCAGAGAATGTTGAGGCCTTAGTTGGACACTTTTATGGCTGTAGAACTGTAAGTTTGTAGCCAAATAAACCCCCTTTATAATAGCCAATCGATTTCTGGTATTTTGCATAGTGGCAGCATTAGCAAACTTGAACAGGGGACATAACTGCTGACCCCATAGAAATAAAGAGCTAATGAAAAGATACTATGAGCAACTACATGCTAATAAACTAGACAACTTAGATGAAATGGACAACTTCCTAGAAAAGCATGAACAACCAACACAGACTTGAGAAGAAATAGATGACCCCAACAAACCAATCACAAGTAAAGACACTGAGTCAGTCATCAAAAAGCTCCAAAAAAAGAAAAACCCAGGACCAGATGCCTTTACATGTGAATTTTATCAAGCATCCAAGAAAGTTAGTACCAATCCTGTTCAAATTCTTTAAAAAATTGAAGGGGAGGGAAAGCCACCTAACTCATACTATGAAGCCAATATTACCCCAATACCAAATTCAGACAAAGATACTACAAAAAAAGGAGAAAATTTTAGACTAATCTGTTTAATGAATATAGATGCAAAATCCTCAACAAAATACTCAAAAATCAAATCCATTAAAAGAATTATACACCATGATCAGGTGGAATTTATTCCAGGTATGCAAGGCTGGTTCAACACAAGAAAATCAATTAATGTAATACACCACATCAATAAATCAAAGCAGAAGAACCACATGATCATCTTGAGTGATGCAGAAAAGGCATTTGACAAAAGTCAACATCCTTTCTTGATGGAAACACTTCAAAGGTTAGGAATAGAAGGGAACTTTCTCAATATGATAAAGGCAGTATACGAAAAAACCATAGCTAACATCATACTCAATGGAGAAAGACTGAAAGCTTTCCCTCTAAGATAAGGAACAAGGCAGGGATGCCCATTGTCACTACTGTTATTCAACATTGTGCTGGAAGTTCTAGCTAGAGTGATTAGGCAAGGAAAAGAAATAAAAGGCATCCAAATTGGAGAGAAAGAAGTAAAACTTTCACTGTTTGCAGATGACATGATCCTATATAGAAAATCCAGAAAAATCTGCAGTAAACCTACTAGAGCTAATAAATGAATGCAGTTAAGTGGCAGGGTACAAGGTCAACACGTAAAAATCAATAGTGTTCCTATATACAAGTAATGTGCAACAGGAGGAAGAAATCCAGAAAAAATTCCCTTTACAGTAGCAATCAAAAGAATCAAGTATTTAGGAATAAACTTAATCAAGGCCACAAAAGACCTATACACAGAAAACTATAAGAAACTGCTAAAAGAAATCAAACATGATTTTAATAAATGGGAGGACATACTAAGTTCATGGATTGGAAGACTAAATATAGTTAAGATGTCAATTCCACCTAAACTGATTATAGATTCAATTCAATACCAATTAAAATCCTAACAATATACTCTGCAGAAATAAAAAAATGAATAACAAATTTATTTGGAAGGAGAGAGTGCCCAAGTACACAAAAATATCTTAAGAAAGAGGAATGAAGTGGAAGGTCTCATACCACCTGACTTTAAAACGTACTAAAAAGCCATAGTGGTCAAAACAGCATTGTACTGGCATAAAGACAGATATACAAATGGATGGAATCAAATTGAATGTTCAGAAATAGACCCTCTCATCTATGGACAATTGGTCTTTGATAAGGCAGTCAACCCAATACAACTGGGACAGAGCAGCCTCTTCAATAAATGGTGTTTGGAGAAATAGATATCCGTATCCAAAAGAATGAAAGAGGACTTCCATCTCACACCTTATACAAAAATTAACATGAAATACATCAAAGAACTAAACATTAGTGCTAAGACATAAGACTTTTAAAAGAAAATTTAGGAAAGATCTTGTGAAAGAAGATGGTTCCCTAGACCTTACACCCAAAGCGCAAGCAAAGAAGAAATAGATAAACAGGATCTCCTCAAAATTAAACACTTTTGTAACTCAAAGAACTTTCTCATAAATGTAAAAAGGCAGCCTACACAATGCGAGACAATATTTGGAAATCATGTATAAGATAAGGGTTTCATATCCAGAATATATACAGAGATCCTACAACTCAACAACAGAAAGACAAACAATGCAATTAAAAAATGGGGAAAAGACATGGATAGAAACTATTCTGAAGAGGAAATAAAATGGCTGAAAACATATAAAAAGATGCTTACAATCAGATATCATCTCTCACCTACTAGAATGGCCACTATCAAAAAAAAATAGAAAACTGCAACTGCTGATGAGGTTGTGCAGAAAGACACACATTTATTTACTGTAAGTGGGGATGTAGAATGGTGCAGCCAACCAAGAAGGCGGTGTGTCAGATCCTCAGGAAGCTAAGTATAGAATTGCTGTCTGATCCAGCAATTCCATTACTAGGTATATACTCAGAGGAACTGAATGCTAAGACATGAGCGGACATTTGTAAACCAATATTTATAGCAGCATTATTCACAATTTCCAAAAGACGGAAACAGCCCGAATGTCCATCAATGGATGAGTGGATAAAAAAATTGTGGTACATACATACAGTGGAATATTATGCAGCTGTAAGACAAAACAAAGTCACAGAACATATAACAACGTGGATGAACCTTTAGGATGTTATATTGAGTGAAGTTAGCCAAAAACAAAAGGACAAATACTGTATGGTCTCGCTAATATGAACTAACATTAATGGGCAAACTTTGAGAATTAAAGCTGAGAACACAGGCTATTAGTAGATAGAAAGAGGGTACAGATTGGGCATTTGATGCTGAAGGAGTAAAGAATGTTCAACAGGATTGACTGTAAAGATCCAGAAATTGATAGCACAATACAGTGTGATGGGTAGCACAATATTGTAAGTACACTGAACAACAATGATTGTGAGTACAGTTGAAAGAGGAAGGCTAGGAGCATGCATGATACCAGAAGTAAAGATAGAAGGTAAAGACTGGGACTGTATAACTTGGTGAAACATAGAGTGGTCAATGATGGTGATTAAATGTACAAACAGAAAAATGTTTTTACATGAGGGAGAACGAATGTCAACCTTGCAAGATGCTGAAAAAGGGATAGTATAGGGGAAAAATATTATCAGCAGAATTTAAAATCTATAGTTAACAGTAACATTGTAATGTGCTTCCATTAACTGTAACAAAGGCAATATACCAAAGCTAAATGTCTATAAGTGGGGATATAAGGGAATGATATGGGATTCTTGGTGATGGAGTCTGACCTTTTCACTGTATTTTATTGTATTGTATTGTATTTTTTTTATTATTCTTATTTTAAGTTTTTTGGAGCAATGAGTATGTTCAAGGGCTGATTGTTGTCATGAATGCACAACTATATGATGATACTGTAAACAATTCATTGTTCACCATGGATGATTCTATGGTATGTGAATATATCTCTATAAAATTGCAGGAGGAAAAACAAACAGAGGGATACAAGTGCTAGAGAAAATGTGGAGGGACGGATGTACCTATTCACAGTTGGTGGGTGCATAAAATGAGCAGCCTATCTGAAGAGCAGGTGGTGGTTCCACAAGAAGCTAAGTATGTAAATATGGGGTGCTCATGAGGTCCTGCAACCCCATTATTGGCCATATATTGGCAATATATTGGAAGAACTGATCTGGATGGACATTTGCACGCTGGGGTTTATGGCAGCAGTATTCAAGATTCACAATGAATGTAGGTGGGCTAAGGGTACATTGACTGACGAAAAGAATGGTGAACTGTGGTGTATGCATACAATAAAATATTGAGCGGCTACAAAAGGGAATGTAGTTGTGAGACATGCAACTAGGTGAATGGACCTTGATGACAGCATTTTGAATGAAATAAGTCAGAAATGAAAAGACAAACATTATAACGCCCCACTAATACAGACTAACTATAAAGTGCAAACTCTGAAAACTGAATTTGAGAGCACAGATTATCAGGAGAAGGCTTCTTGTAAAGGTACCTAGATTGTAAGCTCTTACAGCAGTCACATCTATTTCCAAGTTGTAATGGTTATCTCTAAATTTTGTGATGCTTAACTCTTTGTGTATAACCTAGTCCATCTCTGGAATTTCAGGTATCTGTGTGACATCTGAGACTCAGAGCTAGAGTCTGGCAGCTATGAATGTTAGTATTACCCCATATAGCAACTGTTATAAAAGCTGAAAAAGAGTTCAGACTTCAATTAGAGATATAAATGGAACACATCTGGTTAGGACTAAGGTAAATCAGACTAAAGGGTAAAGGATGATATTTTTAAAACTTCAACTTCTGTGTGAAACCAACGGAAGAGATGTTTAGTTGGTGCAAAATCTATATTTTCTGTAGCACACTATATAATTTAACTTGCATGGTCAGTTTATTCAAACCCCATAATTACATGGAACTTTGAACAGGGATCAAGATCTGATTGGCTTGTACAGGTTAGTATGAAGCCCCGATACATCCCAGAGTAATTTGGGCAGAGAATAAAAATGTATTTGCAAAGCCCCCTTGAGGAATGGAGAAAAATGTGGAAATTTTATACTTCCACACCTGGGGTATTACTTATAGTCTCACAAGCATTTGGGACTATCAGTTTAGAAGGCCAAGCCCTCAATCTTGGGGCTTGCCCTTATGAAGCTTGTTACTGCAAAGGAGAGGCTAAGCCTACTTATAATTGTGCCTAAGAGTCACCCCCAGAAAACTTCTTTTTTTGCTCAGATGTGGCCTCTCTCTCTAAGCCAACTCTGCAGGTGAACTCACTGCCCTCCCTCCCTACATGGGATATGAGTCCCAAGGGTGTAAATCTCCCTGGCAAGTTTGGACATGACTCCCAGGAATGAGCCTGAACCCGGCATTATGGGATTGAGAAAGACTTCTTGACAAAAAGGAGGAAGACAAATGAAACAAAATAAAGTCTCAGTGACTGAGAGATTCCAAATGGAGTCAAGTGGTCATTCCGGAGGTTACACTTATGTGTTAGATAAATATCCCTGTTTGGTTTTTAGTGTACTGAATTAGCTAGAAGTAAATACCTGAAATGTTGAACTGCAACCCCACAGCCTTGATTCTTGAAGACAACTCTATAACTATATAGCTTTCAGTTGTGACTGTGTGATTGTGAAAAACTTGTAGCTCACAGTCCCTTGATACATTGTATGGACAGATGAGTAGGAAAATGGGGACAAAAATTAAACCAATGGGGGAGATGGGGGATGAAATGTTTTGAGTATTCTTATTTACTTGTATCTTTATTCTTATTTTTATTTTTGGGGGGAATGAAAATATTCAAAAATTAAATGTTTGATGAAAGTACAAGTGTATGATGGTTCTCTGAACAATTGGTTGTATACTGTGGATGACAGAATGATATGTGACTATACCTCAATAAAACAATTAAAAAATGAAAAACATTCAACTCAAAATGGATTTAAGACCTAAATATAGGAACCAGAATTATCAAACTCCTGAAAGAAAATGTAGTGAAGCATCTTCAGGACCTTCTTTACAACCAAAGCACAAACAACAAAAGAAGAAATAGATAAAAGGGACCTCATAAAAATTAAAAACTTTTTGTGCCTCAAAGGACTTTATCATGAAAGTAAAACAACAACCTATAAAATGGGAGAAAATATTTGGAAACCACTTATCAGATAAAAGTTTAATATCCTGAATACATAAATAAATCCTTTGACTTAACAAGAAAAAGACAAACAACCCAATTTAAAAATGGGCAAAAGACTTAAATAGATTTCTCTCCAAAGAAGATACACAAATGGCCACAAAGTACATGAAAAGCTGCTCAACCTCATTAGCCATCAGGGAAACACAAATCAAAACCACAATGAGATACCATTTCACACCCATTAGAATGGGTACCATTAGGAAAATGAAAAACAACAAATGTTGGAGTGGAGAAATAAGAACATTCATTCCTTGCTGGTGGCAATATAAAATGGTGCAGCCTCTGTGGAAGACAATTTGGTGATTCCTCAGAAAGTTCAATACAGAATTACCATATGACCCAGCAATCCCACTAGTTGGTATTTACCCAAAAGAACTGAAAGCAGGGACTTGAGCAGATATTTGCATACTGATGTTCATAGTGACATTATTCACAACTGTCAAAAGATGGAAGCAACCCAAAGTGTCCATCAGTTGATGAATGGATAAACAAAATTTGGTATATACATGCTATAGCATATTATTCAGCCGTAAAAGGGAATGAAATACAGATTCATGCAACAATATGAATGAACCTTAAAGACATCATATTGAGTGAAATAAGCCAGACACAAAAGGACAAATATTGTATGATCCCACTGACATGAAATAATTAGAATCAACAACCTCACAGAGTCAGAATCTAGAATATAGGTTACCAGGGGACATCATGGGGATAGTGAATGGGAAGTTAAGGTTTAAAATGTACAAGGTTCCTAATTGGAGTGATTTTGGTAATGGATGGTGGTGATAGTAACACAACATGGTGAATGTAATTAATACCACTGAAATACGTATCAGAATGCGATTAAAAGGGGAAATGTTAGATTGTATATACGATAACAGAAGAAAATTAAAACTCTACACAAACAGGGAACCCAAAGTTAAACCAGGGATTATAGTTAGTAGTACAATTATAAAAATACGTTATCATCATTTGTAACAAATGCTTCACACCAAAGCAAAGTGTTAATAATAGGATGTATATGGGAATCCTGTATTTTATGCATGATTGTTCTGCAAAACCACAATTTCTCTAATAAAAAAAATTATTTCCTCTAACAAGAGAATGCTTATATGTTTCTTATTATGAATGACTCTTTTAATTGATTTTCAATTAAATGTTGTTCTAAGTCATAGTAATTTACTAGAAAACTGTTAGACTGGTAATTTACTAGAAAAGAAACTAAAGTGGGCATTTGGAAGTGTTTTCTAAAAACATAATATCAAATAATTTTTCATCTCAGGATTTAAAATGGGTCACAACGTAAAGACTTTCATTTTTATTCATGGTAATTTTAGCAATAAAAATGGCATGTATCTAATATCCTGATTAAGTCAAAATTAATATCCTACATGTATCTAACATTTTAGAGCAGTATCATCAGAAGCTATTTCACTCATTCATTCAATATTATTACAAACCTAATGTAAGCCAGCACTAGGCTAGGTTTGGAGTTAGAAAAGGGAACAAGAAATACATAGTTCCATTGCCTCGTGGCAATGGGAGAGAGAAAATAAATAAATGAATTAATTAATAGTGAATTAATAAAAATAAGGTAAAGAAAGTTTATCACAATAAGTTCTAAGATCAAAGTATATAATGGAAAATTTCTAAAATAAGAATATGTATGGGGAACATTTAATAAACAATCCGTGTTACAAACAAATAAGAGTGGTCCTCTCTGGTAATGTATAAGCTACCTGTAATCCCTATTTTTTTAATTGAATGCAGCAAAAACAATTATTAAGTTTATCCTACAAAACCAATTTTATATGTTCTTATCTCTGTGAATTATTAATAACCATATCAGAGTACTGTTTTGTGGTGTTTTCTATCCATCAGTATTTTTAAAACAGTGGAAGCAGTTTTTGCTTGTACCAAAGTAGAGAAGATCATTATGCCATTTGTAATAAACCTTTGTTGGTCTTCTCAGCATCCATTTCCCCTTTCCTCTACCAACAGGACCTCTATTAAAGTAGAGACTACACCTCTTCCATACACTATTTCAGGAGTACTGACTCAAATCTCTTCTCCCATGGAAAGCCCTGTTTAGGTCAAGTCAACCATATTCTTCCACTTTTCTGAATTCTGTCACTGATTTAAGAATGGGGATATAACTCATTCAATGATATTTGAGAGACATTTTCTGGAATTTCTTTGCATTTAAAATTTTCCTCCTTCTTTACCAGGGATAGCAGAACGGAAATCATCTTTCTACTGGTTCTAAATTTTTAAATTGTCTAGCCCCCAAAATATCACTTCTGTAGCCATCTGGAGGTCACAAGGACAGATCAACTTGATAATGGAGTCAACACCAAGGAAACAGAGTATAGATACATGTTTTGGTCCGATCACTGAACCCGGAATCAAGTTTCTCATTTTATTTCCTTAAACTGGACTACATCAAACTTTCTAAAGAATCTTATCTGATACTAAGCCTAGCATTTTATATCAACATCAAGTGTGAAAAATTCTGTAGTTATTCATGACTTTGGTACAAAGATTTTCTGAATCTTTGGTTTAAAAGAAAGGGCATCAAGGTAACTCTTACCTTAAAATAACTCAGCTCTTCCCTCTCCCTCTTCTGTGCTGTCTCTCTCATCACAGACCTCACAATGTTTACAGATGAGGCCTCCTATAAGAGTATATAAGCACACCATTCAAGTGCAAAACCTATTTCTCAAAACAACCTACAGAATTAGTCTATAGTTGATCTATTATCAAACGCCTTGATAATTTTAATAAAAAACAACCCCTCAAAATCATTAGCAGATACTCCATTGCTTAATGTATTCCAGAGCCTTTCCATTCTAACTTGGGGCTTTAGCAATACAAAACAAAAAGCATCTCTCTAGGTCAGTACATGGACATTTGAGAATGAAAGTGCATGTAATGCTGTTATACTAGAGAAAAGCCTTAAGATTTGTATTATTTATATAACATAGACATGTAACAGAAAGATTTTGGGTCACACACCACAGTCCTTTCTTTTTATAATTTTAAAATAGGATAAAAATTACCAAGTAACAGGTTTACTGACACTGGGGGACTTTTGGTTTGGAAGGAAAGCTGTATTACATATACCTCCACCTTAACACTGTGTATCAATATTTAATGATTACTTTCTTCTAGTATTGGTCTATGCACATAAATATTTTATGTATTCATGTCCAAATTTCACATCCATTGCTTTGCTCTGTTTTATAAAATAACATTTTAATATAAAATTAAAGTAAAAAAGAACACCCAAAGCATCCCATACCCCTTACCCCTCCCTATTATTCATTTTCTTTTTGTCCTCATTTTTCTACTCATCTACCCACTCACTGGATAAAGGGAGTGAGGGCCACAAGGTTTTCACAATCACATGGTCACACAGTGTAAGCTATATAATTATACAATGATCTTCAAGAATCAAGGCTACTGGGTTGTAGTTCAACTGTTTCAGGTATGTCCTTCTAGCTATTCCAATACACTAAAAACTAAAAAGTGATATCTATATAATGCACAAGAATAACCTCCAGAATGACCTCTCAACTCTATTTGAAATCTCTCAGCCAATGAAACTTTATTTTGTTTCATTTCTATTCCCACTTTTGCTCAAGAAGCTTTTCTCAATCCCTTGATGTCAGGGCCAAGCTCATCCCTTTATGTCATGTCCCACGTTGCCAGGAAGATTTACACTCCTGGGACTCATATCCCATGTAGGCGGGGAGGGCAGTGAGTTTACCTGCAGAGTTGGCTTAGAGAGAGAGGCCACATCTGAGTAAAAAAAGAGGTTCTCCAGGAGTGACTGTTAGGCACTATTGTAAGTAGGCTTAGTCTCTCCTTGGCAGTAACAAGCTTCATAAGGGCAAGCCCCAAGATCAAGGGCTCAGCCTTCCAAATTGGTAGTCCCCAATGCTTGTGAGACTATCAGTAATTCCCTAGGTGGAAATTAATCTCCATATTTTAATTTTCCATCTTTTCCCCCGGTCCCTCAAGAGGGCTTTGCAAACACATTTTTATTCTCTGCCCAAATTACTCTGGGATGTATCAGGACTTCACAGTAACCTGTACAAACCAACCATATTTCACTCCCTATTCAAAGCTCCATGTAATTATGGTGTTTGAATAAACTGACTATACAAGTTAAATTATGTAGTGGGCTAAAGAAAAGATAGATTTTGCACCAACTAAACATCGCTTCCATTGGTTTCACACAGAAGTTGAAGTTTTAAAACACAATCAATATCATCCTTTACCTTTAGTCTGATTTAGTCCTAACCAAGTCCATTTTATTCATATCCCTAATTGAAGTATGATCTCTTTTTCAGACTCTTTAACATTTGCAGTATGGGGTAATGATGACATTCATAGCTGCCAGACTCTGCCTCTGAGTCCCAGGTGTCACAAAGATACCCAAAGTTCCAGGGACCGACTAGGTTATACACAAAGAGCTCAGCCTCTCAGAATTTAGAAGTAGCCATTACAACTCAGGAATAGATATAATTGCTGTTAAGAATTTACAATCTGGAAACTTTTATCATAAGCCTTTCCCTGATTACCTACGCTCTCCAATTCAATTCCCAGAGTTTGCACATTATAGTTAGTCCATATTAGTAAGGCATTATAATGTTTGTCTTTTCATTTCTGGTTTATTTCACTCAACATACTATCCTCAATGTCCACTCACCTAGTTGCATGCCTCACTTCATTTCTTCTCGTAGCAGCTTAGTATTTCATTATATGTACACCACAGTTCACCATTCCATTCATCAGTAAATGTACCCTTAGGTCACCTCTATCCACTACGAATTGTGAATACTGCCACCAAAATCCCACTGTGCAAATGTCCATTTGTGTCCCTCTTTTCAGTGCTTCCAAGTATATATCCCATAACAGGGTTGTAGGACCATACGGCAACCCCATGCTTAGCTTCCTGTGGAACCACCACACTGCCCTCCAAACTTGCTGTACCATCTACTTCTCCACCAACGGTGATTAGGTACCTCCCACTCTCCACATTTGCTCCAGCACTTGGTATCCCTCTTTTTATTTTTAAACAATTTTATTCACATACCATACATTCCCTCCTAAGTAAACAATCAATGGTCCCCTATATAATCACAGTTATGCATTCACCACCACTATTTACACGAGGACATTTCCATTTCTGTTATTTCTTCCCTTACTTCAATTCAGCATCTGCAGGGTCCTTCTCCAGTCTATATTCTACTCCAGAGTTTCAAACAATTCAGAATTGTCCTTTTCTTTGTTGAATCTCTGGAGAGGAGTTTTCAGTAGCTGTTTACATCGCCATGTTGATGTCACTCCTCTCATAAAGTTTTAAAAGAAATTTCATTTCACTTATAATATTTTCTTGCTTTTGAAAAAGGAAAAGGCACTGTTCACACTGTACATATTTTTATACACCCCCACACACATACACAATATATATTAACTATGATTGGAAAGTGACTTGGAGATACAGCTGTCACTAGGTCACCCTATATTCTCTGAAGGAACATTGTAATCCAGAGGTGTTGCTAGGAATCTCTCTCAGGTTTAATTTAATTAGTACAGTACTGACCTTTTTATAGTATTAATGTATAATCTTTTGTCCCTGTGGACTGGACTGTTTATTATAGTTTCTGCCCAAAGCTTAGAGCACATTGATTTCCAAGTACCAGTTTATAAAACTGCCAAGTCATCTCTGTCAAATGACTGTTTTCACCCAAGCAGTTTAAAAATTATGCAAGTCAAATCAAGTAACTAAGGCATTAATTAAAAATTGCAGCTTGTAAAGAAGGACCCAAGAGACATAAAAGCACTATTCAGGACTGCAAAAGAGAACATGAGAACGAAGTTACAGGAGATATGTGGTTCTAAAATATCCTGGTCATATTCTATAGACCAGAAATTCCAAACAATTTTCTCTAATGTTTGAGTAAAATATTCATATGAATAAGATTATTTCATGAAGAGTACGATAATTCTACTGAGTAACTGACTAATATGGGAACTTTAGAGGCCCTATGTGGAGATCCAGGTAACTATATAATTAATAACTCCAATGTTGTGTATGTAAGTTTGGATTAGATTAACCTGAGAGTAACAGAGAGCTAAAATAACTTTGATGAAAGCAAGCTGGAGACTCTAGTCCATGAAATCTTCAGGGCCAAGACTCCTTCCAGCAACTTTCCATCTGTACAGTTTGGTCCTCAACTTAATGATTCAAAAGGGAGGTTAGAGCGCTAAGGATTGCATCTGTATTACAGGCAGCAGGGAAAAAGAGGAGTAAAGGAAAAAGTGGAGCAAGTGTAGGTCATCATACTTTAAGGAAAATTCTCAGAATCTGCCATATATTTACATCCACTATGCAAGATTTAGTCACATGGTCATTCCTAGTTGCAATGAAGGCAGAAAAATGTTCTTTGTAATCTGGCAGCCAAGCCGTTCTGCTGTAACATGGGTGTTTTAGTTTCCCAGATGCTAAAACAGATAGCATCCAGTGGGTAGGCTTAAACAACAGGAATTTCCTGGCTTATGGTTTTCAGGTTAGGAGAAGTCCAAAGTCGGGTATCAGCAAGGTGATGCTTTCTCTCTGAAGACTCTGGCACTCTGGGTCCTTGGTTTTTCTTATCACATGGCAATGCATGTGGTGACATCCTCTTCTTTCTCTTCCAAGTTCCATTGACTTCCAGCTTATTCTAGTCCACATGGATTTCTCTTTATAAAGCTTCTCATAATAGAATTAAGTCCCAACCTCATTCAGTTGGGCCACATGTCAACTAAAAATAATATCTTCAAAAGGTCTTATTGAGAATGGGTTCACAACCACAAGAATGGATTAAGATTAAGAACATGTTTTTTTCTAGGGTACATAATTCAACCTACCACAGTGGGGATATGATTCTGAAATAAAAGAAGAATGGACATCAGAAGAGAATGGACATCAGAAGTTCTCTTACTAGTCTCTGCCATGCCATTTCATTCACAGATGATTTAAAAATACTTTGGTAGTATACAAGTGAACTAAAGACATTATTTATAAAAATAATGAAGACATGAGAGGTGCAGAACATCCCCAGCATACGTAAAAAAAAAAAATAATAATAATAATTAAGAACAAAGACAAAGCAAAATGGCAAAATTGAGAAATAACAAAGTAAAGAATTAAAGTCAACTTCCCAAATATTGGAAGTGGGGGGGGGGGAGCAATACACCACTTATAGGAATGTGGTTAAAGGAAAAAGGAGGAATATGTAGAGCTTTACCAGTAGGGATATCCGGAACAGAAATCAAATCCAACTAGAGAAGCAAATGAACAGAAAAGTTGTGGCAAAACTCTTAGTGCTCCAGGAAATAATCCAAATAGAAGACTGACTAAATTAAGATTTAGCTCTTTCAACTCAATTTAATATTTTAAAGAAACATTATTTTAGGTCGACTAAACTTAAAATGAGAACAGTGCTAGGAACTCTAACAGTTGTATTTTTAAGATAAAATTATTTCCATATAGGACTTTACAACCTCATATGGGAAGAAACATTTTCATTTAATAATGTTAATAATTCTATAATAAAGATGCAAATAATGTAAGGTAATGATGAAATGAGTAACAGTGCAAATGAGTGAATTAGTGTTAGACCTTGTAGGAAAATAAGGATATCATCAGGCAACATACAGACTTGAACTGGGGAGTAAGAGGAGGGAATGCAGTTAAAGAAGTCATTGGGCAACCTCTAACTGGTACAGGGTATAATACATTCATTTGGAAGGAAATTACCAGTTCACCCTAGATACTATTCTCCCTGTATTTATATTCCAAATCCATCCCTAATTAGACTGAGAAGATACAGATTATCACTGTTTTGTAGCAGGTCATTAAGCACCATTGATTTGCCCTACTTCACTTTTGCAAACGTTTTTTAACTTCCACAGATCTCAGTAAGAAACGTAATACGCTGTCAGAATTCAGACCAGGCATTAGACACCAGGGATAATCTATGGAGGTGGACAATCTATACAAAGGCAATTCCAAACTATTTTTAAAAAAATCAAATATATATTGGAATTAAAGATACCAACTGACTGGCAGGGAGTGGTCCTCAAAACTAATCTTAGCCCGGCTCCAGGAGAGCTATGCGGATGACGCAGGGTCCTCCCCAACAAATCCCAGTTCAAACGCGAGGCCGCCCTGCGCGTCCAGCAGCAGTTCCTGCGCGCTACCACCCCGGAGGTGCAGGCCGGCCCATTCCAGGGCCAGCGCATGTCCGCCTGGGACATCCTCTTACCTGAGCCTGGATGAGCTCCTGGCACAGCACGCGGCAGGCGCCCTGGCCGTGCCCGCTCTTGTTGCCACCCTCACCGGAGTCGTCGAGGACACCAAGGAACGGCAGAGCAAGGTAGCCTTCGAGGTCTGTGGTGCCACGTGTCGGCCTCCAAGCCGCGCGACTCCCGGGCCTGATGACGCCAGAAGGCAGGAAAAGCTGAGCATCTACCAGGCCTTGTGGCAGGGCCTCCTGTGGCTCAGCCCCGCCCTGGTGCTGCTCGAGGCCCAAGCGGCCACGGCCTTAGTCATCGACTCCGCGCGCAACGAACGACCGTCGGAGGAGGAGGCGGTGACCGTGGGAGTGGTCGGCGGCGAGACATGGAAGAAGCTGCAGACGGCTGAGCGCGTGGTCACCGGCTACACTGGCCCCTAAAACGGAGGGCAAGATCTCTCTCTTCCGCCTCTTAGAAGGATCTTTTCATCAGGAAGCACAGTGTCCGCCTGCTGGAGGCCCAGATGCCACGGTCATGGACACGGTGCACAGCTACCATGTGCCCATAGAGGTTGCCGACCAGCGTGGCTATTTCGAGGACATGAACCGCATCCTGTAGGATTCCGGCGACAAAACCAAGGGCTTTTTTGACCCCAACATGCACGAGAACCTCACCACATGAAGCTGCTGTGCAGGTGCTTGCACGACCCCGTCACAGGCTCTTACTTCTGTCTCTCTGGAAGGGGTGAGATATTCTTCTACTTTTCATTGTCTCAGCTTTTCAAGAACATCTGACATTATTTTCAAACTTTTCAAGATTGTTTGTTTTTTCCCCTTTCCCCCTGAAATTTTTTTTTTCTTTTTTTTTTTTTTTTAGTATCTTAAGTAATGTTCTACTTCTTCATCTCTTGGTAATTTGGACTGTTTGTCCCATTTGCTCCAGTATGAAATCCCTCCTCCTCCATCTTGCCCTGTCTGGTTGCTCTCAGCTGCTCTTACCCCAGACTTCTCCCAATTGTTGTTGTTGTTGTTTTTAATTTTATGGGAAATTTGCAGGTGATAGTACTTAAATACTCCATTGCCTTTGCGAACTCTTTCTCTTTGGCTTTTGGCACCTGCACACACCAATTTGAGTCATTTTCCAAACTTTATTAAATGCATTCCTTTCAATTATGAACAAATATAGTTTTAGATGTTTAATCAGTGATTCACAAAGCCTAACCCTCCCCCCCCCAGAGAACTATCCTCAATGATACTAGACAACCTAAATAAATAAGAAAATTTCCTTAATTTTAACTGTATCCATTAAAATTTAATATGGTAAAATTGGTTATCTGGTGATAATACCAAATCCTTTTATGCTATTGATTAATAAAAGATGGGAAAATTAACCATTATTCAATAAATAATTTGTTGTCAAAACTTTTTTCTAAAAATGAAATCTCTAAGTTAAAAAAAAATTAAAAGGATCCTTGGTTGTAAAAAATGGGGAACATTGAACTAATTTTGAAAAAGTATAAACTTGCATCTTAGTAGATCATTTCAGTTAAGTAGTACTTCTATGTCATACTTAGGTTGATTTTCTAAATAGTTGAAAAGAGAAGGCATCTAGTGTATTTTGCAATGATTTGTATTTTATGCAAATATAAGAAAAAATTTAGGTTATCCTTTACAAAGCAACAGTTAAAAAAGTTGTGAAAAACACTATTTTTTCTCTCTCCATTTCAATGCTGACATGAGATAGTCAACACCATCCTAAAACATAGAAGTTATTGAGATTGCCAAAACAAAATTTCTCTCTAAACAATTATTTTAAAACTTAACCACAGCATTAAGACAAGTTGTTTATAATAAACAAGTAATAATATATCACCTGATTTTTTAATATTTCTATCAAAACAAGTATAAGGCTTATCCTACCAAAAAAAATTCATATGTTGGCTGGAACATTTCTGTTATGCAGTGCAACTTTGAGTCTAAAAATAAAAAAAAAAAAATCATGTTCTATAAAGAATCACAGAGCAAAAGCAAGGAGACTGGACTAGAAATCAAGAATCCTAGATCTAGTTTCAAATAAGACCCTACCTTCTATGGTTAGACCAGATTAAAGAGCTTACCTCTCCAGAATTGTACAACACAACCAATTGGGATACAGGAAGAAAATACTGGAAAATATTTTATGTAAAATAGTTAAAAAGAAATGAAGTCTTACTAATATTTAACATATGGATTGACTGTAGTGAATATATGAATAAATATATATGCCTTATAGGCACAAATTCAAAATATTTTGGTAGAGCCATAAGGTCAAAAAGCTTAGAGTCCACGAAACAAGATAACTGATAGAGAGTGTTCCTATTCTGTGGTTTTATATCTCTATTATCCTAAGGTAAGCACTTAACTTCTCAGATACAAAAGAACCTGGGAGGTATTAAAAGAGCAGAGCTCACAAACTGTCTTTTGAGGCAGCAGTTAGTGGGAATAATTAAAGAGTGCCCTGTGTAAGGCATAAATAAAGAAGGGTGGAGAAGGTGGTAAGCTGGAGAGCACTCACCCCACCTAAGGGCAGCTATCTGCTACTCATTTCTGGCTGATCGAGACCATGCAAGAATGGTCAAAGTATTTAAGGGAATACAAATTTTAGAATTTATGGGCGTTTTTCTATGTAGGGAAAAAGTAATAGAATAAAACAAAAAAAACTGTAGTCTGATGTAGCTCTAGGCTGCTGGTTTGCTCTTTGGAGAGTGGTTAGGAGCATGAGCTTGGTCATTATGCAGGGAGAATTAAATGCTTGGCTAGTTGCTGCTTTACTAATAGCTGCTTGGATCAGTTCCTATTTGGGGTATGCTTCCATTTCTTCATCTGCAAAATGAGAATAACTATAGACCCTATCTCATTGAATTGTCAAAAGGATTTGAAGAGAAAAAGTATCAAGGTACTTTAGCATAGTGCCTAGTACCTAGTAAGTACACAGTGTCTGTTACAATATTAACATCTGCATTTTTATTGTGTACCAGACACTTTCAGTTATGACATCTGATTTAAATGCTTACATAAACCTGTGAGAACAATATAATCTGAGGCTTAGAGAGAAATGCACCATGCCCAGAGTCCCAGACCTACTGAAGAGGGGAGCTGGAATTCTAACACTTGTCGTTCCACGTCAAGGCCAAAGAATTCTCAAAGAATTAAACTGACCATGCAACATAATTATCAGTATTGCCAAGTTAATTGAAAACCCCACCATCTCCTTTTACTAGAAATAATCTGACTGATCAGGTAGCAAGGCCATAATTCTCCTTATCACCTCATTTCAGATTAATTTCATATTTTCTAAAGAGGAAAACATTATTTTTATAAGTATGAGAGGGAGTATTTTTTAATTTATATGAGACGTATATCTCAAACTTAATAGGAGTGTTAATATATTTTTTTCAAAACTTACCATTCTTCATCATGTTGGATACAGTTCTTTGAAACATTTTACCTTTAGTTTCCATGCAAAGAAATGAAGATAAGGCAAGAAAACCCAAGGAATGGAATTCAGCTGCAAAACTAGCATCCAATCCTGTGTTATATGCTATAGGACAGGGGCTTGCAAACTATGGCCTAGGGGGCAAATGTGGTCCATCACTTTCTTTTGTAAATAAATTTTATTGGAACACTGGCATGCTTGTTCATTTGTATGTTGTCTACAGCTGCTTTTCACTAAAATGGCAGAGTTGAGTTGTTGTGACTGAGACTAGCCCCCAAGCCTAAAATATCTACTATCTGGTTCTTTACAGAAAAAAGTTGACCCAGCAGATCTAGAGTTACAAACCCTGAACATTCCAAAGAAAGATCTGGCCCTTAATCAGCTCCTGGGAGATAGCCTCGAAACCCTTGGAATATCCTGCCTGATAATATCTTTATATACCTGGGGCCTTGGGCCACACAGGTAGTTTTGCTAATAATGTGATACATGGTGGGGGCTTCAGTCCACTTGTTATTGCTAGACATCTGGAGAGGCTGGAGACTGTAACTAAGGTCAGCTACACAGGTGCTGCATGCCTACATGACTGACTCATAATAAAAACCCTGGACACCAAGGATCCAGGTCCCTCGTTGGAAATACTCCATGTGTTTTGTCTCACATCATTGCTGGGAGAATTAATTGTTTTCCATACAACTCCACTGGGCCAGGACAACTGGAATCTTATGCCTGGCTTCTCTTGGACTTTTCCCTATGTCCCTTTGGCCTTATTTTAAAAATCTTAGTCTGTATCCTTGCACTGTAATATGCTGTAACTGTGAGTATAACAGCTTTTCTGAGTCAGTATGAGTCCTTCTAGAGAATCATTGAAACTGGGGGTGGTCTTGGGGACCCTAGAATTCACTGGCCCTTTAGAGAGAAAGTTTGCTGACCCCTAACTACACTGTGAATAGTACTTGTGCTGGTTTGAAGCTGTTATGTACCCCATAAAATGCCATGTTCTCTTAATCCATCTCTGTGGGGACAGAACTATTGTTGAGTGGGCCTTTATGATTAGGTTATTTCCATGGGGATATGACCCAGTCCATTCAAGATGGGTCTTAATCCTTTTCTGGAGTCCTTTAAAAGTTCTCACAGAGAGAAAGAGCTTAGACAGAAACTCCCCAGGAGAAACAAGCAATGACCCTCAAGAGCTGAGAGTGAAATGCTGAGAGACATCTGGAGACAGCCATTGAAACCAGAACCAGGAGAGAAGGACCAACAGACATTGCAATTGTGCGTTCCCATGAGACAGAGGAATCCTGGATGCCACCAACTTTCCCTCAGAGAAGGTACCCTCTTGTTGATGCCTTAATTTGGACAATTTCATGGCCTTTAGAATTGTAACTTGTAACTTAAATCCTCATTGTTAAAAGCCAACACATTTCTGGTATGTTACATTCCAACAGTTTTAACAAATCAAAACAGTACTCAAGCTTATAAAATATATTTCAAGTTTTCAGAGTTTACTTTCTGTTTTTTTTCCTAATTTATTAGCAACCTTCCAGTAAACATTTTGGTTATTTTAAGCACATTTCAATCCCTGAAACAAGGTTGTTCAATCAAACCAATCTAATTTCCTTAACCCACACAAGTTCTCAGTTATAAATATTTTCAGCATATAATATTTATTTGGAACAATCACAAAAACAAGCAGTAATATGCATTCTACAACACAGATGCATTCTGTACAGTGGCCAGTAGTTTCTGCCAAGATTTAAGCTTTTCAAAAATAGTTAGGATTAAGTGAATCTATCCTTTGAGCAGACTCTACATTTCTTATGTTTAAACACATAACAAAGATCTAGCCAGTCTATCAGAAACTAAGTACATATAGTACATTTTCTGTCTTCAAACAATAGAAAATAAATTTGCCATTATAGGGCTGTGGAAAAAAAAATCCAGACTTAGGCAAGGAGAGACTTAAGTCAAAGTTCACTGTCATAAGGTGAAGGGCACTATTGCGCTAGGGAGAGAACTCCAATCTAAGATCTGTAAGCCTCTCAAAGGTCAAGCAGAAAAGGGCTTTTCTTTTTTAAGGCTTGGTAAACAAGGCTAGAAACAATTAGATGTGAGGAAATGAGATGAGTGAGGGTGGAGTGATCTGACAGTAGATCAGAGAATGTCTTACCCTGAGGTCAGCCTATTCTGGAGGAAGGTGGTATGATGATAAGGAGGGGTTGCATGCTGGCTCTGCCTGAAGGTGGTCAAAGTTCAGGGACCTAAGGGAATGAGAGAAATATAACCATAAATTGGTTAATAAATATTTTAGCTCTGATTGGCCAGTGGGGACAAAACAGTTCAAGTAATCATGTTTCTGGCCTTGCTGTAGATAAACAAAGAGGATCTGAATCATAAGGGAAGGATGTTTCTTTGCAGAAAGCAAATTTCCTGGAATACAAAATGGTGGGGGATTTTCTTAATCCTTGCTATTTTCCAGAGCACAGGGCTCAGGTAAAATTCAGCATTGTCAGATCATGGATAACAACAATAGCAGAAATTGTTTAGATAGTGTGGTGCTGCACACCACCAGGAAAATAACCAATGAGTGTAATGAAAGGATTGTAAAAAGCCTAAATATTGTAAAGTAATTTTAGAAACGTTTTAACCTAAACAAATGTCTTCAAAGCCAGTTTAATATTAAAGATTCTTCGGAAATGTTTTATTACAGTAAGGGAGAAATACTTTTATGTCTTCCTGATGTAGTAAGAAAGCTGAGCCGGCCTCTTGAAATCTTTAATAGTGTCTAATCACACAGAATGGGAGTCAAGAGAGGGAAGAGAGAGATGTTGCTCTGAGGTCCTTCTTTCTCAGCTTAGAACAGGAATTTCTCAACCTCCTATCATTCTCTTACTTTCTACTTCATTATATTTGCAAAGCAAATGACTCAGCAAGAGAATTTCAGTAATGCCAGAATTGGTAGTTCTAGAATTTGGGAAAAATTATATATTTCTATTTCATTAAGTAATTAAAAATTAGTTTAAAAATAAAGATTATTGAGCATATACTATGAGCCAGGCACCAGTCTGGGTGGTGGTATTAGAATGTGGAGAAAGACAGATAAAACCCTGCTCTTATGGTGCTTCCTTTCCAGTGGGGAAGGAAAAAAAAAAAAAAAAAAAAAAGGATCATATTATTATTATATATATTGATAAGGGTTATTTGTATATAAAAACCCCCATGTGGTAAAGCATGACTCGGGGAAGAATGGGTTGGGGGTGGGACATGTAATTTGTTTACAGAGGTCAGAGAAGACCCATCTAAATAGAGGACATTTGATCTGTCTCACCAAGACCGGTGGTAGCAGCTCTCATGGCAAAGGAGAGTGAACTTCAAAAGCCCCAAAGAAAAGAAAGGTAGCCAATGCAGCTGAAAGAATTGAGGAAGGGGGAGAGCAATCTGAGATGACTTTAGAGAGGTCATATTTAAATCTAGTCCCTTGACTTTGGGAATCTATAAAACCTGGTGAGAATGTGTTAAGGCCTAAAGGTCATGGTTCTATTCCCTACTCACTAGTTGGAATCTATAAGAACAAATCATCTGGGCTGCCAAAGTGACAAAACCTTAACAGAGTACTGAGGACCTGAACTTTCCTCTCAATGTGTGTACCATAATAACCACATTGATAATCTGACAGGCTTCATCACTCAAACAGTATAGTCTGTTGTCCATTGCATCTTGATTACCTCTGAAAAATATAGAAAATGGAGTGCCATATGGAAGACCCAAAAAATAAAATTTGATTCAAAAAAGTACAGTAACAGAGTCACATAAAAACTAAATTAGGTTATTCATGCTGAAAGGTATATTTCCCAAAGTTAGTTTGTGGTCTCAAATAATATTAAAGACCAAGATGAAGATGAAGATAAAGAAAAAGAAGGAGGAGGAAGAAAAAATAAACATAAAATTGCATGCCAAGGAATACCTTCAGCTTAAAAAAATAAAACATTCCTCAGAGTAGACATATCAAACTCCTTAAGAATATCGGAAGAAATGAGATATATACTTAAATTATATATAAACTCTATCAGGGATGGAAAATGTATGACAAGTGTTCCTTCATTCCCTCACTAGTCTCTGAAATTCATGGTAAATATCACCAATCACTACTTATTCTCTATATAATAGCTTTTGCAGTTATCTCACAGGAGATATTGTAACATGGTGATAGTGTTTGAACTATGTACATGTGCTTTTCTCTTTTGCATCTCTGTCCATGTGTGATTCTTCTAGTCAGCCTAAGAACTCTATCTCCTTGATTGGGAATGAAGATAGGGTAAACAGTTTGCCATAATATGAATGTAAAGAGAAAAAAGAGATAATTCACTTTTCTTTGCAAGGAGACAATTATATGTGAAAGTCAGCTTTCTTATGAAAGAAAATATTATAAATTCCTTTATCTGCCATTTTGGAATTAGGATTCAAGCTTGGTGGCCTTGATAAAGAAGCTTTAGTTTAAGGAGATGCTGGCCATCTGATAGAAGCAGATATTCAAACACATGCCATAATATCCTCTCAATGCCAATATCCCAGGAAGAGAGGGTATTTTAGAAAGTTTGAGGAAAATGTGGAATTCTAGAATTAAATTGTCTTATAGACTACCCCCAAACATACCTAGAGGCAACCTTTGTGGTGGGCAGGGCCCAGCCCTTCCTAAGTCGGAATGAAGCCCAAGCAGATAACAGTGTGCTTAACCAGGACAAAGATCAAGAGATGAAACAGCCTCTCCCTGGAGGGAAGAGAATGTAATCGTGGATGTAAAGGGATAGGAGTGTAAGGGCATTGACTGTATCTTAGTCTTAAACATTAATCTTAGTAAACCATCAGGTCTTAAGACCCTTTAATGATTATACTAGAGGCACGATGTCCTCATACTACATGGAATGTCTTTGTTCTAAAATCATATGCATATTGCCCCTTGCACTCCTTCAGACCGCTGCCACTGTAGACTCTCCTGTTCATAAGTCTTAATAAATCTAAGTCTGCTTCTGTGCCTGGTGTGTTTTTCAGTCTTGTGGCAGCACTGGCTCATGTTCTTCACAAACTCAGTCTGGGCGCAAACAACCATATCAAAATAAATGGAGCAATGAGGCAAAGAAAGGATCTAGTCAGCATTCCCAAGTCCCATCAGTTCCCAGGTGGCATGATGTACAGGAGCCCAGAGGTTCTCACAGGCCCTGTGGGTGCATGGAAGATAGCTCATTTGGGAGACTGTGGGTCTACCCTGGGGTGGGGGAGGGCTTCTGTATCAAAATTAAAGGGAGATTCCAAAACAAATGTTAAGAGGCTGACTAGGTTAGATGGTTGGTTGTGCCACCAGAAAACAAGGTCAGCTGGGAAAGATCTTGTCATGCCTTGAGGCAACATAGAAAGAGATTAGTTGTCATCAGTTGGGTAGTAACCCAGATTGGTTTTACTCAGCAAAGATTGGCAAGATTCCAGAAGACACTTTATAAATCTGAAGACTCCTTTTGGCCTCCATCCACAAGAGAACAGATGCCATACCCTTCCCCAAACACCAACTTGGAAAAGAATGAGGAAGAGGACAGAACTCGAAGACTGAGCATTTATCTAAAAATTTCTTTCATTATTCCATTAGGCTGAAATTGCCAGTTTGTGTTCAAATCCGTGGTTGCCATTCCTACATACATATTTTATGCAAGAGAGGCTCATGAGGAAAATCTGACCAGTTAATTTTTTTAAAAAGGAGGCTATATTTTCTTTGCCTAACCAAGATAAGTGAATTTATGAACTCACTAAACTAAATGGATAGAAATTATTGAAGTCTGTGGACTAAATCTTTTTCTTTCATGTGAGTGCTTAAGACATTTATCTCTGTAACATCTTTTTTCTCAGAATACATAGCTGACTAATCTCCAAAACTACTGCAGTTTGACACATTCTGTCTATAAAATGATAGTTCAGATAGATTATATCAGGTATTGCCAGTTTGGAAGATGTACTTTTTTTCAGGTGTTATTTTGCTAAGATCCGTTGTGTTGATTAACAATTTAACATTCAGAGAACAATTTACCATCATCTTGAAGTTCTTTATGTGTTGAAGATGCTTTGGGAAGGGCAAAGGATATTCCCAAGACTACAAAAAACTGAGCACGTATCTGTCACTCAGTAAAATTAGACTTATTTTACAAAAGTATCATATAAATAACTCCTGTAATAAAAAACATTCCATATCTATATATGCAGGTTTGGGGTTCAATAAAGTATTTTAAACAGCTCCTTCTCTTTCCTGAGATTCTAACTTTATTAATCCTCCTGTTTCTTTCTCTTTTTTTACCCCTCTTTCTCATTCTGCCACCTTCCATCCCTCCCTAACTCAACATTATCCCATTTTTCTGATTGGATTCCTTGTTTTTACCTGGTAGACATCAGAATCCTTCCACTGGTGGACAGGATTCCCTTTAACTTCTACTTCTTTTATTTTCAATTTCAAAAAGAGCTCTTCATGATGAGAGTAGACAACCATATATACTTTGATATAAAGTCATGCATTCCTATAATTCTGTAAATAGATGGCATAATTTACCATGATGAAAATGTGTGCTCTGTTCAGATATTTATGGTTTCTGTGAGTGATGCTATTCTTATAAATTCAGTTCATATTAGTATTCCTAGTTGGCTAATAATAGACTTTACATAGGGTAAAACAAAAGCTATCTAAGTATTTAATTCTTCAAAGCAATGGTATCTTATGAAGTTATGTTACAACTGCCTGAATGGATAAGAAAATTCAAGATAAGTGAAAAACATAGAAGCACTTTTGAAAGATTTGCTTAGCATATTTTCCATCTTAGGGAGGGTATAATAATTTCATTTATTATTTCATTTATTATTTCACAAACTAACATTTTTGTATTTAAATATTACTGTTATTTTATGATCAAAGTATCTTAATCATAAAAATATACCATATTTAAGTTAGTTTTATTGACAAAAGTAAAGAAAAAGGAACTTGAGTGTTTTTGAAAATGAATTAAACAAATTAGTGTATAATATCTTGGTCATTCAAGTTGATGAATAGAACTAATAACAGAGGAGAGGGAAACAGGAAGGAGGACTGTAGTTCCAGTTCTGCCATGAAATAACCTTGTCATCTTTGGCACTGACTAAGCCTTTCTAGTCTTTGCTTCCCCATCCATCGAAAGGGCAAATTGGACATTACCTCTAAGTCCCTTTCCAAGTGTACAGATGTTGACTGACCATCCCAAACTATCAAATACTGTGTAAAGACACATAAAAAGGATTAGAGTTCATTACAAAACAAGTCAAAAGAAATTAAGGCTCTTCTCATTTGGTCTCTAAATTTGAAGCTACATTTTAAAAAATGTTTGATAGTGTGGTAGGCTGAATGCTGACCCCCAAATCCAATCCCCTGGAAAAAGAATCTTTACAGATTAAATAATTATTAATTAAGGATTTTTAAGAGGAGGCACTTATCCTGGATTATCTGGCTAGTTCCTAAATGCAATCACATGTATCCTTATAAGAAATGAAAAGGGAGTTTTGACACACAGAAGAGAAGACACAGAGAGGAAAAGGAGGCAATGTAACCACAGAGGCAGAGAATGGATTCTCCCCTAGAGTGTTCAGAGGGTGTGTGTCCCTTCTGACACCTTGATTTTGGACTTCTGGCCTCCAGAACTATCAGAGAATAAATTTCTGTTCTTATAGGCCACCGAGTTTCTGATAATTTGTTACAGCAGCCTCAGGAATCTAATATAGATAGATTCCCTAAGAATTATTTATTGGCAGAGCAGCCAGTAATGAAGACTTCTCTGTTGATTGACCTCCCAGTTCCCTGGAGGGAAGACAGGAGGGCAGAGCCAATATGACAACTGGCCAGTGAATGAAACAAAGAAATATAGAGATCAAAGAAAACCAACAAGAAAACCCAAGGCAAAAGAGAGAAAACAACCTCCAGAATAAACTAATCAAGAAAATTAGATGCCTGTACAAAAAAAAAAAAAATCAGGAGCCACACCAGAAAACATAAACATATGGCAAAGTCAAAGGAACAAACTAACCCTTCTATTGAGATTCAAGAATTGAAACAACTAATTAAAGATGTTCAAACAAATCTTCTAAATCAAATACAGTTGAAAGAAAATCTGACAAAAGAGATGAAGGATATAAAAAAGACACTGGGTGGCCATATGGAAGAATTCATAAGCTTGAAAAAACAAATGGCAGAACTTATGGGAATGAAAAACAGAATGGAGACATACAACAGCAGACTTGGAGAGGCAGAAGGAAAGATCAGTGAACTAGAGAACAGGACATCTGAAATCCTATATACAAAAGAACAGATAGGGAAAAGAATGAAAAAATATGAGCAGGGTCTCAGGGAACTGAATGACAGCAGGAAGTGCACAAATATATGTGCTATACATGTCCCAGAAGGAGAAAAGAAGGAAAAAGGAACAAAAAGAATAATAGAGTAAATAATCAATTAAAATTTCCCAACTCTTATGAAAGACATAAAATTATAGGTCCAAGAAGCACAGCGTACCCTAAACAGAATTGATCCAAATAGATCCACTCTAAGACGCTTACTAATCAGATTGTCAAATGTCAAGGACAGAGAGAATTCTGCAAACAGTGAGAGAAAAGCAATCCATCACATACAAGGGAAGCTCAATAAGACTAAGTATGGATTTCTCAGTAGAAACCATGGAGGCAAGAAGGCAGTGGTTTGAAATATTAAAGAGACTGAAAGAGAAAAACTGCCAACCAAGAATCCTATATCCAGCAAAACTATCCTTCAAAAATGGAGAGTTTAAAATATTTACAGATAAACAGAAACTGAGAGAGTTCATGAACAGGATATCTCCTCTTCCAGAAATACTAAAGAAGAGAGTGCTACAGACAGATAGAAGAAGACAGGAGAGAGAGGTTTGGAGAAGAATGTAGAAATGAAGATACAAGGAGATAGAAATAGGGTAAATATCAGGCATTTGATGCTGAAGGAGTACAGAATGTTCGACAGGATTGATTATGTAGATCCAGAAATGGAAAGCACAATATTGGGTAATGGTAGCACAATATTGTAAGTACACTGAACAAAGATGTCTGTGAGTACAGTTGAAAGAGGAAGGTTAGGGTCATGTAGAAGGAAAGATAGAAGATAAAGACAGGGACAGTATAACTTAATGAAACCTAGAGTAGTCAATAATTGTCAGTAAATGTAAAAATATTAGAATGGTTTTACATAGGGGAGAACAAATGAATGTCAAATTTGTGAGGTGTTAAAAATGGGAGAAAGTTTGGAGAAGGGGATATACGTAATCGCTATTGGCCTGGAAGTAGAATGAGGCAGCCAATCTGGAGGGAAGTTTGGTGGTTCCACAGAAAGCTAAGCATGGGGTGCCATATGGTCTTGCAACCTTGTTATGGGATATATACTTGGAAGAATTGTAAAGAGGGACCCAAGTGGACATTTACACAGTGGGGTTTATGGTGGCAGTATTCACAATTCACAGTGCATAGAGGTGGCCTAAGGGTACATCCAATGATGCATGGAATGGCGAAATGTGGTGTATACATATGATGGAATACTGAGTGGTAGCAAGAAGGAATGACGTTGTGAGGTAAATGAACATTGAGGACAGTATGTTGAGTGAAATAAACCAGAAATGAAAAGAAAAACATTATAATGCCTCACTAATATGGACTAACTATAATGTGCAAGCAATGAGGATTGATTCTGAGAGCAAAGATTACAAGAGGAAGGCTTATTGTAAAGTTTCCTAGATTGTAAGTTCTTACAGAAGCTACATCAATTCCTGAGTTGTAATGGCTACTTCTAAATTCTGAGATGCTGAGCTCTTTGGGTGCTACCTAGTTTGTCCCTGGAACTTTGGGTATCTATGTGACACCTGAGACTCAGAGGCAGACTCTGGCAACTATGAATGTCATCATTACCCCATACAGCAAATATTATAGAATCTAAATAAATATCAGACTTCAATTAGAGATATAAATGAAAAGGACTTGATTAGTACTAAGGTAAATCAGACTAAAGGGTAAAGGACAATATGGATGGTATTTTAAAATTTCAACTTCTGTATGAGACCAAAGGAAGAGATGTTTATTAGGTGCAAAAACTCTGTTTTTTTGTAACACTATATAATTTATATGGTTAGTTTATTCAAACATCATAATTACATGGAACTTTGAATAGGAAATGAAATCTGGTTGGTTTGTACAAGCTAATGTGAAGCCCTGATCCATCCCAGGGTAATCTGGGCAGAGAATAAAAATGTATTTGCAAAGCCCTCTTGAGGGACTGGGGGAAAATGTGTAAATATTAAACTTCCCCACCTGAGGAATTAATGATATTCTCACAAGCATTGGGGAATATCAATTTAGATATTGAAGCTTGCTCTTATGAAGTTTGTTTCTAAACAGAGAGGCTAATCCAGCTTAAAATTGTTCCTAAGACTCACTGCCAGAGAACCTCTTTTTTTGTCAGATGTGGCCTCTCTGTCTAAGCCAACTCAGCAGGTAAATTCACTGCCCTCCCCCCTACTGGGGACATGACACCCAGGGGTGTAAATCTTCCTGGCAACAAGGGACAAGACACGGGGATGAGCTTGGCACAGGCATCATGGGATTAAGAAAGACTTCTTGGACCAAAAGTGGGAGGACAAATGAAAGAAAATAAAGTTTCAGTGGCTGAGAGATTTCAAATAGTTGAGAGATCATTCTGGAGGTTATTCTTATGCATTATATAGATAGCCCTTTTTGGTTTTTAGTGTATTGGAATCATTAGAAGGAAATACCTGAAACTGTTGAACTGCAACCCAGTAGCCTTGATTTTTGAAGATGATTGTGTGACTATATAGTTTATACTGTGTGACCCTGTGAATGATAAAACCTTGTGGCTTCTACTAGCTTTATTCAGTGTATGCACAAGTGAGTGGAAGAATGAGGACAAAAAGTAAATTAATAATAGGGAGGGTTGGGAGTGTGGGATGCTTTGGGTGTTCTTTTTTACTTTAATTTTTATTCTTATTCTTTTTTGTGTGTAGTAATGAAAGGTTTAAAAATTGATTGTGGTAATGAATGCACAGCTATATAATGATACTGTGAACAACTGATTGTACACTGTGGATGATTGTAGGGTTTGTGAATATATCTCAATAAAATTGAATTGAAAAATAATCCAAAAAACAAACAAACAAAATAAACACAGGGATACAAGTGCTGGAGAAAATGTGGAGAGAGAAATGTTCCTATTTCACTGTTGGTAGGGAAGTAATATGGATCAGCCCATCTGGAGGGCAGTGTGGTGGTTCCACAGGAGCTGAGTGTGGGATTGCCATATGGTACTGCAACCCTGTTATTGGGCATATACTTGGAAGAACTGAGAGCAGGGACATGAATGGCCATTACACACTGGTGTTTATGGCAGCAGTATTCATGATTTGTAATGGATGGAGGTGACCTAAGGGTACATTGACTGATAAATGGAATGGTGAACTGTGGTGTATACATATAATGGAATACAGAGCTTCAGCAAGAAGAAATGAAGTTGTAAAGTATGCAACTAGGTGAATGGACCTCAAGGACAATGTGTTGAGTGAAATAAGCCAGAATCGAAAAGACAGACATTACAACACCTCACTAATATGGACTAACTATAATGTGCAAACTCTGAGAATTGATCTGAAAACATAGGTTATCAGAGGAAGGCTTATGGTGAAGGTTCTTAGAGCAGTCACCTCTATTCATGAGTTACAATGGTTATTTCTAATTCTGAGATTGCTGAGCTGTTTGTGTATTACCCGGCTGGGCCTGGAACTTCAGGTATCTGTGTGACACCTGAGACTCAGAGCTAGAGTTCAGTAGCTATGAATGTCAGCATCACCCCCTACAGCAAATGTTAAAGCAGCTGAAAAAGGATCAGACTTTAATTACAGATATGAACAAAATTGACTTGGTTAGGTCTAAGGTAAACCAGACTAAAGGGAAAAGAATGATATTGACTGTGTTTTAAAACTTTGACTCCCATGTGAGGCCAAAGGAAGAAAAGTTTATTTGTTGGGAAATCTGTATTTTCTGTAGCATGCTGTATAATGTAACTTGTATGGACAGTTTACTCAAATACCATAATTACACAGAACCTTGAATAGGGGGTCAGATCTGGTTGGCTTGCACAGGTTAGTGTGAAACCCTGATACATCCCAGAGCAATTTGCGCAGAGAATAAAAAGTATTTGCAAAGCCTCCTTGAGGGCCTGGGGGAAAACTAGAAATATTAAACCCCCACCTGGGGAATTTCTGATATTCTTGCAAGCATTGGGACTGCCATATAGTAGGCCAAGCCCTCAATCTTGGGGCTTGCCCTTCTGAAGCTTGTTACTGCAAAGGAGAGGTTAAGCCTCATTATAATTGCACCTGAGAGTCACCTCTAGAGAACCTCTTTCATTGCTCAGATGTGGCCTCTCTCTAAGTCAACACTGCATGTAGACTCACTGCCCTCCCCCCTAGGTGGGACATGACTCCCAGGGGTATAAATCTCCATGCCAACATGGGACATGACTCACAGGGATTGGCTTGGACCTGGCCTCTTGGTATTAAGAAAGACTTCTTGACCAAAGGGGGAAATAAAAATGAAACAAAATAAAGTTTCAGTGGCTGAGAGATTTCAAGTGGAGTCAAGAGGTCATTCTGGAGGTTATCCTTATGCATTACTTAGATATCCCTTTTTAGTTTTTAGTGTATTAGAATAGCTTAAAGGAAATACCTGAAACTGTTGAACTGCAATCCACTATCCTTGATTCTTGAAGATGATCATATAACTGTATAACTTATACTGGATGACTGTGTGATTGTGAAAACCTTGTGGCCCACACTCCCTTTGTCTGGTGTATGGACAGATGAGTAGGAATATAAGGGGGGCAAAAAATATGTGAATAATGGGGGGGATAGTATGAGATGTTTGGGGTGTTCTTTTTATTTCTTTTCTTTCTATTTTTTATTCTTACTTTTATTTTTATCTTTTGGAGCAATGAAAATGTTCAAAAAATTCTGGTGATGAATGCACAACTATATAATGATACTGTGAACAACTGATTGTACACTTTTGATGATTTTATGGTATGTGACTATATCTCAATAAAATTGCATTAAAAAAAAAAAAAAAACAGCCACAGGGGAAAAACTGACTTTGGGACATATCAAATATGATGTGTTTTTCAATTAACTTATTTATATTTAGTTTGGATTGTGAAGAACAATAATTTTCACTAATCTAATCTCATTAGTATCTCAGTTATGTATCTGACATAGAGAAAAGCTGCATAGTGACTATTTATTTTCTGTTCAGTGAATTCGTATGTTATTCTCCTTGCAGTTTAATAAACAGCTTCCCCAAATCCTCAGAGAAGTTGAAGTGTTTATTTCAGCAAATAATATGCTTGCAGAACATCATCAAAGCGTTTCCTGGGAAATTTCCCGTCTGATATACTGTTGCCTCTTATTCCACTGTGCAAAAGAAATCATATAAAGCACATTTATACCTTTGCCCTAAACTACAGTCTTTCTTCACCAATAAAAAAGTACTGGAATCTGGAAAAGCATTTGCATCATAAGTTAAAGGATTTTTAAAATAAGTTCCATTTTCAGAAATCTTAAATTGATTTTAACTTCTTGTTGAAGAATAATATATACACCAAAAGAATACAATAGTGTATAGATCTGTGAATTTTCAAAAATTACATGTATTTATGTTACTAATACCCATATAATGAAACAGATCATTACTAGAATGCCAGAAGATGCCCTCATGCCCTCCTTCCAATCACTGTCTTCCGAGGGTAACCACTATCTAGACGTCCATCATCATAGGTTAATTTGTTATATTTGTATTTTATATAAAGTCATATAGCACATAAGCTTTTGTGTCTGACTCTTTGCATTCAAAATTATATTTATGAGATTTCTACATATTGTGTATTGTTATAGATCATTCATTTTATTCTATAAAATAACACTGAACCATGTGAGTATATCATGATTTTTTTTATCCATTATGATGAACATTTGGGTAGCTTCAAGTTTGGTGCTATTACAAATTGTGCTTTGATGAATATTATTGTACAGATATTTTCGTGGAAAAAAAAGTATGTGCATTTCTGTTGGATATATGCCGAAGAGTGGAATTGTGGGTTGTAGTGTATATATATGTTCAAATTTAGTAAATAACACCAGTTTTCCAAATTGGTTGTACCAATTTCCATTTTAAACAGTTTGTAAGTGTTAAAATTACTTCACATCCTCATCAACACTTGGTATTGTCTTTTCAATTTAGCCATCCAGATAGATATTTAGTGACATGGCATTTTCTTGAGGATGGAGGTAGAATACTGTGCCGGTTTGAATGTATTACGTCCCCCAGAAAAAGCCATATTCTTTGATGCAATCTTGTGGGGCACATAATAGTGAGGATTAAGTTGGAATGTTTGGATTAGGTTGTTTGCATGGAGATGCGCCCCACCCAACTGCAGATGATAACTGATGGGATATTTCCATGGAGGCATGGCCCCACCCATTCAGGGTGGGCCTTGATCAGTGGAGCCATATAAATGTGCTGACTCAAAGAGACTGAATGCAGTGCAGCTGTGAGTGACGTTTTGAAGAAGAACAAGCTTGCTAGAGAGGAACATCCTGGGAGAAAGCCATTTTGAAACCAGAACTTTGGAGCAGATGCCAGCCACGTGCCTTCCCAGCTAACAGAGGTTTTCCCGACGCCATTGGCCATCCTCCAGTGAAGGTACTCGATTACTGATGTGTTACCTCGGACACTTTATGGCCTTAAGACTGTAACTGTGTAGCCAAATAAACCCCCTTTTTATAAAAGCCAATCCATCTCTGGTGTTTTGCATTCTGCAGCATTAGCAAACTAGAACAAATACCTTTTCATATATTTCTTGGTCATATTTGTTGTTCAAGTATTTTTCCACTTTTCTATTGGCTCACTTTCTTTTTCTCTTTGATTTGCAAGAATTTTTTATAAATTATTGCTACAAGTACTTTGTAGAATAAATATAATGCAAATACTTCCACTTTGAGACTCTGGGGGTTACCTTTTCACTCTCTTAATGCTGTCTTTTGGTGAACAGAAGTTATTAAATTTTGCTGTAGAACAATTTACCAAATTTCACCTCATTGGTGGGTACTTTTTGGTGTCCAGTTTAAGAAGTCTGTCTACAAAAGATCATGAAAGTATATTTTTTGGTTTATTTGTTTTTTTTTTAACTTTAGTGGTTTACCTTTCACATTTATACTGGAATCCATCTGAAATGGATTTTTGTATATGGTGTGAGATGGGAATAAGGATACTTTTATTTATGTTTTGTTTTGTTTTATTCAATTTTATTGAGATATAGTCACATACCATACAGTCATCCACAGTGTACAATCAGTTGTTCACAGTACCATCATATAGTTGTGCATTCATCACCAAAATCAATTTTTGAATATTTTCATTACTCCAAAAAAAAATAATAAAAATGAAAAAGAACACCCAAAACATCTTCTGCCTGCATCCCCCCTATTATTCATTTAATTTTTGTCTCTATTTTTCTGCTTATCTGTCCATACACTGGTTAAAGTTAGTGTGAGCCACATGGTTTTCATAATCACATGGTCCCACCAGGTAAGCTATATAGTTATACAATCATCTTCAAGAATCAAGGCTACTGGGTTGCAGTTCAACAGTTTCAGGTATTTCCTTCAAGCTATTCCAATACACTAAAACTAAAAAGGGATATCTATATAACACATAAGAATAACATCCAGAATGACCTCTTGACTCCATTTAAAATCTCTCAGCCACTGAAACTTTATTTTGTTTCATTTCCCTTCCTCCTTTTGGTCAAGAAGGCTTTCTCAATCCCAGGATGCCAGTTCTAGGTTCACCATCAGGAGTCATGTCCCACATTGCCAGGGAGATTTACACCCCTGGGAGTCATGTCCCACATAAGGGGGAGGGCAGTGAGTTTACCTGCAGAGTTGGCTTAGAGAGAGAGGCCACATCTGAGCAATAAAAGAGGTTCTCTGGCAGTGACTCTTAGGCACAATTGTAAGTAGGCTTAGCCTCTCCTTTGCAAGCTTCACAAGGACAAGCCCCAAGTTTGAGAACTTGGCCTTCTAAATTGGTAGTCCACAATTCTTGTGAGAATATCAGTAACTCCCCAGGTAGGGAAGTTTAATATTTCCATATTATACATGTTTGCACATTATAGTTAGACTGTATTAGTGAGGCATTATAATATTTGTCTTTTCATTTCTGGCTTATTTCTCTGAATATACTGTCCTCAAGGTCCATTCATCTAGTTGCATACCTCACAACTTCATTCCTTCTTGTAGCCACTCAGTATTATGTTGTATGTATACACCAAAGTTTGCCTTTCCATTCATCAGACGATGTACCCTTAGGCCACCTCAAACAATTGTGAATCATGAATACTGCTGCTGTAAACACCAGTGTGCAAATGTCCATTCTTGTCCCTGCTCTCGGTTCTTCCAAGTATACACCCAATAACAGGGTTGCAGAACCATATGGCAACCCCATACTTAGCTTCCTGTGGAACCAGCACACTGCCCTCCAGATGGGCTGCACCATATACTTCCCCACCAACAGTGATTATGTAGATTCTTCCTTCCACATTTTCTCCAGTACTTGTATCCCTCTGTTTATGTTGTAAACAGCTTTATTCACACATCATACATTCCATCCTAAGTAAGCAATCAGTGATTCCCAGTATAATCACATAGCTATGCATTCACCACCACAATCTATATGAGGACATTTCCGTTTCTTCCTCAAAGAGTGAGGAGAAAAAAGAAAAAAAGAAAAAAAATGACAAATAAAAAAAGAGAGAAAATAAAAATAAAATTAAGTGAAGTACAATAAAAAAGTTTAGACAACAACACCACCACCAAGAATCCCATACACCTCCCTTATATCTCCTCCCCCTCGTAGACACTTAGCTTTAGTATATTGCCTTTGTTACAATTAATGGAAACATATTACAGTGTTACTGTTAAATATAGATTCTAGTTTGCATTGATTGTATTTTTCCACAATACCAACCCATTTTCAACCTTGCAGAGTTGACATTCATTTGCTCCCCCTAATGTAAAAACATTCTTATGTTTGTACATTTAATCACCATCACTGACCACTCTAGGTTTCACTAATTTATACAGCCCCAGTCTTTATCTTTTTTCTGGTGTCATACATGCCCCTAGCCTTCCTATTTCAACCATACTCACAGTCATCTGTGTTCAGTGTACTTACAGTATTGTGCTTCTGACTCTATACAATCAATCCTGTTGAACATTCTATACTCCTTCAGTATCAAATGCCTGATCTCTACCCTCTTTCTATCTCTTGATAATCTGTAAAGGATACTTTTTAAATAAGGATATCTGATCCATCTAGCACCACTTATTGAAAATTCATCCTTTTGTTCCACTATAATTCCAAGACATTTTTTGTTACAATGAAAATCAACCAGGTGTCAATCTAGCATCTTTTAAAAGTTTTGACTGTAATCACAACTTTAATTCTTATTTGGAAAAATATAAATCCACTGAAATACAATAAATGATATATTTAATTTAGTACCAAGCTTCAGAATTGGACAGGATTTAAAAATATTTGGGGAAAGTTGTTTTCTTTCCAATGATTTCAGGTTTATTTAAAAATGTGTCATTGATCTATAACAGTAATCATCATTAGCAAGATTCTCCCATCTCCTTTGCCCAAAGATGCCATTTATCCTAAGGATGCCCTAAGAACAAGCATTAGCCTGAGTTCCTCAGAGGAATACTTGAGCAATTGTTTTGCTAAAACTTGTTTATTCCCTGCAACAGGAAAAAATCTCTTCCTTCTTTTACTCTTTTCCCAGTGTATTACTATTTCCGCCTTTCTTATGATCTTCAGCAACTTTTGCCTTAGCCCTATTAATGGAAACTTAGCTAACATTTATTATATAACATGCAGTATGTAGTTTTCTCTTAAAAATAGTATTTCTAGTATGTAGACACAAATGGCCCCCACAGGAAATAATTTTGTAATATTACAACTGTAATAATCATTAATATTTTGAAAGGAGTCAGAGACTTTTCAGAAGTCTTATGGAAGCTGTTGTGTCCCTCTTAAAAATGTCCACATAGACAATTTCAAGATTTCCCAGACCCTAGAGGCAGCAGGATAAGCAAGTTTTGATGAGGAAAACTCAAAGCAATTATTATTTCATGTTCTGCAATGAGTCTTCATGAGCACCTTTGATGATCAAACATCACAACAACTAAAACATGCTATTTAATGGAGGATAACTTTATGGTTGCTCTTTGGGCTGAATAAATGATTCCAATAAAAAAGTACAAAATTGGCTATAATAACTTTTAATTCTAGATGAATTTAGGACATTTTGTTTTGGTACTAATAAGTTTATGAAAATATCCTTTTATAAAAAAGTCATTATGAATAGATATTTCCTTCAACTATATAATGAAACATTTGTTGGTTGCTCCCATCCATCCTATTTCTAAGCCATTAACCAAAAGAAACAGTCTGCCTCACTACCAGCTTTTATCCAAATAAATAAGAGAACAAATGTAATTGTTTTAGCATAGTATTACAAGTGCACAGCAGTTGGCCCTTTCTTTAAAGAATGAAAAATTATTTAATCAGTTTGTGTTACAAAAGATACCAGTTTGTCATGACAATTCTTAAATACCACATGGAGAGCTGTGCAGTGCCTTCTTGTAACACAGTCACATGTAGAGCCTCCCACATCCAAATACCAGGTTGTAACAAGCCCCCCTGTGGTATCCCACATCCAGCTATGTGTTGCAGTGAACTGCAACTTCAGCCCTAGTTCTCAAACATCCCTTCACCAAAAAACCTGCTGTTTTTATTTCTTCTTACTGTTCAACAGATGTTAGTGCTGTCAGCCCTGAGTTTTATCTAATATGAGCATTGTTTGCTTCATCAAAAGAAAATCAAGTTCCAGGAAATAATATCCCGCTTAGAAATGACAAAAAAAAAAATAGCCAGTGGATTGCTCTCTTTGAGCTGGCAGGTTTTTTTCAGCATGCTGAAGTTGCCTTGGTGAGTCAAAATGAAAAAAAAAATCAAAATGTGTCTTTCAGTCTGAAAAATCTACACCTAATGGCTCCTCTGATAATCTAATCTTGTAAAACATCTCCGTAATTCTTAATCTCTCTTGAATCAAGCAATCCCCATATCCCAAGCAAACTCATCAATGCATATTAGAATTCTGGGTCTACTGGACAGGAGGACAGTGACCTGACTTTTGACACTGGCTATTGCTAGCAAGACTAGTAACTACTACTACTTTTGTTTCCAGAGGACATAATAGAAAAAGAAAAAAATTAGAGGGCACAAAGTAATTTGCAATGCACCAGTGAAATCTAAATTACACAAAGTCAAGAAGTAGAAATAGGCAATTATCAAGTAAGGTATTCAAATAAAAAGCACCATTAAAGTTTAAATGGTAATCCAACTGTCATCAACGCATGTTATTCTCTAGCCTCACTTGCCATCATTTAATTATCTATGTATCCCTCATAACCACCTACCACTTTGAATGCATATCTTCAATATCCGACTTTTTAAAAAGTATTTGAAGGTTTGAATGACACAGAAAATGTATAATTTACAAATATTTAGTAAAATCATATCTAACAGAAGAAGCTCCCACAATCTTCACACGAAGGTAAAAATTTTAAATATAAAATATATTATTAAAAAGAACAAATATATCTATTCCATATTAAAAATTATGGAAGTCTAATATTAAACAGCCTTTAAAATGAGCTCAAAAATGTCAAGCTTCACATCCTTCCTCTAATCTCTGCCTAATTTTTTTTTTTGAAAGGTAGAAGGGCCTAAGAGATCAACTTCTCCATTCTTTTCTTTTTTCTTTCCTTTTTCTTTTCTTTCCTACACATATACACACATACATATAATTTCTTTTCAAAAAAGGGATGGTAGTATAGATATTATACTGAAACTTGTGTTTTTTCACTGAAGAAATTATCTTAGTAAACTTTTATGGCAGTGTATATAGGTAAATGTAAGCAGTATAGAAGGACATAGTGGAAAATTAAGGTCCTCGAACTTGTCTCCTGACCTTCCACTTCCACTCTCCAGAAGCAATTACTATTAAATTCTCATATATCCTTTGGGAATTTTCTTGCATGTGGACAAATACATTTATCTTTTTTGTTTTCCAGGAAATGGGGTGATATTACACAAATCATTCCAGACCTTGCTTTTATAACTAACACTGTATTTTCTATGGTAGTACATACACCTCTACCTTATTCTTTCTAGCAGTTACTGAGATTCCATTATACAGCCATTCTTCTACTGATGGAAATTAAAACTATTACCAGGTTTTTTTCTATTTTTTCTTTTTTCTTCTTTTTTTATTTTTACAAACACTCCCTTATTCCCCTCCTCCCCCCATAAACACTAGTCTGCTTTCTGTGTCTGCAAATTTACTATTTCTTGTCATCTCTTATTAATGATATACAAGTTTTTATCCTTACGTATCTTGCTTGTTTCACTGAGTATAATGTGTTCAAGGTTCTTCAATGTTGCAACATGCCTCATAACTTCATTTATTCTTATGGCCTAATAATATAGCATTGTGTATATGTGCCACATTTTGTTTATGCATTCATTAGTGGAAGGACCCTTTGGCTCTTTCCCAGCTTTTGGCTATTTTGAATAGTGCTGATATAACCTTAGTATACAAGTATCTTTTGATGACCCTGTTTTCACTCTCTTTAGATGTATATCTGAAAGTGGGACCTATGAGTCAAGTACTAATTCTATATTTAACTTTTTGAGGAACCGCCCTATTGCTTGCCATAGTAGCTACTCTATTTTACATTTCCACCAACAATGTACTAGAGTTACACTTTCCCTGCATCCTCTCCAACACTTATTTGTTTTAAGATAATAGCCATCTATGTGTATGAAATGGTATCTCATTGTTTTAGTTAGAATTTCCTTGATAGCTAATGCTGTTGAGCATCTTTTTACGTGTTTATTGGCCATTTTTATTTTCTTTGGAGAAATGTTTTTTCAAGTTGTTTGCCCATTTTTAGTTGGGTTGTTTGTATTTTTGTTGTTGAGTTGTAGAGTTGTTGAGTAATACAGTCTGTTAAACCCTTACCTGATGTATAATTTGAAATTATTTCCTCCCATTCTGTAAGATGTCTTTTCACTTCCTTGATAATTTCCTTCAATACACAAAAGTTTTTTTAAGGCATTTTATTGTGAACTTTAACATACATACATAACAGTGATAACTTTCAAAGTATGATTTAACAGGTAGTTAGAGAACAAATTTCAAAGAATGTCATGGGTCACAGTTCTACAACTTCAGCTATTTCCATTATTGTGAAATATACATACAGAAAGGTGTTAACTTTCTATGTACAGCTCAGTGCACAAGAGGTTTTAATCTTGATAGAATCAAATTTATCTATAGTTTCTTTTGTTGCTCATGCTTTTGGTGTCATACCTAAGAATCCATTTCCAAATCCCACATCCTGAAAATTTGTCCCCATGTTATCTTCTAAGAGTTTTATAGATTTAATTCTTTTATTTAGGTCCTTGATTTATTTTGAGTTTATTTTTTTATATGGGGTGAGGTAGGGGTCTAGCTTCATTCTTCTGCATGTGAATATCTAGTTTTCCCAACACCATTTGTTTAAGAGATCTTTCTTTCCTCACTGCATGTACTTAGCCCCATGTCAAAAACCAGTTGGCCCTACATGCATTGGTATATTTCTTGACTTTTGATTGAGTTCCACTGATCCACTTATCTATTTTGTGCCAGTACCACACTGTTTTGATTATTGTTGCTTTGTAACAAATTTGAATTCAGGCAGTGTGAGTCCTCCAAACCTAGTCTACTTTTTCAGAATTGTTCTGGCTGTTTGAGGCCCCTTGCAGGTCCATATAAACTTGTGGATTGATTTTCCATTTCTGCAAAAGAGGCTGCTGGAATTTTGACAGGGATTGCAGTGTATTTGTATATTGCTTTGGGTAATAATTTCCATATTAACTGTTAACTCTTCCAATCCATAAACATGGGATATCTTGCCATTTGTTTATATCTTATTTAATCATTTCAGTACTGTTTGCTAGTTTTCAGTATACAGGCCTTTTGTATATTTAAATTTATTCCCAGACATTTTATTCTTTTACATGCTACTGTAAATTGAATTTTCTTAATTTACTCTTTGGAGTATTCATTACTAGTGTATAGGAACACAATTGTTTTTTGTTTGTCGGTCTTATACACTGACTCTTGACTGAATTCATTTATTAGCTCTAATAGTTTTCCTGGGGATTCTTTTGGGTTTTCTATACATAAGATCATGTCATCTGCAAATAGAATTAGTTTTAACTCACCCTTTCCAATTTGGATACCTTTTATTTCTTTTTCTTGCAGAATTGCTCTGGTAAGAACTTCTAGTACAATAATAAATAGCAGTGATGAGAGTGGGCATCCTTATCTGATTCCTGATCTTAGCTGTGGGTTTTTCATAAATGGCCTTTATCATGTCCTAAAGGTTCCCTTCTATTGCTATTTTTCTGATTGTTTTCATCAAGAAAGGGTGCTAGATTTTATCGAATGCATTTTCTGAAACTATTGTGAAAATAATGTGTGTTTTCCTTTGTTCTATTTATATAGTATATTATATCGATTGATTTTCATAGGTTGAATCAAACCTGTCTTGCATTCCTGGGATGAATTCCACCTGGTCATGGTGTATAATCTTTTTAAAATGCCATTGGGTTTGGTTTGCTAATATTTTGTTAAGGACTTTTGCATCTATATTCATAAGGGAAATTGGCCTGTAAATTTTTTTCTTGTTATATCTTTACCAGGTTTTGGTATCAGAGTAATGCTGGCCTTATAGAATGAATTAGGGAATGTTCCCTCCTCTTGAATTGCTTGGAAAAGTTTGAGAAAGATTGGTATTAATTCTTCTTTAAATGTTTGGTAGAATGCACCAATGAAGCCATTTGACCCTGGACTTTTCTTTGGTAGAGGTTTTTGATTGATAATTCAATATCTGTACTTGTTACAGGTTTGTTGATGTTTTTTCTTTCTTCATGAGTCAATTTGGGTAATTTATATATTTTTAGGAATTTTTCCATTTCTCTAGATTAACTAGTTTGTGTATAATTATTCATAATATTCTTATAATTCTTTCTATTTCTATAAGGTCAGTCACAGTGGTTCAAATATAAGTCCTCCACTTGAGCAGTGGGTACCATCAACACTTGCCTACTCAAGGCCTATGCTTCCGCAGTTGATCCACTCTGTCCTGCAACATCATCTTTTTCTTCTTGATAAGATTATTTATATCAGCATAAAAATATGCTGTACAACCATTCATCTACATATTAAATAAACTTTGTTGACCCTTTATCCTGACAGCTATTTTTCCATTTCTTTTCCTTCCTGTATATAAAAAGTCTTCTAAGTATTAATAATTGCTTTTTGCACCTGTTCTCCTTCCATTTCCAAATTAGATTTTCATCCTCACTGCTTTACTAAGAGCACTTATAAAAATCACCACTAATATCCATGTTGTCAAATCCATGATTTTTTATGTCTTCTTCCATCTCTCAGTGCTTTCAGCAGTCATTTTCTCCTCCTTGAAATACTTTCTTCAATTGACTTTCTAGGTGCCACAATCTTCTTACTCTCCTGATTTTCCTCCTACTTTACTAGCTATTCCTTTGTGGTCTTCTTGATGCCCCAAAGGCTCAGATATCAGCATTCATCTCTTATCTCTTCTCTCCATAATCATTCCCCTTGTGATCTCATACTGCCCTGTGGTTTTAAATACCACCTACACACTGATAACTTACAAAATTTTTATCACTGGCCCAACATCTCCCATGAGTTCTGCTCTTGTATATACAACATGCTAATTTTATATCTCATCTTTGATGTCTAATAGGCATAACACATTTAACAACCAAAACGTCATTCTTTATTGCCCCTCAAATCTTCTCTCCTCCATATCTTCTCTATCTCAGTAAATGGCACAACCATTCACCTAGGTGCCTAAGGCAAAAAGCCTTACTCATCCTTGATTCCTTTCTCTGTTGCTCACCAACATAAAATCAAAAGCAGTCCTGTTGTCCCTGTCTTCAAGTTTCAGCCAGAATCCAAAACTTCTCATTTTCTCTACTGATACTACCCCACTCCAAGTCCCTGTCATTTCTTGCATGAATTACTGACTAGACTCTTATTCTCCTTTAGTCTATGTATCACTCAAAAGCCAGAATGATTATTTTTAAATTATGTAAAATCAAGTCATTCCTATGCATAATAGCTTCCTTTCATACTTAAAATAAAATCCAAACTCTTAACCATGACTTACAGAAATGTACATGATATGATCCCCAGATACCTGTCCCCTAACCTGTTCTCTGAAAATCCTATCTCTTGTTCATCTTGCTGTGCTCTCCTTGTCTTCCTAAACCGAATAAACACATTCCCTCAGGACATTTGCTCTTGCTGCTTCCTTTGCATGGGATGCTCCTTCCCTAGATATCCCTGTGGTTCACTCCCTCAATTCTTTTATATCTTTTCATATTGCAGGTCCCCAGAAAAGCAGTCACTTCCCATCATACTTAAAACCACAGACCATTCACTATCATCTTTTCTGTTTTATTTTCTTCATATCACTTACTGTTACCTGATATTGTTTCACAAATATTTGTTCATTTGTTTATTTTATCTGTTTAAAATATAAACTTCATAAGGATAAGCATTGAGCTAGTTTCTGTTTGTTTTTTTTTTAATTGTTATGTTTCCAGTGTCTAGAAACAAACTTTGTACACAGTAGACTCTCAGTAAGCATTTGTTAAACACAGATTGTTTCCTGAATCCAAACACACAATGAATTTCAGAAACAGTACTTTACATATACTATGATAAGTAGTCTACTAATTTAGTGTGAGAGCCCCTGGCCCCTGAGTGTCTTGAGAGCTGCACACAGCATTTTGCTTGACCTAGGACAGCTGAGGTTTAACCTATGTTCCTTGTACTATCAGATGTTAAGGTAATCTATACCCAAACTACCTCCCTCTGAGACTCCCTGAGATACTGTTATCTTTATAATCCTCTCCTTCTCCCTGTTGATTACAATCAACCCCTCCCTACGTTGCAGGACCAGTTCCTTGCCTTATGCTCTGATACCCATTGAAATGTTGAGCCCTTATAAGCAGCTTATACAGCCCCCCAAAGTGTGGACTGTTTCCACGTTGTACTCTGAACTGGCTGACATTCAGAGCAGCTCCTGAAAACATCCAGAGAAGCTCCTGATTTCAGGGCAACGTGGCTCAACTTCCCCACCCTGTAGGTAAGCCCAATAATAAAAGCTCATGTCTCAGAACGTGTCCGGTGCTTTCTTTAGTCCTTTGGCTACAAAAGCCCTCTTGGGCCATGACACTTGGTCATTTTAACTTTTTTTTTTTTTTTTTGCAAATGAAATCAATATTAAAGGAGTGTTTAAATGAGAGTAACTAACTGCATTCATGAAATTTAATTCATTCCACTTACAGAGAGGATATAGTGAACTAGCAAGCAACGCCAGTGTCAACTACTGTCATTCTGCCATTTTCTACAAATCAAAGTAATTCCTTTCCAGAAATCAAACTATACGTTAGGAGTCTATTTCCAAAATACAAATAACATTACCAAAGCTTACATAATGATTATTTCTCTAGAAAAATTTAACTCCATTTATCTATTCTAAAGGCTCATTACATAAATAAAATGAATGAACATCTCTTCCCAGATGAATTATCTGAGTAGAGCTGGAGTTAGCAGGTCAGTACTCTGCCACAGCATAGAAGCATCCATCTGGCACGCTGCAAGTGCCAGTGGGATAACACCATCAAGGTGTGAGTTTAATGCCTCCTGTAAATTTTATAATCTCCCTAGTTATTAAATGGTAATAATAAGATAATAATGGACTATGATTATTTTTCAGCCATTCCAACTCATTCACGTGGTAATAACACTTATTTTAAATGCAGCTTGGAACCCTCTTTCCCCCATACCATGATCCCATGTATTCTACTCTTCTAGCCTTCAAATAAGTATAAATCAAACTTGGGGTAATTTGTGTCATATATTAATTGATTTTACAATGCTCATTGCTGTTCCTTCCTCAATCATTAGTACTTAGCAACACAATGCTATGGCCCTTTGCATTTTTAACCACTAGTGCTACCAGCCATCTACAACAATGAACTTACATTTGGGCTTAATTATCAGAACCCTCAGAAACAAATTTCTAAGGGTTAGAGTATATGTATCTTATGCTTTTAAGCAGTCACATTTATTTCTACTTCAAGATTAAATTAACTTTATTTGAAAATAATCTTTAAGTTTCTATTTTTAACACTCATTAAGGAGCATGGGTTCTGTAGGTGGGAAGAACCTCAGTTGGCTGAGTGCTATCAAGGATTTAAGGATATAAAATTGGAGTGTGAATTGGTACAGAGAAGAACTTCTATTCAGGAAGGGAAAAAGGATTGGAATGTGTTGGTGGGGAAATCTTAAAGGAAAGATAGGAACAAGCCAAAATGGGCAGACAAGGGAGACTGAAAGAGATAAAAACTGTCAGAGATGAAATGATGGAGAAAATAAATGTGTTCTTTTCAGTTTTTTTCTGTGAAAAATGTGATGCATACTTCCTTATCCATCTCCCCTGTGAAAACTATAATAAAAGATACATTGTCACTAATAGTGACAGCTGTAAGGGTTGATTCCTTAGAGCCACTGAAAGGATTAACTGGCATCCAGGTGGGTGTGGGATTATCCAACAAATAATTCATGAATACAGAGTTTGAGAGGAAGGAAGTGCTGATATCTGGGTTGGGCAGTCGTTTTAACTCACCTTTGCTTCCAGAATTCCAACAGTGTCACTATCTGCTTTTGCCAAAAGACTTGTTCCACAAAAAAATAACTGTGGAGCTATTTGAATACTCCATAAAATTAATTTATAAAACTGAAGACAAGAATAGACTTCACTTCTTGAGGAATTATTCCCAGATGGCAATTTTAAATAATATTAAGCAATATTATTATTGCTTAATAAAGATGTAAGGATTTATATGACTAGTGAATTCTCAGCAACTCTTCATTCCCTTAAGATTAAATAGACTAATCCCTTCCCAGAAGTCTGTAGTTATATGGGAAAATGCACACTATACTTCCATACTACTCATTGTAATCAAGATTTCATCACTCAAATAAAATTTGTCAAGCGACAAGTGATGATTTTTTGACTCGATAGAGCATTCAGTCCCCTGACCAAGAATTAAAGATGCTCCACTGCAGGCATAATAACTTGAAGTTAATTGGACAAGTCACGTGACTCACAACAGAAGGTTTCCACTCATCTTCCGATGACTGAATGTCCCCAATTTGCCTTTATCCAAATCAAGAAGCGACAATATTCAGCTAGTCACCCAATCCCAATTTAATAAAGCATGGTTTCCATATGCAGCAAAAGTCATAGAGGCTGACAGTCCTATCAATAGAAAATACATATGGAAGCATAATCATCTCTCAGTTTGTTCTTTCTGAAAATAAGATGTATCAAGTACAGGTGCAGCTACTAAAAACTAAACAATGTAGAGAGGAAGAAGGAGAACTCAAAAGACAAATTCCTGTTTGCTTGTATGTACTAATAAAGATTGTTCTCCATACATCCCACATAGAATAGAGTTTGGAGAGGTTTTTAGGATGTAGGTTGTATTAATCAGGGTTCTCTAGGAGAGCAGACCAACTATATATATATATATATGTAAAATATATTACGAGGTTTTTTTTTGGAAGGAATTAGCTCACATGACTGTGAGAAGGGACAAGTCCAAATTCCATAGCGCAGGCCACAAGCTGGGAACTCTGATGAAAGTTTTTGATGAATTCCCCAGGAGAAGATGGCTGGCTGAAGTAGAGATGGAAACCCTTCCTTCTGACTTCTGAAAATCTTTTCAAGGCCGTCAACTGTCTGAATGAGACGTCTCTCATTGTTGTAAGCAGTCTCCTTTGTTGATTATAGATGTAATCAGCAATAGATGCAATCAATTTACTGATGATTTAAATCCACAAAAATATCCTCACAAATACAATCAGGCCACTGCTTGCTTTACCAAACATCTGGACACCGTAACCTAGCCAAGTTGACACATGAACTTAACCATCACAGTAGTCTTAGAGAGTTAATGTGAAGACACAGCAACAGTCATTTAGAAGTTCGTTAGAGAAACAATTTAGGATAACGAAGTAGAAAGAGGTAGAGAATCCAAGTGTTAGGACAAAGTTAATTGACTAGCTAGGAAAAGGAACTTCAAGAGTAGTAGCACTGAATTACATGGAAAGAAATGAGTATTCTTCTAATGCTGTGTTTAAGTTTCACTTTTTAAAAAACTTTTAAATTATTAATTCTATAATTGGTATGTGTTTTTCTCTTGAATTCCATGCTTCATAGTGATAGCTCTCTCTTTCTGTTTTCCTTTTTCCCAAAATTATTTCAAATGATAAATGAAGAAAATCAAAGCACTCTGTCAAAAGAGATCACTTTTGTTAGCACCTTAAAACCAAATTTCTTAGCTTATAATACATAAAGATGGAACCTTCATCTTTATCACTTGTAGTCAATCTACTTTCATTCTACATGGGCAAATACTTCTGCTATGTATTTGAAATTTATTATTGACAATTACCATGTTTTATATGACCACTACAGGGAGAATATGAATAGTAAGAAAAAGAAAAGTTGCAGGTAAATAATTCATTTCTTTTTCTATAATAGTAAAGGATAATCCTCTGTATTTTCCATAGGATATTTTAAGGTCAACGTCTGGTCTCAGATTTGAAAGACAATACTTATACCCTTGCCAATATATAAATAGAGACTTTTAAAAGTCTATAGCAGTAATTCTCAAGATGCATTCTATTGAATTTTTCCATGATATATATGTAGATGTTGCAGAGAAAAATGGTTTTTGATCAACTAAGTCTGGAAGCACTGGTTTAACATATATATATTAATTAAGGACAACTCAGAACATCTGATATGATTAAATGTTCAGTGAATTTCAAAGGCAGTAGATTATTCAGAGTTTCACATTTTATTTAACCAGGAAACCAAAGCACTGAGCATCCTGTGATATTAGTGTTTTGCAGCACATACTTTGGTAAATGCTGTCCTATGGATTTATAAAACAGATGAATCTTTCACAAGTAAATGTGCAATGGCAAATTTATATACCTTTTATTCCTAGGATAGGAATCATGAAATATAGTTGTAGTTCATGTTATATATAGTTATATATAGTGTTAAAGATCATGAATTATAGTAGTTCTACTCTTTTAATCATCACACAAAATGAGAGGTCTTTGCTTTATGCATCCTGAAATACAGTTATGCCCTCTAAGTTGATGGAAACCAGTTGATGACAGATTATTTCAACTTAGACTTACTTTTGCCCAACAGTTTCTACAGACCAGTATAAAAAGGGATCTTAGGTGTTTTAATCCAAGTCTATGGGAAAGCAAGGAAAAATGGGATAGACTTTTAGCTTATGAGTTTGTGTTCTTTAGAGTGACCATTTATTTGTAAAAAAAAATGCAATCCAATATAGTTTACTAATTATTGTAAAAAAACAAACAAACAAACAAAACACCTCAAAGTCATAAAATGAGATGCAGGAATTAAATGAACCAGTCACCACCTTGATAAATAAAAAGTGATTAAGTTCAACATATAACCTAAGTTGCTTACAAGGTTTATCTCCACATTTAGAGAAGACTATTTAAATATGCATTTCCTACAAAGTACAAGCACAAGTATGTTGTTCAGAGCAACACAATGTATCTCTATTTGGCCTCCACTTAAGTCATTTACTAGCTGTGTGATCTTGAATGAGGTACTTAACCTCTTTGTGTTTCAGAGTCCTCATAAGTAAAATGGGAAAACTAATTATCTATCTACCAATCTATCTATGGATCATAAAGATATTGTGAGGATTAAATGAGTTAATGTGTATAAAGCATTGAGACCAATGCTTGGTGCAGAGAGTTCTAGTTTGCGAATGCTGCCAGAATGCAAAACACCAGAAATGGATTGGCTTTTATAAAAGGGGGTTTAATTGGTTACACAGTTACATGCTTAAGGCCATAAAGTATCCAAGGTAATGCATCAACAATCAAGTACCTTCACTGGATGTCCAATGGCATCCTGAAAGCCTCTGTTAGCCGGGAAGTCACGGCTGGCATCTGCTCCAAAGTTCTGGTTTCAAAATGACTTCCTCCTAGGATGTTCCTCTCTAGGCTGCAGTTTCTCAAAAATGTCACTCTTAGCTGCTGTTGGGGTGTTTGTCCTCTCTTAGCTTCTCTGGAGCAAGAGTCTACTTTCAACGGCCATCTTCAAATGGTCTCTCATCTGCAGCTCCTCTCTCAGCTTCTGTGCATTCTTCAGAGTGTCCCTCTCGGCTGTAGCAAGCTCACTCCTCTGTCTGATCTTACATAGTGCTCCAGTACTCAAGGCCCATGCTGAATGGGCAGGGCCACACCTCCATGGAAATTATCTCATCAGAGTTATCACCTGCAGCTCGGTGGGTCACATCTCCATGGAAACACTCAAAGGATTCCAAAATCTAATCAACACTAATATGTCTGCCCACATAAGATTGCATCAAAGAATATTGCTTTTTCTGGGGGAAATAATATATACAAACTGGTACACAAAGTAAATGTTCAATATGCTTTAGATAGTATCATTAACTTCATTATAATTATTATCTGCTAAGTTATATGCTTGTTACTGGGGACACTTACAACAGTGAGCAAGACAGACAAGCTCTCTGCCTTTAGGAAACTTAAGGTCCACTGGGAGAGAGACATAAATAAATCAAAGAAACAAACAAATAAATGCAAATAATAGATGCTCTAATGGAAAGAGTGTGCTGCCATTGAGACTATACTGGGGGTCCACTGTAGCTAAGTTGATAAAGAGAACAGAAGAATATATTTAGACTGATATTTAAATATCTTGTACCAGTCAAGTGAAGAACATGGGAAAGCATATTTTCAGGTAAAAGAACAGCACACGAAAATGCCTAGAAATAGGAGATCTAGAGAGCCATGGTCCCAGCAGGAAATAAGTGGCACACTCAAATTAGGCTAATTGGAAGAGAGTTAAAGAAGGAAGTAATTACAAAGTTTTAATCATAAAATGCAGCTTCTTGGACCTAGTAATAAATAGAGGAGCTATCACTACTGCCAAGCCAAAAGGCTGAAGGGGGGCAAGGGGCAGTGGTTACCAGAACCCAGATGGGGAGGAGGAAGGAGGGCACGTATATCAGGCCACCTTAAGAGGAGCTTGACCTTAGAAGGGATAAAACCAGCCAGAGGTGACCTCACAGGGAGAGAGCCAGGGAAGAAATATCCTTTCCTTCAGATCTGCTAGGACACTTTATTAGCCAGCCCAATCAGAATTCAGAAGGCAAGGAACCCATTGATGCAATCTAATCAGGTCAACCTCCTCACACAGAGGTCAAGTTGGAGAAAGGAGAGAGGAACAATACAGGCAAATGGAAGATATCTAGCACTGTGAATTAGAAGAACTGAAAGAAAACCAGTATGGATAGAATATAGTGATTAAGAAAAGAAGTGCTAACAGAAGGATGGATAAACAGGCAGGGACTGAATTATTTAGGGACAGGCAAGGTATTTAGATTTTACTCTAAATGCAACTGGAAGTCATTGAAAGATTTAGAGAAGAGAATGCCATAATCCAACTGAAATTTTAACAGATTACCTTTTCTGGTAAGTGAAGATTAGATTGGAAGAGCCTAAGTGGAAGCAGGAGGCCCATATGGAAACTTTGGTGATAATCTAGACAAACACAAAAAAATGTGATGGTGGTCTGGATTAGGGTGGAAACCATGGAGATGAGATGCAGAGAAGTGGACAGATGCAAATTAACAGTTGAACTGACAGGACTTTCTCATTTATTTTATCTGTGGGTAAAAGAAAGGGAGAAATCAAAGATTCCTCTGGGTTTTCAGCATAAACAACAAGCTGAATGTTGTTCAGTGGGGAAGATAGGGCAGGAAGAGCTTTGGGAGAGGAGGATAAGGAATTCAACCTTGGATATCAACTAGGCAACAAATACCTAAGTCACTAGCTCAGAGAAGTTGTCTAACAGAGGAACAAAGTCATCAGAATGTATTAATAATTAAAGCCATAGGAAGAGAATTGATGAGATTGCCTAGAGAGAATGTCATGAAGAACAAGAAGAATCTTTCTGATTTATCAAGGCAATTTTTCATATAAACAAGTTGTTGAAAATGGAAATATTTACATTTTTGTGTCCTAGACAACTTTGGTGGTCTGATGAAACCTATGAACTCCATCTCCAAGTAATGTTTTCAAGTGCATAATGTAAAACACACAGGATAACAAAAGAAACCAATTATAAGTCTAGAGATAAGTCTAGTAACAACTGTAATTTTAAAGTAGTGATGAGCACAAGGATGTTTTGTGGTAACTGTAACAATTGGAATTTGGAATAAAAACAAATCTGTTCCTTTTCCTAATGATAAGATCACAGATATTCTCATTCTATTGTGAGTGTGTCTACATTCAAAATGAAGGAAATATTAAACGTTAGGGAGTATTCCCTACCCTCAAAGAGGTCACTGTCTTGGTACGACTGGGTGGTAGGAAGGAAGGAGAGAACACCAAAGTCATTAAACAATTGCACTGTGTTGAGAGAATGTTTTTATGCAAAAGGAATGCTCAGTGAGCTATGGGAGCACAGTGGAAGGCATTAGGAACTCTTTGTGGATGTCTCTTTAGCCATGTCAGTAAACAATAAGTGTTTGACATTTCATATAAAGCAGTAGCATGAGAACATAAATGGAATCTGAAACAAGTAATCAAAAGCAGCAATAGCACAGCTACTCCAGGCATTGTCTTTGTCTTCTCTGTAATATCATCTCTCAATTGTCTCACAACTGCTATTTCTTCCACGCTCTCAGAAACATCCTCACCTGACCAACAGAACTAGGGTATTCCTTTGAACTTACAAATTGCTTATGTAGACTTTACTTCACTTACATGGCTCAGCTCCTCACTTCATTCTGGTCTCTGCTCTAATGTCACCTTATTGGAGACCTTCCCCCATCACTCAATGCAAAATTGTTGTCTCCATTGCTCTCTACCTACTATCTGATTTTTTTTTTCCATTTCATTTACAAAGATTTTATTATGAACTTTTATTTTGAGCTCATAGATCACATTTTTAATCTGTGTTCACCAGCTTTTCCCTCCAAAAAAGCTCCCAAAGTTATTTAAAAAAATAGAAATTTATAAATATACAGTGAGAATCATGCATAGATGTGGGGATTTTCTTTTTGCAATTTTACTGAGATATATTCACATACTTTACAAACCTTCCAAAGTATACAATCCATGGCTCACAACATCATCATATAGCTGTGCATCCATCCTCATGATCAATTTTAGAACATTTTCATTACTCCAGAAAAGAAATAAAAATAAAAAATAAAACCCAAATCTTCCCATACCCCTTAGCCCACCGTATTGCTGAACCATAGTGTTGGTGTGGTTCATTTGTTACTGTTGATAAAAGAATATTAAAATATTACTGTTACCTCTGGTCCATAGTTTGCAATAGGTATGTTTCTCCCATATACACCTCTGTTATTAACTACTTGTATTGGTGTCATATGTTTTTTCTAATTCATGAAAGAATTTTTAAATATTTTTCTATACTTGTACATTAATCACAGACATTGTCCACCACAAGATTCACTGTGCTATACAGTCCCATGTTTTAACCCCCATCTTTCCTTCTGGTGACATACATGACTCTAAAACTTCCCCTTTCCACCACATTCACATAGCATTCAGTACTGTTAATTATTCTCACAATAACATGCTACCATCACCTCTGTCCATTTCCAAATGTTTAATTTCAACCTGGTTAAACATTCTACACATATTAAGCAACTGCTCCCCATTCTTTAGCCTCATTCTATACCCTGGTAATTTATATTCTATATATTATGCCTATAAGTTTACATATTATAATTAGTTCATATCAGTGAGATCAAATAGTATTTGTCCTTTTGTGTCTGACTGATTTCACTTAACATAATATCTGGGCCTTGGCTTAGCACATCCTGGGGCATTTTCATCTATCTGCTCTCTGTGTAAGCTCCCTTTAAAGGACTTCAGTAAACTAATCAAGACCTACTCTGAATGGGCGGGGTCAAATCTCCATGGAAACATTCAATTAAGCAGTCACACCCTAACCAAAAACATTAATAACTCTGCCTCCACAAGATTGCATTAAAGAATATGGTTTGGGGGGGGACATAATATATCCAAACCAGAAAATTCCACACCTTGGACCCCATAAAGACATGTTCTTTCCATATATAAAATACAGTCATCCCATCACAAAAACTTAAAACATTTCAGTAACAGTAGGTATGTCCTAAAACAGTAGTTTTGTCCTAAGGCAACATTCCCCTCTAGCTGTGGGCCTGTGAAACTTAGAACAAGTTATCTGCTGCCAATATATAAAGAGGGGACTGTCAAAGAATAAACATTCCCATTGCCATAGGAAGAAATTGGAAGGAAAACAAAGTTCAAAAGTCTGAAACAGTTCCTAAAACCCACAGGGCAAACTCCATCAGATTTCAAAGTATGAGCATCATTTATGGAATGACATTTTATCTTCAGGGCTTGAGAGAATAGGAGTCAACCCTTTCCAAGGGCCTTTGCAGCAGCCCTTTTCTCTCCAAATGCTGGGGTGGGTGCTCCAATGTATCCACCCACTGGGGAGGCCACCTTCTTGGCTCTATCCTCCTCAAGTGTCAGGGTGCCACCCTGAATCTGCCTCTCTGGAGCAAAGGCTCTCCTTTCTCCAAACAGTGGAGTGGGGGCCAGACTCTCCCCAATCCCTGGGGAATATGCTCCACCCTTTCTGAGGCCTGGGGAAGCAGCACTCTTCCTGAGCACCAAGACAGAAGACCCACCCTCTGCCTCTGGGGCAAACTCACCCTTTCCACATGCATGGGTTGCTCTGCTTTCCTTGCCCAAGATTTCTTGATTCCAGACCTCAGTTTCCATAGTTCTGTCTTTGAAGAAGTTTTTCCTTCAATTTGTTCCTTCCCTATCCCCTCCAGTCCAGACCGGCAGTGGTTCCATCTATACAGATCTCACAAAACATTTGTTGGCTTGGCATGCAACTTACAGGGCTCAAAACTGTCAAACAATAGAACTTTCCACAAATCCTTTCTGGATAAGTTTATCTCCAATCCTAGCTTGTACTGAAATGGCTGGCTGGTTCCAGGTTTCATTAAACCCTCACATGGAGCTCTAGCCTTTGGGGGTTTCACTTTCTGGAAGCCTAAAGTTTTCCAGACCATCATTTCTGGTTTCTTTGAACCCAAGAGTTCATTTCTTAGCTTATCTCTTTCCTCTCACATTTTACTACAAGCTGCAAGGAGAAACAAAGCTATATCTTCCACATGTAGTTTGGAGTGCTCTTCAGCTAAGTATCTCAGGTTTTTGCTTTCAAATTCTACCTTCCATCTGGCACCAGGATTCAATTTTGCCAATTTCTCTGCCATTTTAAAACACATTGTCTTCCTTCCAGTTTGCAACAACACATTCATCATTTCTGCTTAAGCCTTGATCAGAAGTATTTTTAGAGTCTGTATTTCTACCAACAGCCTCTTCAAAGCAATCTAGGCCTTTTCTATCAAGCTCCTCACAATTCTTCCAGAGTCTTCTCTTATCCATTTAAAAAGCCATTCCAACATGTATTTGCAAACTCAACAGCACCCCACTCCTGGTACCAAGCTGTATTCTCTAGGGAAACAGAACCAATAAAAGATAACTGTAAATATGAAATCTTATAAAAGTGTCTAATGCAACTTTTGGGATTTACAAGTCCAAATTCTGTAGGGAAGGATGCACAAGTTCAAATTCCATAAGGCAGAATGCACAAGTCCAAATTCCATAGGGCAGGCAGCAAGCTGGCAATTCTGATGAAGGTCTTTGATGAGCACCTCAGGAAAGGCTGGCTGGCTGAAGAAGTGAAAGTTCTCTCTCTTCTACATTAAAAGTCTTCAATTGATTGGATTAAATCCAGCTGATTGAATTCTCTCATTGTGGAAGACATGCCCTTTGTTGATGTAATTAGCCACAGATGCAATCAATTGACTGATGATTTCATAAACCAGCCTTCTGGTTTATTAACCAACCACAAATGTCCTTGCAGTAATGGTTAGGCCAGTGTTTGCTTGAACATACACCTGGGTACCATCACCTGGCCAACTTGACACATGAACCTAACCATCATACTCAACTACTCTCCAGGAAATTCTGGCTGGTTGAAGAAGTGAAAGTTCTCTCTCTTCTCCCTTAAAAGTCTTCAACTGATTGAATTAAAACCAGCTGATTGAATTCTCTCATTGTGGAAGACATGCCCTTCATTGATATAATTATCCACAGATGTAGTCCATTGACTGATGATTTAATAAACCAGCCTTCTGGTTTATTAACCAGCCACAAAAGTCCTCGGCAGTAATGGTTAGGCCAGTGCTTGCTTTACCAGACACCTGGGCACCATCACCTGGCTAAGTTAACACATCAACCTTACCATCACAGTGGCTGTACCATTTTACATTTTCACCATCAGTTAATAACTGTTCCTATTTCACTACATCCTCTCCAACACTTGTAGTTTCTTGTTTGTTGAATAGTGGTCATTCTAGTAGGCATAAGAGGATATCTCTTTGTGGTTTTGCTTTGCATTTCCCTAATAGCTAATGAAGATGAATATCTTTTCATATGCTTTTTAGCCATCTGTACTTACTCTTGGGAAAAATGTCCATTCATATCTTTTGCCCATTTTTAATTGGGTTGCTTGTCTTTTTATTGTTAAGTTGTAGCCTGGATAACAAACCCTTATCAGAAAAAGGTGGTTTCCAAATATTTTCCCCCATTGAGTCAGCTCCCTTTTCAACCTTTTGACAAAGTCCTTTGAAATACAGAAGTATTGAACCTGGAGGATAAAATATGTTCATACATCTATTCTTTCTTTCATTGCTTGTATTTTGGGTATAAGGTATCAGAAACTACCTCCTATCACTAAATATTGAAGATATTTCCCTCTATTTTCTTCTAGGAGTTTTATGGTACTGGCTCTTACATTCAGGTCTTTGATCCATTTTGAGTTAATTTTTGTATAGGGTGTGAGATAAGGGTCCTCTTTCATTCTTTTGATTATGGATGTACAATTCTCCCACCACCATTTATTGAAGAGACTGTTCTGCCCCGCTTGAGTGGACTAGGGATACTTGTCAGAAAACAACTGACCAGACTTCTGGGAAGATAGTGGAATAGGAGAGACAGAGCAAACTTTTCCTTTGTGAAAAAAACTAGAGAAAAGACAGAAAATGCCTAGGACAGTGGTTCCAGAGTACAAACAGCCAGAGAAGGACCTCCACAATATATAGTGGGGGCTTGGATGAAAAAAGTGGAGAAATTATGTCTCAAAAGACAGGGTGAGTTTATTCAACCAGGGCCACTGGGGGCTGGCAGTTGTAAGCCAGCCACTGAGCAGGGAAGGGGGCATCTCTCCATTCCCATGCACCCATCTCAGCAGTTAGCTGGGGAGATAATCTTTCTCTGTCCAGCAGCTGGGAGATCCCATGAGGGAACTTGGGAAACAATAGACCTGTGATGACCACACACAGAAAACCCAGAACATTTACTCTTCCACCATGGAAACCTATGGTGTGCATGCATGAGGGGTGGGGATAAGCAAGGGTGCTACACAGAAGCACTAGGAGCCTCTCCCCCACCACAGAAGCACACAGGTGCTCAGAGAAGCAGGAATCAGGGCACACTTGAGTAGGAGGGTGAAATATGCAGCCCAACAGCCTGAGAGTGATTCACTCAAAGACCCAGGAATCAGCAGACCCACTGTGCCATTAAGCAGATTCTCTGCTGGAATGCACAGGACCCACTTCCCACCTCCTGGGCTCCTAGTCCCCAGTACACACAGAGAATGGCTTCACTGACCAGATTTCCACCTGGATTTGATCCCACTCACAGTGCAGCTGCAGTTAGGGAAAAGCTGGCTTGAGGGTAAGAAGTGGCTTAAGAGCACCATCTGCTGGAAAGACAGTGAAAGTGCACTCCAGCAAGCTGTCATTCTGCCAAATTCTATATAAATATACACATAATCCTGCATTTCCCAAAACAGCCTTATCAAGATAAGGAAATGCCCTGAAATCAACAGAAAATCACAAGCATATGAAGATCCCAGAAGATATGGACAAATGACCAAATTAAAAAGCCAGAGGAAAAACCAAACTTGGAGCAATTAATCAAAGAACTACATACAAATCTCCAAAATAACTTCAGTGCATTGGCTAAAGACATAAAGGACAACAAGAAGACTCTAGAGGAACATAAAGAAGAATTTGAAAAAGTTAAAAAAAAATAGATCTTATGGAAATATAAGATACTGTAGATCAAATTTAAAATATACTAGGGACACAAAAAAGCAGATTTGAAGAGGCATAAAAAAGAATAAGTGAAGTAGAGGACAAAGCAATTGAATGTGAATGCAAAAAAGAACAAATGGTGAAAAAAAAAATGGAAAATTTGAAATGGATCTCAGGGAAATGATGGATAACATGAAGCACACACATATAAAATCATTGATGTCCCAGAAGGAGAAGAGAAGAATAAAGAAATAGGAAGAGTATTTGAGGACACAATTGGGGAAAAGTTCCCAGTCCTTCCAAATGACATAAATATGCAAATCAAAGAAGCCTAATGAACTCCAAATACAATAAATCCAAATAGACCCACTCTGAGACATAGAATAGATTGTCAAATGCTGAAGAGGAGAAAGTCTGGAACGTATCAAGAGAAGTGATTCACCACATAAAAGGGAAAACAAATAAGACTAAGTACTGACTAATCAACAGTCACCATGAAGGTGAGAAGGCAGTGGTGTGACATATTTAAGATTATGAAAGAGAAAACTTTGTGAGTCAAGAATTTGTATCCAGCAAAGTACTGCTTCAAAAGTGAGGAAGGGTTTAAAATTTTCACAAACAAATGCTGAGAGAATTTGTTAACTAAAGACCTGCCCTGCAAGAAATACTAAAGGGAGTTCTACCAGCTGAGAAAAGAAGAAAAGAGAGAGGTGTGAAAAATGGCACAGAATTGAAGAGTAATTTAAAGGAAAAAAAGAAAGAGGGGGGGAAATAGATCTGACAAATAAAAACCAAGAGATAAGATGAGTTATTTAAGAACTGCCTACACAGTAATAACTTTGAAGGTGAAAGGATTAAATTCATCAATTAAAAGATACAGTCTGGCAGACTGGATTAAAAAAGTATTATCCATTGACAGGCTGTTTACAAAAGACTCATCTTAGACCCAGTGACACAAAGAGATTGAAAGTGAAAAGATAGATAAAAATATTCCATGAAAGCTTAAGCCAAAAGAAAGCAGGGTTAGCTATACTAACACGAGACAAAATAGATTTTAAATGAAAAAATATCATAAGAGACAAAGAGGACACTATATATTAATTAAAGGGAAAATTCACCAAGAAGAAATAACAATTATATTTTTTATGCACCCAGTCAAGGAGCTCCAAAGTACATGAGACAAACATTGGCAAAACTAAAGAGAGAAGTATATGTTTCTATGATAATACAGGGAGACTTCAATAAACCACTCTCTTCTATAGACAGAATAAGTAGACAGAAAAACAATAAGGAAATTGAAAACCTGAACAATGTGAAAAATGAATTAGGCTTAACACACAAATGTAGATCACTACATCCCAAATTACCAGGATAGACATTCTTCTCTAGCATCTATGGAACATTCTCCAAGATAGAACATTTGCTGGGACACAAAACAAGTCTCAATAAATTTTAAAAAATTGAAATTATTAAAAGCTCATTTTCTGACCATAATGGAATGCAACTAGAAATCAATAACCACCAAAGAACCAGAACTTTCACAAATATACAGAGGTTAAACAACAAACTCATAAACAATCAGTGGGACAAAGAAAAAAATTGCAAGAGATATCCAGAAATATCTAGAGACTAATGAAAAACAGAACACAGCATATCAAAACCTATGGGATGCAGTGAAGGTGGTGCTGAAAGGGATATTTATAGCTTTAAATGCATACATTAAAATGGAAGAAAAGCTAAAACCGAAGTTCTAACTGAACAACTGAAGAAGCTAGAGAATGATCAGTAAAACAACTCTAAAGCAAAAAGAAGAAAGGAAATAACAAAGATTAGAGGAGAAATACATGATCTGGAGAAAGAAAGACAATACGGAGAATAAATAAAACCAAAATTTCAATCTTTGAGAAGATCAACAAGATTGACAAACCCTTAACTAGACTGACAAAGTCAAAAGAGAGAAGACACAAGTAAAATCAGAAATGAGAGAGGGGATCATTATTATTTATCCCTAAGAAATTTTAAAAATCATAAGAGGATAATATGAACAACTGTACTCCAATAAACAAGACAACTTAGAGGAAATGAACAATCTCCTGGAAACAAGTGAACAACCTAGACTGACCCAAGTAGCAATAAAAGACCTCAACAAACCAATCACAAGTAAAGAGATCCAATCAGTCATCAAAAAGCTTCATACAAAGAAAAGCCCAGGGCCACGTCTTCACAAGGGAATTTTACCAAACTTTCCAAAAAGAACTAACACCATTCCTGCTCAAACTCTTTCAAAAAATTGAAGAGAAAAGAACACTACTGAACTCATTTTATGAAGCTAACATCACTCTAATACCAAAACCAGATAAAGATACTACAAGAAAGGAAAACTACAGGCCAATGTTCCTAATGAATATAGATGCAACTGTTCTCAACAAAATACTTGCAAAGCGACCCCAAAGGCACATTAAAGAATTATACACCACAAGTATGATTCATTCCAGGCATGAAAGGGTGGTTCATCATAAGAAAATCAAGTAATGTAACACAGCACATTAACAAATTGAATGGGAAAAACCAAATGATCATCTCAATAGATGCTGAAAATGCATATAACAAAATTCAGCATCTTTTTGATAAGAACACTTCAAAAGGGAGGAATTGAAGGAAACCTCCTCAACATGATAAAGGGCATTTATGAAAAACCCACAGCCAGCGTAATACTCTATGTTGAGAGACTGAAAGCCTTCCCCCTAAGATCAGGAACAAGGCAAGGATGCCCACTGTCACCACTTGTTATTCAATATTGTGCTAGGTGTTCTAGCCAGAGAAACCCAGCAAGACATAGAGACAAAAGAAAAGGAAGAAGTAAAACTGTCATTATTTGCAGATGATATTATATTTGGAAATCCTGAGAAATTGATTACAAAGCTACTTGAGCTAATAAACAAATTTAGCAAAGTGGCAGGATACAAGATTAATGCATGAAAGTCAGTGATGTTCCTACACACAAGTAATGACCTAATCGAAGAGGCAATCAAGACAAAAATTCCATTCATAATAGCAACTAAAAAAATCAAGTAACTAGGAATAAATTTAACCAAGGATATAAAAGACTTCTACACATAAAATTGCAAACTTGTACTAAAAGAAATCAGAGACCTCAATAGTTGGAAAGATATAATGTGTTCATGGATAGGAAGGCTAAACTTCATTAAGATGTCAATTCTACCCAAACTCATCTACAGATTCAATGCAATGCCAATCAAAATTCCAACAACCTACTTTGTAGACCTGGAAAATCTAGTTAACAAATTTTTTTGGAAAGGAAAGGGGCCTTGAATTGCTAAAAACCTTCTAAAGAAGAAGAAAGAAGTGGGAGGCCTTACACTTCCTGACTTTAAGGCTTAATATAAAGCCACAGTTGTCAAAACAGCATGGTGCTGGCACAGAGATAGACATATTGATCAGTGCAATCAAATTGATTGATTTGATTCAGAAATAGAACCCCAGGTCTACGGCCAACTGATTTTTGATAAAGCCCCCAAGTTCACTGAACTGGGATGGAACAGCCTCTTCAACAAATGGGGCATGGAGAACTGGATATCTATATTCAAAAGAATGAAAGAGGACCCTTACCTCACACCCTTTACAAAAATTAACTCAAAATGGATCAAAGACCTTAATATAAGAGAAAGTACTATAAACTGCGGTCGCAGTTGATTCGTCTGGGGGGGGGGGGGGCGGCCGGTTGCTGAACCCTCGGCTCTCGGCGTTGCTCGGAGGGTACCGGCGGCGGGGGCTCTTTCCCGGAGGCGAGGGCGAGGCGGGGGACTGGGCCCGGTCCCCGGCGGAGGCGTGCAAGGTGTGGAGGGCGGCGAGAAGGAACAGGCAGGACACGGTTCTTTGAGGGTGAAGAAGCCAAGAGAGTTTATTAGGGGTGAGCACAGGTTATATAGGCTGGCATAGAGGGCAGGGGTTGTTACAAGCCAATGCTGAGGGGATAAAGGCTAGGATTGGTTCTGAGAGGGTGCGGAGGTTAGGATTGGTTCTAAGAGGGCACGGAGGCTGTTTGAAAAGGGGCGGGAGTTGCTCTGGCAACGGTGTCTGGCAACAATGTATGCGCACTGGTGGTGATGAAAGTTGCACTGGCAACGGGGAGTGTCCGGGCAAGATAAGGGGGTGGGGAAAAGGCGGTTCCCTCCGGCAAGTCTCCCCTAACGGTGGTATTTTGGGTGAGGAAATGGGGCCTGCCTCCGGCCTCACTTTCTCAGGCCTGGGGGGCAGTGGAGGGCGCTGTCACCCGTGCCCACCACCCTCCCCAGGGGCTGATCAGGTCCCCCAGCCCAGGCCCGCCAAGTCGAAGCACGTAATCAGTATCCCGCATTTCCCCCTTCTTTTCTAATTAAAGGAAGAAGCTTACCGGAGAGGTCCGCTAAGGGATGAGGGAAGGGGGAGGCCAGGGAGGGGAAAAGGGGTTGACGGTGGCTCAGCGAGGCTGGAGCTTGGCGTTGGTGTGGCGCCCGGGCGCTCGACAGGGGCCTTGCTGCTTGCGGGATGGACGAGGGTGGCGACGCTGAGGAGGGTTAGCTTCTTCAGTGGAGGCAAGTTGTTGATACTGGACTTGCACAAATGATGAGAGGACAGCATTGGTATTGGCCTGGCTTGTAGCAAGTTGGCGAAGTCTGCAGATAACCCAGGGTCCTAGGGTGAGAGCTAGAATAATTATTAGTAGGGGGCCTATGAGGGGGAGGAGGTAAGGGAGGAGGGAGGTAAAGATGTGGGACCAATAGTTGGCAGTTTCACGGTCCCTTTTGCGCTGTTCTAGTCCCTCTCGGACTTTCTTTAGGCTGTCTTCGGCGAGATTTGTGGAATTGGCATAGACACAGCATTCTTCTCCTAGAGCGGCGTAAAGGCCTCCTTCTTTGAGGAGAAGAAGGTTGAGACCTCGGCGGTTTTGGAGCACTACCTCAGAGAGGGAGTTAACAGAATTTTTAAGATGGGAAATAGCGTTTTGTAGGTGACGAATGTCCTCGTCAACAGCCGCCCGGAGGTGAGTTAGGGCGGAACCTTGACTGGCTAACGCAGCGATTCCGGTGCCAGCGCCTGCAAGACCTAGGAGGGAGGCAATTGTGAGGGCGGTGATGGGCTCTCGCTTTTGCAGAGGGGCAGGAGCTGCAGTTCTTTCCAGGCGGAGGAAGAAGTCTTCCTCGCTGTGGTATAGGACCCTAGGGATAAGGACAATTAGGAGGCAAGTTTCATTAGTTGTATTGAGGGTTTGCACATTAAGGCAGGGGGTAAGTCCTGTAGAGGAGCAGAGCCATTGGGAGGAGTTGTGGGGAATAAGAAACTTGGCAGAGCTGCTGGGAGATGAGTAGTTGGCACAAGCTGTGAGGTTGGGAGAGTTACTTGAGCGAGGGTGGATGCACTTTCCTGTAAAGGAGACTGAATGAAAGGTTAGGGGGACGGCAGAGGTATTCCAATTGCATTCCGAGGGGCTGTCCTCTGTGTTTTCTGAAAAGGAGAGGTTGGAGGCAACTGGCTCATACAGGGGGGAGGAAGTGGAGAGGCAAAGCCAATAAGAGGAGGTAAGATTGGGGATGGAGGAATTCACTGAGGTGAAGGCCGCTTGGATAAGGCCGAGGAGGGGAGAGGAGTAACGAGAGGGGGGCAGAAACGGTTGGGATGGTGGTGTTGGCGATGCGCTGTTTGTAGCTGAGGTGCAGTTTCCGGATGCGCTGCTTGTACTTGAGGTGCGGCTGGAGGGCTGTGGAAAAAGGGGGTTCACTCGGACTGGGGTCCAGGCCCAGGTGTACTGTTGTCATCTGGTGCACCAGGTTGCGAAGACGACGGCGTTCTCGTCTCGTTAGACGCGTGGTTGCTGGTGGCGGGCCGGATTGCCCTTCCTGGGATCCAGATTGGTTGTGCTGCATCATCTGGGAAAACACAAGCAAACCCGCGCCCCTGGGCGAGGAGTGGGGAGGGACCCTTCCAGGCATTATTCTCTGGGTCCTTCCAGTAAACCATCGGGGCCTGGGTGGGCCTATACGAGGGCCCCCAATGTTTATGTAAGGGCGAAAGCCCTTCCTTATTGAATGTGAGTAGATTAAGGTGAATAAGGGCTGCTATGATAAGGTCCCCTGGCAGTATTCAGATCACTTTTCATTTTGCAAGCACACATTTTCTCATGATAGTGATGTTAGTAATGCCATTCTATAGGCTAATAACCATAAAGAAAAGTCAAATGCTTAAAATTTATCTGCCAATTTTTTTTGGTTGCAAGGGTGGGTAATGGGTCACAAAAAGAAGTATCAAAGAAAATAACCTGTCAGTTTGTGAATTTTAGTTTGAGATCTATATAAAAACCTCAAAAGACAGCTTGTGTTTTATAAATAAAACCCAGGGCATTTTGAAAATAGCACTTGGATTTAAATTGCACATCAAATCATGCAGAGCTTAAAATGTTTGTATTTGTGCAGCCAAACAGGCATTCAGACATTCAATAATTCATTGGTATATAAATCCATGTAATTTTGAAGGAAAGGCTGAAAATCAAGTACTATAGAATGTTGAAAAATTATATAATTATGATGCTGTTAATTTACATTGAAAATTAATGTAATTTGCTAATGTAATGTAAAGAGTAGCTTATGAATATCAGATGATACTAAAATAAATACTGATCTTAAAGTTCACATGTGTCATTTAGTAAAGCACGGCAGGGTGACAGCGGCTGTGGTGTCATTTTGGGGCATATGTTACTAAATTCCACATGACTAGTAAAGCTATCCCAAAACAACCAGATGGCTATTTCTAGATCCCACTTTCCCACTTAGACTTTGTGCAAAATCAGTTCATATTGTGATTGCATCCAATTTTTCCCAACCTCTGATCCAGACCCTGTTATATACCATGTGACATTAGGCAAGTCAACTAATAGGATGTTATTTGTTTCAATAACTATAAAATGAGAATACAGTAAGAATGGGGCTTCTTTATCATTACTGTTTAATTCATTCACTTATTTTTAACTCCATATGTTTAAAAACAAGTCTTGAAAATACAGAAACAATATAACCTGATAAATATTCTTAAAATCAGTAAGAAATTGATTTAAAGTGACAAAAAAATGTTTAGAAAGTATACTGAGTTAGATATGGAGTGAATGCAGACACACACAAACATGTACACACAAAGGAAAGATCAGGAAATAAGATAGATGTGGGTATTGAGTACAGAAATACAATAATCACAAGACATTAAATCGTATTCCCAGCAAAAGCTGGCCACATATTTGGGTCTTAATTTTCTAATAGTCAAGGTAAATAGTGAAATGTGATTAGTTATAAGAGTGTCTAAAATGTTAAACAAGTCAATGTCTTTGATTTCATTTCTGATACTAATATGGGAAGGGAACCTCTGTTACACTCCTCAAAAATAAACACTGTATAGGGACCCTGAATATCCAAAATCTAGTTGAAAGAGAAGAACAAAGTTGGAGAACTCACACTTCCTGATTTCAAAATGTGCCACAAAGCTACAGTAATCAAAACAGTGTGGTACTAGCACAGGGACTGACATATGGAGCAATGGAATAAAATTTAGAATTTAGAAATAAACCCACAGATCTATGGCAAATTGATTTGTGACTAGGATGCCAATCCACTCAATGTGGAAAGAATAGTCTTTTCAACAAATGGTGCCAGGAATACTGGATATTCACATACAAAAGAATGAAAGTGGAGCCCTACCCCACATCATAAACAAAAATTAACTTTATATATATATCAGTGACCTAAATATAAGAGTTAAACTATAAAATTCTTAGAAGAAAGCATAGGGAAATATTCTGAAGATCTTGCATTATGTAATGGATTCTTAGGCTTTACACCAAAAGCACAAGCAACAAAAGAAAAAAAAATGAATTAGGCATCATCAAAATTAAAAACTGTTGTTCTACAAAACATCATCAATAAAATGCAAAAACAACCTGCAGAATGGGAGGAAATAGCTGTAAATCATATGTCTGATAAGGGTTTACTATCCATAATATATAATGAAATCCTACAACTCAATAAGAATAATACAAATTATCCAATTAAAAAATGGGCAAAAGATTTGAATAGATATTTCTCCACAGAAGATACACAATGACCAAGAAGTAAGTGAAAAAGATGCTCAACATCATTAGCATTAGTGATCAAAATCACAATAAGATGTCATCTCACGCCTGCTAGAATAGCTATTATTTAAGAAAACAAAAACAAGACGACAAGTATTTTCAAGGATGCAGAGAAACAGGAAAATGTGTACATGTTTCTGGAAATATAAAAATGGTGTAACCGTTGTGGAAAATCATATGGTGGTTCCACCAAAAGTTAAACATAAAATCACCATATGACCCAGCACCCCTACTTCTAGGTATACACCCCAAGGAATTGAAAGCAGGGACTAGAACAGATATTTGTACATAAATGTTAATAGCAGCATTATTCATGATAGCCGACAAGTGAAAGCAATCAAGCTTCCATTAACAGATGAATAGATAAAACAAAATGTGGTATATACATACAATGGATTATTCAGCCATAAAAATAAAATGAAGCTTCGATACAAACTACAATATGGATGAATCTTGAGGCATTATGTTGAGTGAAATAAGTCAACAACAAAAGGACAAATACTGTGTGATTTCACTTATATTAAATAACTAGAATATGCAAATATAAGGTATTGGGGATTGAATCAGGTCCCCAAGAAAGGGCATGTTCATTTCTCAACGCCTGGTCCTGTGGGTGTGAACCCATTTGTATATAGAACCTTGGAGATATTATTAGTTAAGGCGTGCCCCAACTGAATGAGGGTGAGCCTTAATCCAGTGTAAGTGAACTCCTTATAAGCAAAGGAAATTGGATACAGAGAAGAAGCCACGGGGAACAGCTAGAAGCTGGAAGACAACAGAACTTGGAAGAGAAAGGAGAAGATGCCGCCATATACATTGTCATGTGACAGTAAAGCAAAGGATCAAGGATTGCTGGCAGCCAGCTCTAGAATGACACAGTCATAGGGAGAAAGCATTGCTTTGCTGACTGACGCCTTGACTTTGGACTTCTCCTAGCCTCAAAACCGTGAGCCAATAAATTCCCATTGTTTTATCAAACCCATTGTATGGTATTATTTTTTAGCAGATAGGAAACTAAAATATATAGAAAGTAGACTACAGATTACCAGGGGTAGGGAGTAAATGCTTAATGGGTACAGAGTTTCTGTTTGGGGTAATAGAAAATGTTTGATAATGGATAATGGTGATGGTAGCACAACATTTTGAATATAATTAACTCCACTTAATTAATATCATTAATACCAAGTTGTTAAAATGGAAAATTTTATGTTTCAAATTTTTATCACAATGAAAATTAAAGGGGAAAAATGAACACTTCGTAATGCATCTCCCTTTATAAATACAAGGATGAACAAAATAGTTTCTTGGAACATCCCTCAATATAGTCCAAATGTATCACACCAGAATATAAATCACTGAATAAACAATATAATATATATATAGTATAGTAATATGCTATAATAAAACCTGATTACCTATATTCCTAATTATCTGGCTTCATTTTGAGTTGAGATCTTAAAGTATATAGAGCAGGGTTTCTCAACCTCAGTACAGTTAACATTCTATGCCTGATACTTTGCTGTGAGGGGGCTTTCCTGTGTTTAGCAACATCTCTACCCACTAGATGCCAGTATCACTGCCCTCCCACCCAGGGTGACAAAAATATCTCCAGACATTGCCATATATCCCCCGTGGGGAGGGAAAAATCATCTCTGGTTGATAACCACTATCCTAGAGGAAGGGAAGGATTGCACAAAGTCCTCCATAAATATTATTTCTTCCAAATGTGGTTTGGAAATCTATTAAATAGCTTTCAATTCAAGCTCATTCCATCTCTGAAATACCTAGAAGTACAGGGATTTTTCAGAGAGAATATTATCGATGAGTAAAGATATTTAGGCTTCAAAGATTAGCAGCACTGGCGGAGACTGAAGGAAAGACACCTAGCTATTTCCTGCAAATTCACTGTCTTCCTGGGCTCATCATTCAACTGCATTTTGCAGCCTCTATTGCAGAGAAGTTTAGCTGTGTGACTGAATTCTAGCCAATGGAATGTGAGTAGAAGCGGTAAGTACCATTTCTGAGCAAGACTTAAAAGAAGCTGGTCTAAGTCTTCCCTATTCTTTCGTCCTTTTTTCTGGCAGCTAGCTAGACTATGACGATCACCTGGGATGAAGAATTCACAAGCTGGAATGAACTTTGGCTCCTGATTGGCAAGTGGAGAAAACCTGACAGTCAACTAGGAGCATCTGTGTTAGACTATATTGCAAGCAAGAAATAAGCTTTTATTGTACGTGAACCTTATGTATTTTGGGTCTATATATCACAGTGGTTTAGCTTACGTATACAGTAACATATTATTCATATCCTCTTGCCAAACGAAGTCAAATGAATACACGTGAATTTTCAGTGTTTTTATACATTTATCACATGGATATTTTCATTAGCATTATGTGAAAATAAATTTCATAAACAAGTTTGGTTTTTACACTGTAGGGAATTAGTTTGGAATGGATGTGACACATCTGGATGAGATAGGATATAATGCAGCAGAATAAAATAGTAAATAAACAAAGAATCAAATAGCAAATTATCCAACCCCAGAAATTCTTAAAAGAAAAGTTATAATACTGACTCTCATTATTACTGCTTCTAATCAAATAATGTATAAAGTTAAAGAACCCGCCGTTTAATTATCAGGTCTCTCTTCTCTACAAAGCCTCTCTAAACTGATCCCTCTGTCCACATTAGTTAGTGACTGTATTTCTCATTAATCATGTTTCAATTGTATTTTTTGCTTCATCCCTAGATATCAGAAAGATTGCAAACCCATTTAAATTAGAGCCTGAGTCATGGGTACCTTGTTTTGTCCAACAACATCTAGCTTATATCTTTCAACTCGGTAAATGGCCAATAAACATTTGTGGTAATGATAAAACTTACCCACGTCTTCCACTCACTGGAAACATAAACATTAATATTTGGGAAATAATCATGGGAAAGATTTTATGGTTACCACTTTATAAAAAGCAAAAACAAAAACAGATTACTCTTGATCTAACTAATGATGGAAGTAGCTAAATAGCATCAGCTTAATGTCAGTTCCTTTCTGATATTATCTGACAGCCAAAACTAGATAGACTACTTTGTAAATTAACTTAAAAGGATTTGTATTTGGTGCATTATAAATAAGTTACACTTGTTTCTTATGGAAAGTTGCTTGTTATAGTGGAAAGGACGCTGTCCTGATTTCAAATCCTGTGAAATTTATGGTGATACTCAACCAAAAAGAGTATTTTCTCTCTTTCTTTTTAAGGAGGTAATATTTCATATTGGGGCATTAAATATTTTCATAATTTTGTTAAAAAAGGCTAATACAGTATAATCATTAATATGTAATAATAATAATAGCTATTTTAATTTAAAAAAATAATAGCTATTTTAATTTAAAAAAAATATTTACTTTCATTTTTGAATGAAATTAATAGGATGGATTAAATAATCTAGCCAACAGGTTTTTTATTTCTCCTAATAGTCTGAAATTTATTTTGTAAAAATGTTTCCAGATAATATACTGTTTCTCAATCATTGTCATAATTCACCTCAAACAAGTCTACAATATATCAGAACCAGAAGAGCCTTTTAAAAGAACTTTTGACTCTGAGTAACCCAAATACTGTAATGTATACTTCCTAATACTAGAAAATATCAGTTGCATTAATTAGTGAAAGCTTTTACTTTTTAAATCAGAAAAATATTTCCTCTTTCAAGTACATACTTAAGATTTGCTTTCTTTATCCACAAATGTTTATAACGCGCACTACTGAGGTTTGTTGCTGTTTCTTTAGTTGTTGTTACAAAAGAATCCTAATGCTTACAACATTAAAATACTCTAAAGTAATGCTACAAAGCAGAGAATCATGTATTTGTGTTCATCTTGACAGAACTTAGGGGCAAGATGAAGGCTGTGTATGGGAAGTTTTCTATGAGAGGAGAGTGGAAGAGGGATGTTAAGAGTTAGAGGTGAAGATTTGAGGATTTGAGATTTATAGTCTAAAGGAGGGTGATGTTGAAGAGGGTCCTTTTCTAAAGAAAGTACTATCTATCCTTCATTTTGGGAATAGATTTAAATAGAAGTTCAAGTGTAGAATAATCTTGGAAAGTGAGTCTATTGAATAAAAATCAAAGCTTTTTTACATATACATACAGATGTTGAAAAGCAGAAAATTTTTCATATGCCAATAAAAATGAAGCTTAAAAGAAAAGAAAATGATCTGAATTTTAATTTAGTTTCACACTTCCAACTCTGATAAAGAGATTCATGTTTAAAACCAAAGTTGTTCACCTTGACTTGATTTTGATGACTAAGTGAGCTGGGATTTAGCAAATAAATGATCTATGAAAAAATTCCAGGATGGGGGTATATGTAAACCAGTTTCCTCCTGGCCCTGAACCCCTGTTAGTTTGAATCTCTACTACTTCTGTAAATTTGTTAAAGAGGTCACTCTACTCAATTATAGGTTTTCCATATTCAGTAAATAAAGATGTAGAATACTCAGTTGAATTTGAATTTCTAATAAACAAATTTTTTGTGTATGTACAGTCTGTGAAACATTTAAGACATAGCAATATTGGAAAAAATTCATTGCTTGTTTGAAATTCACATTTAACTGGATTTCCAGTATTTTATCTAGTGACTCAAGTCAACTATACGTTTCCAAGCAATGAAATAAATGTGGAGATGCTCACAGCAATGAGATGTGTGACCTCAGGTGAGTGACTTTGAGCAAGATCTTGTATATATGTGAAATGAGTAGGTGATGAGACTAACAAAATTAATTCAAGAAAATAAAATCCCTGAATTTTAAGCCAGAAGAAACAGGATGGAGTCCACTTCTGAAATTTGCAAGCTGTGTGGTTTAGGCAGGGCCCCTGACCTTAGGAGTCCTGAATATTTTCTCATCTTGAGAATGGTGAGAGTTACACTTTGTTGCATTCCATGCTGTAAGGAATAATTCATCTGGAAATTTTTGAACAATGAGTAGGTCTCCAGTGTTAAATATCTGTACATTATAAAGCATCTTAAATGTATAGCATTTTTATGCCTAATGGCTCCTTCAGTACAAAGTTTCATTGCAACTATAGGACTTCCTTGAATTTTCTTCAATAACTTCAAATGTTTAACATTAACCTCAGGCCCTAAAAACCCCTGATAATGTAGTTGGATATAAAATGCTAAATAAGATATGAACCAATAAATAAATTATTTTTAAAATATTCTAAACATGTTCCAGGTAATTGCTGCAACAGAATGTCATATTATTTATATACCTTCAATAATTATTTTTACTGAGGTGTAATGGGCATATATGTACAACTATATTAATTTTCCTGTAGAAACATAATGCATATTTGCATGTATGCATGCATGCTCCAGGTCAAACTATAGGAATGAACTATTATCGAGTTTCCTCCCATAATGATAAAGCATTATTGGAATGGGCTTAGATAGATGAGTAGAATATATATAATCTGATTTCACTTTCTTAATTTTTCTTCAATATATAAGAATAATTATAGTCCTAATTAAGAAAAGTCTTTTACAAGTACCATAAAATTGTTTCCTGTCTTCCAGTTATTTATAAAATGTAGAAAATGTGAATGTCTGTTTGAGTACTTTGACATTAAGTAACTGATGGAATTATAAATCCAGAATTCTCCATTTTTTCCAGCATTAACATGGGATTCAAAATGGAATACTAGCAATTCTGCCAGGAATGTTAGCCATTTGCTGGACAGGAAAAGGCCAACTGTAAGATTAGCTTGTCTAAATAAAAATAATTGTAATAAAATATAATTATCTTTGTATAGAAATATGAATAAGTGGCTATTAATTTCTGGAACAGATCATTTCCTATAGTTTTCTAAGGATACAACCTTGATTCAGTTTTTTTTTTTTTTTTTATCTTCATTTTATTGAGATATATTCACATACCACGCAGTCATACAAAACAAATCGTACTTTCGATTGTTTACAGTACCATTACATAGTTGTACATTCATCACCTAAATCAATCCCTGACACCTTCATTAGCACACACACAAAACTATCAAGAATAATAATAAGAGTGAAAAAGAGCAATTGAAGTAAAAAAGAACACTGGGTACCTTTGTCTGTTTGTTGCCTTCCCCTATTTTTCTACTCATCCATCCATAAACTAGACAAAGTGGAGTGTGGTCCTTATGGCTTTCCCAATCCCATTGTCACCCCTCATAAGCTACATTTTTATACAACTGTCTTCGAGATTCATGGGTTCTGGGTTGTAGTTTGATAGTTCCAGGTATCCACCACCAGCTACCCCAATTCTTTAGAACCTAAAAAGGGTTGTCTAAAGTGTGCATAAGAGTGCCCACCAGAGTGACCTCTCGGCTCCTTTTGGAATCTCTCTGCCACTGAAGCTTATTTCATTTCCTTTCACATCCCCCTTTTGGTCAAGAAGATGTTCTCCGTCCCATGATGCCAGGTCTACATTCTTCCCCGGGAGTCATATTCCACGTTGCCAGGGAGATTCACTCCCCTGGGTGTCTGATCCCACGTAGGGGGAAGGGCAGTGATTTCACTTTTTAAGTTGGCTTAGCCAGAGAGAGAGGGCCACATCTGAGCAACAAAGAGGCATTCGGGAGGAGGCTCTTAGGCACAACCATAGGGAGGCCTAAGAAAAAGGAATAATCCATAAATTTTAGCATTGATGTACATATTTATGTGATTGTTTTTACATTGTGGATAAATTGCTACAAACAAAAAAAAAATAATGTTGAAGCATATGTGGAATTAAGAGTAAAAGAATTAAGAAACAGAATGAAAGTTTGCCCATGATTTTCATAACAGCAGAATTATTTTTTAGATACACATAATACATATAATTCTTAGATGAACTACATCACTGCCTGACAGAATATAGTGATTAGTAAGCAGAAGGAATAAATGCATTTGTCTTGCAGGCAACTAAATCACATATGTCATCCTAAATGATCATAGGTAATAGAGTTCAAACCAAGTAGCCTCTCTGTTCTGACTGTGCTTGAGAAATTCTAGGACATGTATCATTTACTTGCCTAGGGCATATCTTGCTACACTTTATTTTTGCCTCTAAATACCTAATGAAATGCAATGAATTTTAGGTATGATCCTTGCAATTAAAGCAGTATGTAATTTATGCATAATTTCCTTCATGGAAAATATGATCTATATATTCTATTAAAGGGAAAAGTGGTGACTTCCTTATTTGCTACCTTCAGAGTTCTCATATTTTGGGTTAAAAAACATACATCCTGCTCTATTTTACTGTTTGCCCTAATATATTATCATTTAGTTACCACATATATTTATTCCCTTAGAATTTATATTTGTCTTGTGTATATTATTACTACACAGCTCTATAAATGCAAATTAGTTATAACCAATTACAGTCAGCCTCCATAGGCTTTAATTGCAGTGAACTGTTGTTTTTTTAAACTGGGAAAATACATAAGGAAACATAAAATATGTTCATAAGAGTAATCCTCCCACCCTGCTTTCCTATTCTCAGAAAAGCTGTATTACAGAGTGTAATGGTTTTAAGGCATATGTACTCCAGAAAAGATCATTTTCTTTTAATCCATTCCTGTGGGTGTAGTCCTATTGTAGGTGGGAACTTTGGATTAGGTTATTTCAATTGAGATGTGACCCACCTCATTGAAAGTGAGTGTTAGTCCTTTATAAGAGGCTAAAAGACAGAAGAAATCCCCGGAAAAGCTGAGAGAGGACACCCAGGAAACAGAGAAGAAGCCACTGTAGCCAGAAGCTGCAGCAATGAAACCTGGGAAAGAAGGATCAGCAGACGCTGGCCATATGCATCACCACGTGACAGAGGAGTCCAGATATCATCTTAAATTGGATGTGCTCATGCTTCAGAAGTATAAACTTGTAAGTTGGTAAGTCTCCATTGAAAAAACCAACCCATTTCTGGTATATTGAATTTCATCTGTGGCAAACTAGTAATAGAAGACATATAATCATTTTTAAGCAAAATAATGTAACAGGTGTTGAATAGGAATTTTCCAAGAATTATAATTAAGGCCTACAACTGAGAACATAGGGTGCTAAAGTACTCCTCATTCTGATTTCAAGAAGTAGCCTGCTTTGGTAAGCTACTGGGAATTTGAAGATCTTACAATAAAGAACAGAATCTATAGCAAAGTCCTATGCACCCCAGTCAATCCACAACCCTGTCCCAGTGAATCTAAAAGGAGAGGATAAAGGTAAGAAAGGGTCAGTCTCTAAGGAACTAATGTTTTGTGGAGAAGATTAGTTCCTACCCTCTTCTTGCGGAATATAAGGAAGGAGGGCTGCAATGAAAACATTGGCTATATCTGCTAGATGAAGAGATGGTCATTCCAATAGCATGATAGGTATCTGCTTAGCCCATGAACTTAATGACATGCCTTGTGTGAGGAAGAAAAGAGAAGTGGCTAAAGATTCCAGGACAGATGGAAATGGCATTGAGCAGCCTGTTAAATAAGGAAATGTAGGGTTCTTTCAAGCAGAGGTTGTACTCTGAAGTGGTGGGCTGCAGTAGGCATATGTCTGGTGTCCATCAAAGAGAGCCTCTCACTGTCTAAGAGGATCTTAGAAGCAAGAGTGCATGGGGAGACTACCTCTTGAAGAAACTAAACTGAAGAGGAGAAAAGAGGCTCAGCAGCAACTTCACATCCTATGATGGGGAATGGTGAGTAGGAAAAGCCTTGAGGCAAAGGACGCCAAGAAGCACCCATATATGTGTCCCAGATGAGAGCCAGCATTTGCACATATGCTACACAGAGGGAAAACTTGACAGTCTATGTTAGACAAAGAAGTATCTCCAACCAATGGAAGAAAGAATGACAACCCAGTTACAGCAGGAAACTAAGGGGACATCCCTATCTCATCATCACTTTTCACTGACATATCAGATTTCTAAGAAATGGCAAAATGTATGGAGAGTCACCTGGATAGCTGGTTCTGCTCCCTCTCTACTTTAGAGCTTTAGGACCATTAAATGATTGGGTCTGTGAATATGGAAGGGAAAAGAGAGCTTTGAATGAAATTCAAAATTCACGTTTTAAAGTACTCTAGGTTGAGACTTAAATATTGGAAAGAGAGGTGAGACTTTTGGAATTGCGCAGTAAGGACCCCTGAAAATCCCTTCTTCCATGAAATCAAGGATAATACTAGCAACTTTCTTCAAAATGTGGTGTTTAAACTTGCATAATATTCCCATCTCTCCCTAGTTTTGTGATAGGTTTGAAAACTAGCAAACTCACAACCACAGTAGCCAAGAAAAGCAGCAGCCTACCAGCCACTTGAGGGAGCAGACTGAGTTTTGAGCTCTTCATAAAGCTCTTATCACCAGAAAACTGTCACTATTGACCTCTCTGACAGCTCCTTGGAAATGCCTCATTCACAGAGCTTGTCTTTATTTGTCTGGACTCATACTCACTTAGTTGAAAAAAAGTCTATTTCTAGGGTGTTTGCCAAAAAAATTAAACAAAACAACAACAAAACAAAGAAACAAATGAAAAACACAAAATCAGTGACTAACATTTAATGTCATGACTGCTTGAGGTGGTGATACCATTTGGAGCAAACAAAAAGCAGGCAAAAAAAATTTAAAAGGAAGATCTAGGGAATGAGGTGCTCCATAAGGGGCTTTGAAAAGTTCTAATGTATTCCTGGAGATATGGAAAGCCAAAACCATATGATGAACTGTATACATGCCCAAGAAAAATCTGAGAAGGCCACTCTGGCTGACCTTGAGACCTTGTGCAAGCAGAAAGTAAAAGGCTAAGGAAGAGTTTTAAACTCTGGAAATGTTGAAAGTGTTCCCCAACACACACACCCCCAGCAAAGGGTTGCAGACTTGTTGGTTGAAGGTATTTAAGGAAATGTCTACCTAATCATTAGATGATCAATAAGCTAATCAAGCAGAGACATCAACTGCTACACTTGACAGGGAGTACAGAATTGACAGCATCAGTCAAGGACAGACACTGAACAAATATACAGCAGCCACAGCAACAAAAAATAGCAAAAACAACAATTCTGGGTACAGGGAAGGGAATCCATGGTGGGGGGGTGAACTATTTCCAATGTTGTAACATTATATTATTTAAAATGTCCAGTTGTCAACAAAAATTTATGAAACATTCAAAGAAACAGGAAGATTTGGCCAATACACAGGAAAAAAAAGTGTCAATAGAAACTGGTCCTAATAAAGCCAAGATGTGGAATTTAGTAGACAAAGGCTTAGAGTCAGTTGTTATGAATATGTTCAAAAAACTAAATGAAAGCTTGGCTAAAGAATTAAAGGAAAGTAGGATAATGATACACAATCAAATAGAAAACATCAACCAGATGATAGAAATTACATATATATATATATATATATAATTTATATATATATATATATATATATATATGTATGTTTGTGCATCTGTGTATATATAGATACCAAATAGGAATTATGAAGTTGAAATGTATAGTAACTGAAATGAAAAATTTAATAGAATGGCTCAACAACAGATTTGAGTAGGCAGAATAAATGATCAGAAAACATGAATATAGGTCATTTGAGATATTGAGTCTTAGGAACAGAAAGGTAAATGAAGAAGAAGGAAAAGATTATCAGAGACATGTGGGTCATCCTCAGTGTATCAAGATACACATAGAGGGAGTTCCCAGGAGAAGAGAAGATAGTGAAAGAAAAAAATGTAGAAGGATTAAAAGTTGAAAACTTTACAAAAATAAGGAAAAACATGAATCTACACATATGAGAAAATGAACAAACTTCAAGTGGGATAAATTGAAAAGTTACACACTTAAACAAATCATAATCAAGCTGTCAAAAGCAAAAGACAAGAAGAGAATCTTGAAAGCAGCAAGAGAAACATGACTCATCATGTAAAAGGGATAAAATAAACAGCTGATTTCTCATCAGAAATCATGGTAGCCAGAAGGAAGTTGGATGCCATATTTAAAATCCTGAGAGAAAAGCCCATCAACCAAGAATTCTTCATCCAGTTAAACTATCTTTAAAAATGGAGGAGAAATTAGACATCCCCCACTAGGCAAAAACTGAGAGAATCCATCACCAGCAAAATTGCCTAACAAGGAATACTAAAAGGAGTCATTTGGGGTGAAATTAAAAGACACTAGAAAGTCACTCAAATCAAATCCCCTCTTCTTTGTCTATTGTTGTCATACAAACTACAGCCCTATACATCATAAGATTTTAAACATATTTTTCTGATTTTTACTTTATGTAGTTGTCTTTTAAATCATATTGGAGTACAGAAGAATAACAAATAATAATACATTTATGTTATTTATCACATTTATACATATAGTTACCTTTAGCATTATTCTGAATATCTTCCTATGGAGTATACTTCCTAGTATACTTTAAAAGGGTGAATGCTATGATATGTGAATTATACTCAATAAAGCTGTTAAAAATATTGGAATAGATTGTTCTAATAATGAAGAAATGGCTAAGGTTGTGGGATCCAGTCAATATGTTTTTGAGGATGAAGCTATTTAGCAAGAAAGGACATTTCAGCAGAATTTAGTTGAGAGTAGATAATAAAACAATTTTATGTTTCTTCCCTGAAATATTTAGGACCCTCAATAAGTATGTTTTGGAGCACATGTGCAAGCATTACTGCTGTCTTTGAGTGTCTGTAAGTTCAAATTTAGTAGACACCGTCAAAGGGTCTTCTAAAGTGGTTTTTCCAATATACATATCTGACGTCTATTTAAGAGTGATATAGATTCTCCACATTCTTGCCAACACTTGGCCTTGTCAATGTTTTTAATTTTAGTCCTTCTGGCAGTTATGTATAAAGAGCATAATTTGGGTTTAATTTACATTTCCCTGAAATTAATAATAATAATAATATATTTAATGGCCTGTTTTTGTGAAGTGACTTTTCAAGACACCTAGTTTTTGTTATTATGTTATATTTTATCATCATCATTTATTTCTAGTTCTTTATGTGCGCTAGATGTGAGTTCTTTATTGACATGTGTTAGATACTTGCATATTCCCATTTTTCTTCTAGGCTCTCTTTGATGATTGGTCATCAGAAAAACTGGTTAGGTTTGTACTATACTTGTCCTCATTTTACCAGTAGGAATGCAAAGATATGGAAAGGTGAGATGAGGTATCCATGTTTTCATAACCGAGAAGAGGTACAGACAATGAAACAGACTGCATTTATATCAGAGTCAATATTTGGGACAGGATTCTGTTTGGGAGCTTTTAGTTTATTAAGGGAAATGCTATAGTAGATGACTTAATAATGCAGGTCACAATATTTTGCTTTGATGTAATAATAAGTTTTGATAAAATGCTAGAGTATATTACTATGAATATGTAAAGGGGATTTGCATAATAAAATGTCAAATAAGAATACATATGTAGCTATGAATATAGTGAAAAAATGTGTAATTGTGTAAAACAAATAGTTCCTAAACCAGTTCCTTTTATGACTTTTGACTCTATTTTAAAATATATGTACTATCTGTTTTTTTTAAAGCCAAATTTGGCCTTGACATTTCAGCTTATACAAACTAACTGAGCTTAAAGAGGAAATGCACCTTAGGTCAATGATTCATAGTTGGTTCTCTCCTTGAACTGGGAATTCAAAAGTGTAAAATTGACATATGAATCTCCAGTTGGAAAGTTGTTTGAAAATGATTTATTTTAAATCTTCTGATTGAAAATTGTATTTATGGATATACACAATAATGGCCAGATAAAATAGATTAATATTTGGAATAAGTGTGTTTGAGAAACCAATAATCAAAAGTAGTGCCAATGCAACCTAGACATAATATAATTAAAATTGATTATGCCTTTAAAGTCCAAAGTGGAAGAAACCTGACATTAAATCCAGACTTCACTGAGTTTTATGAATGGGAGATCTTGATGTATGGCCACAGCTCCCATGGAAAAGTTGCTTCTCACATTCTATCTTAAATATTTGTGGCGTTGAAAGGAATTATCATCATTACTTTTTTCTATTCTTAAATTAATCAACAAGTTATCAGGGACTCTGTCACCAAGTATTTAGAAGAGGAGCAGGTGACAGAAATGTCCCTGAGCTTTTGAGACAGAGGATAATCAGGTGATTGAGCCCCACTCAGGCAGGCCATGCAGTTCCTTAGTCTCTGCATGTGCTAATCGCAGAACTAGCCAGGATGTAAGAGAAATTTAGGGAAAACGTCTGAGAAGCTGGCTCAAGTGTGTCTTTGGAGGAAAGATGATTATGAAGTTATAATTCTGGATGATTTCTGAAATGAAGAGTTTCAAATGCTCTTAGTTAATATGCCCTGAGGAAAGGTGAGGTTAATATTTCCTGATCTTCTAAATGGGAAGTACAATGGTGCTTTCTGAAATTGACTATAAAATTGCTTATGGATGGAACTCCAAGGTAGCTACTGGTAACACTGAATGCAAGTGTTAATTGGATACATGCAATGAGGAATTCTACTAACTTAAAATAATAGTTCTTGGGGATCACAGGGAAACCCTCCCTCCCCCCAAAAACTTTTCCAGGGTTTTTGAAATAAATTGCTAACACCAACCAGTGTGTTTGGATTTAGCAAGAACATATCCCTCCCATAGGGATTTTACCAAACCTTATTGATCAGGTAACCTAGAGATAGTGAATTTGTTTTGGGGGAGGAGCATAAAATGTTCAATCCATACAAAATTGTGAATAATTGTCCTAAAAATAACTAATTTTCTAAATATGTATGTGTTATATAAATTATGAAACTACTGATGATGGGCTAAAAATATCCAAAAATTGCCCTTAAAGATATTAATGAGCCATTAATGGTTATACAAATAAAAATATATACCTAATATATGTTAATTAATTATGGTAGTTTCTGTTATGATTTGGTTATTGTGGAATCTAGATCAGGAGTCAGCAAGCTTCTGTAAAGGCCAAATAGTAAATACTCATAGCTTTCTGAGCCATATGGTTTCTTTTATAAGGACTCAACCCTGCCATACCAGCACAAAAGCAGTCAGAGACAATACTGAAGAATGAGTGTGGCTGAGTTCCAATAAGATTTTATTTACAAAAATAGGGGATGGGCCAGATTTGGCCCATGGGCCATAGTTTACTGACACTAATCTAGATCAGGGATCAGCAAAAATCATTCTGCTTCAACATGATAAGCAAGTTTTAAAATTCTGAAAATCCTTTCTATGAATGGCATTACATTCACTGACATCTTTAATTTGCTTTCACAATTTTCACAAAACATTACTGAGTAATAGCAATAATTGTTTAAAGCCAATTTAAATTGTATTTCAACCCTATTCTGAGTGGCAAGTGGCACTTGCACCCATGAAAATAAAAAGTTAAATGGGAGTTCTAGGCACTACCTCATACAGTTGTATTTATCTTTGTTGGGAGAAAATTTTCCATGGGCCTATCACATTTCTGCACATGTTGCAAGCAGAAGTTCTGGCAAAGTTTGTTCCACTTTATATTTTCAAGGATGTTTGTATAGTTTGGAAGAGATAGTATCTGCCTCTGGAACAGAGGACATGTTTGTTTGCTGTCCAGTATAATAAAGATTATGTCTTCCTCTGGGGCAAAGTTTGGTCAGGTTTGCTTTCAGCCCCTATGCTTGGGGTTCATTGACTGAGATGCAAATCCACTGCGTGTGAGCATCAGCTTGAGTCCACTCCACCTCACCCTATGGGACTCGGAGATCACAGGGAATTAATATGAACAAGAAGCCCACATGTCTGGCTGTGCCATGTCTAGTAATGTTCTTTCTCTCTGATCCAGGAGTCTCATGTGTTCTGCCAGCTCCCATTTGAAATCTGGTGTTTGTTAGCATACATGTAGGGTAAAATCTTAGACCTTTCGCTATTCTTAATAATCTGTATTATTCTTTTCATCATGCTTATCTCTTTTTGGAATAAATGACTAAACTGTTAAGTGCTCTTTGTTTTTCTGTTTTGTTTTGTTTTAATTTTCATAATCCCTTTATTTAAGTGCCACTGTGTAATTACAAGAGAACATGAAATTTCAGCATATTTGGATTAAAACTAAAGGAGAAGAAACTCAAAATATGTTCTCAGATTTCTTCATGTAAGGTATAGGTCTTCTCTTTATTTTCCCTTTCCAACTGAGCTCATTTTCTTATGCAAGAAAAAATGTGTTTCCCAGTATACTTTTTTTGAGATGTGGCAAATTTGCCAGATCATTCTTGAAACTAAATTTTTAAACAAGTAAGGGTAAAAGATAAGACCTTTTAAAACCAGATAGGGGTGGGGCAAGATGGCAGAGTGGTGAGGTGTAGGTTTTAGTTACTCCTCCAGGGCAGTAGGTAAAAACCAGGAGCTGTGTGGACCAGACACCGGAGAGCAATTTGACTTTGGGCATACTTCATACAACACTCATGGACACGTGGAACAGCTGAGATCAGTGAAATCTGTAAGTTCTCATGGTCAGGGGACCTGTGCCCCTCCCTGCCAGGCTCAGTTGCATGGGAGGAGGGGCCGTCAGTGCTGGGAACAAGGAGGGAGAACTGCAGTGGCAGCTTTTATTGAAAACTCAGACTGCTGATCCAAACTTCAATCATAGATAGACTGAGACCAGACACTGGAGAATCAAGGAGCAGTCAGCCCAGTGTGAAGGAGATAGGGCTAGCAAAAGCAGCAAAAAACAAACAAACAAACAAACAAAAAAAACCCAAAAATAAAAACAGACTTTTTGGAGTTCTGGTGAACATAGAGCAGAGAAGGGCAGGGCTCAAACAGAGTCAGGCTCATATGCAAATCCAGAGAGCAAGTTTCCTTATCTGAGGAGCCAGTTTCTCTGCTTTCTTGATTGTTCCTTAATGGCCCTAATCTTCTTGTCTCTTAGCATGGCAATAACCCATTAGATCTGCAAGGAGGGCCCTTCCTTTTTTTTTTTTTTAATCTTTTTCTCTTTTTCTAAAACAATTACTCTAAGAAGACCATTACAGAAAGCCTCAAGGACTTGCAATTTGGGCCCAGACAAGAGCAGAGCTAAGAGAGCTCTGAGACACAAAGCAATAAGTCCAGTGACTAAGAAAATTCACTAAACACCACCACTTCCCAAGAAAAGGGGGCCATCCCCTTATAGCCATCCTCCTGGTGGACTGGGAATGCTCCTGCCCAGCACCAAAGCCATAGCCCAGAGCTGCCCCAAACAACCCAGTATGACAGGAAGTGTTTCCAACAACACACGCACACAGCACAATATTGGGTGTGGACAATAGCCTTTCCCACACCCTCAGCTAATTGTTCCAGATCTGGGAAGGCAGAGCTGTGTCAAAAAGGGGAAATTAACACACCTCATTCAGCCATCCTTTCAGCAGACTGGGAACACCACTACATAGCCCTGCAGACCAGAACCTCCCTTGGGGTATGGTGCTCACCTGTGATGTAGCACAGTCATCCCTCAGCAGAGGACCTAGGAGTGCACGGCTTGGAAGAGGGACCTACTCACAAGTCCTAGGGACAATATGCCAATACCAAGGACTTGTGGGTCAGCAGCAGAGACAAACTGTGGTAAGACTGAACTGAAGGATTAGACTATTGCAAAAGCTTTAAATCTCCAGGAATACCTGGGAGATTTGATTGTTAAAGCTGCCCCCCTCCCTAAATACTCACACACCCCATATGCAGGGTGGGCAACACCAACTACACATGCAAGCTTGGCACACCAATTGGACCCCACAAGACTCACATCCCCACTCACTACAAAGACAAAGTGGGGGAGAACTGGCTTGAGGGGAATAGGTGGCTCGCAGATGCCACATGCTGATTAGTTAGAGAAAGTGTACTCCACGAATCTGTAGATCTGACAAATTAGAGATAAGGATTTGAATCAGTCTACATATCCTAAAAGAACCCTGTCAAGTTAAGCAAATGCCAAGAGACCAAAAACAACAGAAAATATTAAAGCATATGAAAAAACCAGACGATATGGATAACCCAAGCCCAAACATCCAAATCAAAAGATCAGAGGAGACACAGTACTTGAAGCAATTAATCAAAGAACTAGAGATGAACAATGAGAGCATGGCACAGGATAAAAGGACATGAAGAAGACCCTAGGAGAGCATAAAGAAGAAATTGCAAGAGTAAATAAAAAAATAGATGATCTTATGGAAATAAAAGATACTGCTGGCCAAATTAAAAAGATTCTAGATACTCATAGTACAAGACTAGACAAAGCTGAACAGTGAATCAATGACCTAGAGGATGATGGAATGGAAAATGAAAGAACAAAAGAAAGAATGGAGAAAAAAAATCAAAAAAATAAAAATGGACCTCAGGGATATGATAGCTAATATAAAATGTCCAAATATAAGACTCTTTGGGACTTCCAGAAGGAGAAGAGAAGGGTGAAGGTCTAGGAAGAGTATTCAAAGAAATTGTTGGGGAAAATTTCCCAAATCTTCTAAACACCATAAATACACAAATCATAAATGTCCAGAGAACTCAAATAGAATAAATCCAAATAAACCCATTCCAAGGCATATTCTGATCAGACTGTCAAATACTGAAGAGAAGGAGCAAGTTCTGAAAGCAGCAAGAGAAAAGCAATTCATCACATACAAAGGAAACAGCATAAGACTAAGTAGTGACTACTTAGCAGCCACCATTGAGGCAAGAAAGCAGTGGTATGACATATTTAAAATTCTGAGAGAGAAAAATTTCCAACCAAGAATACTTTATCCAGTATAGCTCTCCTTCAAATTTGAGGGAGAGCTTCAATTTTTCACAGACAAACAAATGCTGAGAGAATTTGCTAACAAGAGACCTGCCCTACTTGAGATACTAAAGGGAGCCCTACTGACAGAGAAAGAAAGAAAGGAGAGAGAGACAGAGAAAGGTTCAGTACTAAAGAGATTCAGTATGGGTACATCAGACATTAAGAGAGAGAGGGAAAAATATATATCTGACAAACATAAGCCAAAGGATAAGATGGCTGATGCAAGAAATGCCTTCACGGTAATAACACTGAATGTAAAAGGATTAAACTCCCCAATCAAAAGATGTAGATTTGCAGAATGGATCAAAAAAATGAACCATCAATATGTTGCATACAAGAGACTCATCTTAGACACAGGGACAGAAAGAAATTGAAAGTGAAAGGATGGAAAAAATATTTCATGCAAGCTACAGCCAAAAGAAAGCAGGAGTAGCAATATAAATCTCAAATAAAATAGACTTTAAATGCAAGGATGGATCAAAGATCTCAATATAAAAGACAGTACCATAAAACTCGTAGAAGATAATGTAGGGAAACATCTTCAAGACCTTGCATTAGGCGGACACTTCCTAGACTTTACACCCAAAGCACAAGCAACAAAAGAAAAAAATAGATAAATGGGAACTCCTCAAGCTTAGACATTTCTGTACCTCAAAGAAATTTGTCAAAAAGATGAAGAGGCAGCCTACTCAATGGGAAATTTTTTTGGAAACCATGTATCTGACAGAAGACTGAGATCTTGCATATATAAAGAAATCCTGCAACTCAATGATGATAGTACAGGCAGCCCAATTATAAAATGGGCAAAAGATATGAAAGACAGTTCCCTGATGAGGAAATACAAATGGCCAACAAACACATGAAAAAATGTTCAGCTTCACTAGCTATTAGAGAGATGCAAATTAAGACGACAATGTGATACCATCTCACACCAATTAGAATGGTTGCCATAAAACAAACAGGAAACTACAAATGCTGGAGGGGATGTAGAGAAATTGGAACTCTTATTCATTGTTGGTGGGACTGTATAATGGTTCAGCCACTCTGGAAGTCAGTGTGGCAGTTCCTTAGAAATCTAGATATAGAGTTACCCTTCAATCCAGCGATTGCACTTCTCAGTATATACCCAGAAGATCTGAAAGCAGTGACATGAACAGATATCTGCACACCAATGTTCATAGCAGCATTATTCACAATTGCCAAGAGATGGAAGCAACCCAAATGTCCTTCAACAGATGAGTGGATAAATAAAATGTGCTATATACACACGATGGAATACTGTGTGGCTGTAAAAAGGAACGATGTCATGAAACATACGACAACATGGATGAACCTTGAAGACATAATGCTGATCGAAATAAGCCAGGCACAAAAAGAGAGATATTATATGCTACCACTAATGTGAACATTGAAAAATGTACAACAAATGATTTATAATGTGGAATGTAGGGGAACTAGTGATAGAGAGCAATTAAGGAAGGGGGAATGAAAACCCAATAAGAACAGATAAGCTATCGTGGGTAAATTTAACATTCTGGGAATGCCCAGGAATGACAATGGTCTGTTATTTTCTGATGGGTATAGTAGGAACAAGTTCACAGAAATGTTGCTACATTAGATTATTTTCTTTGGGTAGAGTAGGAACATGCTGGAAGTAAAGTAGTTATCTTAAGTTAGCTGTCTTTTTCTTACTCTCTTGTTATGGTTTGTTTGAAATGTTTTTTTTTATTGTATGTTTTTAAATTTTTTTTTTATATAGTTCATTCAAAAAAAAAAAGAGTTAAAAAAAATGAAAAAAAATATGCAGAGCCCCGTTGGGGAGCTGGTGGAGAATGCAGGGGTGTTGGGCTCCCCCACCTCGATGGTTGCTCATGTGCTCACAGACATAGGGGACTGGTGGTTTGATGGGCTGAGCCCTCTACCACAGGACTTGCCCTTGGGAAGACTGTTGCTGCAAAGGAGAGGCTAGGCCTCCCTATAATTGTGCCTAAGAGCCTCCTCCCGAATGCCTCTTTGTTGCTCAGTTGTGGCCCTCTCTCTCTACCTAAGCCAACCTGGCAGGTGAAATCACTGCCCTCCCCCCTACGTGGGATCTAACACCCAGGGGAGTGAATCTCCTTGGCAACGTGGAATATGACTCCTGGGGAGGAATCTGGACCCAGCATCGTGGGATGGAGAACATCTTCTTGACCAATAGGGGGATGTGAAAGGAAATGAAAAAAACTTCAGTGGTTGAGAGATTCCAAAAGGAGCTGAGAGGTCACTCTGGTGGGCACTCTTATGCACAATATAGACAACCCTTTTTTAGGTTCTAATGAATTGGAATAGCTAGCAGTAAATACCTGAAACTATCAAACTACAACTCAGATCCCATGAATCTTGAAGATGATTGTATAAAAATGTAGCTTATGAGAGGTGACAGTGTGATTGGGAAAGCCATATGGACCACACTCCCCTTTGTCTAGTTTATGGATGGATGAGTAGAAAAATGGGGGAAGAAAAAAAAAGAAAAAAAAATGGCACCCAGTGTTCTTTTTTTTACTTTAATTGTTCTTTTTACTTTAATTTTTATTTTCATTATTTTTGTGTGTGTGGTAATGAAAATGTCAAAAATTAATTTTGGTGATGAATGCACAACTATGTAATGGTGCTGTAAACAATTGAATGTATGCTTTGTTTTGTGTGACTGCGTGGTATGTGAATATATCTCAATAAAAACAAATTAAAAAAAAAAAAAGATAATCTGTGACAAGAACCGGAAGGAATCTTGTCCTTCAGATTATTCATAATCATCTTGCCTGCATGATCTCTTAAATTAACAAAGGAGGGTTGAGAAATTAGCATAAGAACTACTTATTGCAACAAAATTTATGCAAATTTCTTTGGAATTTTGTCTTTTTTATTACTTTGTCATGTTCCAAATGTAAGGGAACCGGTTCTTACAGCCAGCCAGCGCTGTGCAAGGGCAGGTTCCTACCAGGTCACAAGAGCTGATTGTTAAATTGTCAGGTATTTTGCAAGATGTTTGTTAAACCATTAATAACTTGAAATCGGCTATAGTAAGAGTATTTACAGCACAAAAATCAGCAAACACTACACATTACAAATCAGGGTTGTTGCTTTTTTTTCATGGAGAGCTGATTTTCCAACACATAACCATAACTTAACCCATGATGTTGTGGCAAAAACTCCCACTCCTTAGTGCCTTTCCTAAACTTAAAATGGATTTTATTAAATTCCCAAAGTAAATGGATATGCGTATTGTGGATCAAATGTATGCATATTTTCCAAATTTATTAAATACTCTTCTTAAAGAAGAGCTTATTATAGCCACTAAAAACAAAAGCTCAAACAACAAAAACTTTTGAATGAATTAATTCCTCTTTTAAATGTCCTGTTTCTGTTTTCAGTAAGAGGGAAATTAGTCATGGTTCAGATAGCAAATTATATAGAAAAAAGGGTGCATAACAAATTTCTGCACTGTAATCATCAGTCTCAAGGTTTGGGAGAAGTTTATAAAAGGAATGTGATGTTAAAGTACAATGTGACCAAAAAACTCTGACACAAATTTAAAATGTCCTGAAGAATAACTTTTGTCCCATGGAGTATGAGGACCACATCAAACAGAGAAAACTGGCTTACGGTGATACAAAATAGTCCATGGACAGGCTGAAGACGTTGCTTGCTTTGCCTTAGGACCTTTGACAATTTTCAGGTACTCGTACAAACAATAAAATAACTGTATATTGTCAAGGTCTTATGACTTGCCTTTAGTCTTATCATTTACAGGTCAAGTTCACCTTTCATGAAGATCTCACACAATAATTTCCTCTGGTGCAATTTGACCCACTGGGTTCTGGTAAAGAAGAACATATTAAAACCCCTCAACCCTTGCTGAATCAGACCATATCAGATTTCCTTGAAAAATCACTCTGACAGGAGCAAGGAGGAAACCGGGCACACATATCTCACTGCAAAGTATTTTCCATACAAAGCAATAAGCCAGCAGAACATCACTTTTTCTGATCATTAGGCAGACAAAATAACACTGCCACAAATCAAAATGCATGCATATCTTAATTCGATATCACCACCAGTTGTAACAGGAAAGGAAATCAACCAATTCAGATGAAGATCCCATCTATATACTTTGGAAAGGCAGGTAGTAAAAAGAATATTCTGGCCTGTGCTACTATTAATTACTAGAATCTTTGCAAACTTAACTGTTCTTAGAGATTTGATTATTTCTTGGTAAATGAGTGAAGAGTAGAAAGTAAATGCTTCAAATCTCTTTAGTTGTGTGGGTCAAACATTTGCTGCATACTAGTTGGATAAAGACCATGCTTTTCCAACTTCAGTACGCATACAGATCACCTGGGCAACTTTGAGTAATTCGGATTCTGATATGGCAGGTCTGGGGGTGAGCTTATGAATTGGCATTTCTGGGAGGCTCCCAGCAATGATAGTGGTCCATGGAGGAGCAAATGATTAATCTTGGTGGTAGATTTGTTATAATAACACTTGATTATATTTTCCCCTGTAACACTTTGATAGGTAAAATTGATAACACCAGAGGGTCCTAGAAACCCTCTCAGATACTTCATCAAGAAGTATTGCCCTGACTCAGCAACCCTGCTTCTTCCATATAGCACGTGGCCAGTTGGCCCAAAGCGAGCCAGAACAAATATGGTTTACACCAACATCAGGTTTCCAAATTTCCTCACATTTTGTCCTGCACAGTCTCTCATTAGAAGTCTTTTTATGTTTTAGATTACTCGCAGAGTGAGCTCCCCCAGATCATATAATGTGGAGCAGTAGTATGGAAACCATTCACTCATAGACCTGGGGCCTTGTTTCGTTGGAAAGGGAATTGGACACTCAGTTAATTGGCTATAGCACTGCTTTACTATTACTCATTTTTTTAAAAGTTAAATTATCTAAACTAAATCATGTAGTTACTAGGAATTATTTATATTATCTTTTACTTTTCTCAACTCAACCCAGAACTATGTCATCTTTGCAAAGTATATTCCAGTTGCTGGCTCTGTGCCAACAGCTGAGGTGAGCCCAGATGGATCTAGTTGCATCTGTCTTCAGTGTCCCAGCCAGACTATGTGCTGAGACCTGACCATCTGGGTTACATAAAAGTACTGTTAAGATTGGGACTCACCCATGTAGTGTTAGCTTGCTCAGCTGAGCATCTGATAATGCCAGAACGTATATAAATACGTGTGGGCTGATGATTGTATTCATTATAAATGGAACAAAAGGCAAATACCTTTCCTAAATTTTTTTATTCTCTTACATATTCTACTTATGTATGATTCAGAAATTGCTGAAATTTATGTATTGCCAGTTTTCAAGATGATTTGGATCTTCATGAACTAAAACGCAGATAGTGTGCTTCTGCCTCAAAGTCAAAACCTAATTTCAGGCACTGGTTTTGCAATTCTGAACTTTGAAACACGTACAATGATTCAATTTTTGCATTACTGGTTTTTCAATATTTATGTAAAGTGGTTTATGTGTGCTATATAACATAGGAATATTGTCAATGAAAGAGAGCATTCCCTGGTCATTCTCAACAAACACAAAACAGCATTTACAAATGCAAGTGCAGTATTTTTGCTGCCACAAAATAATATTTTTGGGTTTATTTTAATCTTTTTTCTTATAATGACATCATGTTGAATTTTGTTTATTTGTATTTAAAGCTATTTTTTTTCTTACTATTTATTGGTCTTTTCAAAGTAATGGCTCCTTCACTCTTCATTTTCACTGCTTTTGTGATTCATTACATTGGAATTTTTTTTTTCTTTCCTCCATCTGTTTTTATTTATTTTTTCCTAAATTCTTCAGTTAAGTAAGTGCTGCCTTTTTCTTTTTAATTGTTTTTTTAAAAAATGATTTTAAAGAGAATATATTCCTATGGTGAAAATATGAGAGAATAGGAATAACATAGTGGCCCCTTCTACCTTTCCCTTCAACCTATTATTTTTGCCCCTATTTTAGCTCCATTTGAGGTAACTATTGTTTTGGTTAGCCTTTTAGGAAATTTCTGGGAATATATAAATGTATGCACATACATGTGTTTAAATAAATACCATCATATCAAATATAATTTACATTATGTTTTTAAAATTAAATCTCAGCTCATTAATATATGTATATACATATGTGAATATATATATGTATCTCTGTTTGTAACTCTTGCTCAGAATTCCATTATGAGAGTATCGTAATTGATGTAAATATCCTTTTAATATAGACATTTAACTGTTTTCTAGGTTTATGTTCTTTCATTTCTTTGAATATATTTGTACACATATTACCAGTGTATGTATATTTGCATGTGGATTCCTAGGTGGGAATTTTTGCATCAGAGTATGCACATTTTAAAATTTAAAAGGCTTGGTCAAGTTACCCTCCAAATTTTGTACCAGTTTCCATTTTCACCATTGATGTTTGAGAGGGCCTATTTCCCTCCGTTCTCACAACTTCTTATTCATTGTCAGTCCAGTAGCTGTAAAATTAAATCTTGATCTAATTTGCATTTCTTTTATTGTACATGAGATTTCCTTTTAAAAATTATTTGAATTTTTGAGATTGTCAGTAACCTTGATATTGGACTAGTTCTATGATTCTTGAGAGTCTTATTTGACAATCCAACCCTTTATGTTACCTTAGGAACTTACAGAACTATGATGGAAGAAAGCATATGTTGAGAGAAGTATGATCCTAAATGAAGTGGGAATAAAGAATGCTACATAATTTTTCCATTTGATCTGCTTTGAATTCAGCCCTTATGAAAAGACTTTAAAATTCTTATTTGAAAGAGTTTTACAGCAAAAGGATCTAGAATAGAATTGGCAAATTCATTGATGCCATCACTTCATAAATTGTGCTGATTCTTCTCCATTCCTTTGCTCTCCTTCCCTTGACTAGGGTTTGGATATGGGCGAAGCCACCTTGTCTGGGTTCTGAATAGTCCTTGGGTTTAGTCTGCCAAACCTAGGAAAAGATCTAAAAGTCTCTAATGAATCATGACCAATTTTGGGAGTAACTTACCCATGAGGGCTGTCTCCATTCTTAGTCTATACCTGAGGCCTCTCACAGAAGTCACAGAGAGATATATCAGTAATCCTTAGAAGATTTTTTAAAAAAAACCATTCAAGCCCTGTTCTTTGACTTAATTTTCTTGGGTTTATCTTTATTATTCCTAATCTTCCCAAATATTTTTCTGTAGGCATTTCCTTTAATGCCTTTATTTTGTTTATCTTGACAATTTATTCACAAAGTTCATGATACAATTAAGGTCTTGAAAAAAGTTAATGCTGAACAACAATAGCAAATACCTTACTCTAATTATAATTATCTCCAAGTAATCAAAGGGAATGAGCATTCTTAATGATTCCTTGGTGCAGTGAAGCATTCCATACATGTCTCCTTCAAATTTATCAACTTCCTGCGTTCAAGTGTATTTTAACCTTAAGGCAAGGCAAAGTTTATAAAATGTATGTTGCAGACACTTTTCAGTATTACAAAAGAGGACACAATTCACACTTGAAATAAGGAAATGCTGTAAATGTATTCCAATCAGATAATCTTAAAATCGCTAGCTTGTTTTTGAATTATATCAGTGGGTTATTTATGAAATTTGTTGTAGTCTCATAAAAGAAAGTCTATACCCTTGACATATTTGGGGCTGTACTTTTGTGTTTGCTGCTGAGAAGAGAAGCTGGTGGAATTATTACACAGATTAAATTGAGCTTTATAGATATGACATTATTCAATTTAAATTCGCACATATTCTATCTGTGCTTTCCAGTAGACAGCTAGTTTGTCAATAACTAATAAAAGAGACAAAAGGATACCAAAAATTGCATGATTTGCTTCCATTCATTTCTAAGTAAGTCTAAGAAATAAACCAAATTTCACACTGTTCATCTTTATTTATTTCTAGTTTATTAATAAACATAATTTATGTGCGTGTTACTACTCTTCTTTCAGGGGAGATAGGAGCTTATAAAAATTAAATAATTTGGTCTGATTAAAATTACTTTATAATATCAGTTTAATTAAGCCTACTTGAGAAGATTAACATAACACGCAATAAATAATAGCTTGTCCCCTTTTCTTCACGATATCCCCAAAATATGGTTGAATGTGAACTCTGCATGTCATTAATTTTCATAAAACATGTATTCTGCCTCCTAACTAGTCTCTGCAAAAATCTTGTTTTCCAGTCAGCACCGTTTGTGTGATGATACAAAGACTGAAGGAAAAGAAAGAATCAAAGGATATCCAAAACTTTGAAGGCCAATTAATTAGCAAAGTGATCATGCTCTTATTGAAAATATAAAAACTGAGAGAAAAGCTAGATGAAAAAGAAAGAATTACATTTTGGAATGAGTAGTTTGAACTAACTGCATTATATTGCTCTACAGATACTCTGAGGAAAGCATACATATGGAATTATCTTTTCAGGTTAGAAGTAGGGACTCCTCAGCATAAAGTTACATCTGAGACATGTTAATACATGATCTGTTTGCCTAGAGAAAGGAGGTAGAATGAAAATAATTGCAGGTCAAGGACTCAGCTTCATGTTTGCACATAATTAAGGAGTAAGACCTTGGCTTAGCAAGATGAAAAAAGAGCATCCAGAGAGGAAAAAAGCAAATGATAATGAAGCTAATTATATATATATAATTATATATGTATAATATATGAAGCTAATACTAACATATATTAAACTATTCTGTCCCAAATATTCAAATATAATGCAATTGATTCACTACCAATGGAACTTATATATATATATGTACTTTATTATTATTATTATTATTATTATTATTATAGTAGTCATGGGGAATATATACATGTTTTCATTCAGGATCCAGACACATGATTCATAAAAAGATGGCCTCAATTGGAAGTGAAGGTAAGACCTAGGTTACAATATAAACCATCTGGCTTTATTATCCCCAAATCAATTTGGTTCTACAGTTGCTTTCCAAATGTTCAATTTAAATAAATCTGCAGAACAAAAAAGCTACAAAGTCAGTGACTGGCCTTAAAGATATTTCAAGCTCAGTTAAGAAAAGAAACACAATGGCATGTGGATCCTATAAGGAGAGAAAGAAGCATATTAGTAAGGGACTGGATTGGACACAGACTTTAATTTGGCATTTGAGAGGGCAGATAATTGTGTCCTATATTGTATGAGGAAGATTAATTTATGAGGAAGAACAAGAACTGGGCATTCAAGAATGTGTAGCCAAAGAATGCCCGGGGAAACAAAACACTGCCAAAATGCAAAGATGGGAACATGCAAGACACGAACAGGGAAGAGTGCAACAATATCACCTAAAGCATATTTTGGGAAAACTCTTAGAACAGTGAAGTGATGGAGTGGGCTAAGGCCATAGAATTCCTGACAGCCAGACTGATATGTAGTAATATCCTGTAATTGATTTAATATATTCATATGCATTAAGGTATAAAATTTCTTCAAGCTCTTTTAAGCACTTTTTTTTACCAGCATCTTCAAGTAAGTAGTTGACAAACTAATTACACTATAGCTATATTTAATCAGTTTAAAAATTTATAATATGATCCTAAATTGGGTATGTGTGTTTCTCCTTTAAATGAGCAGCTATTCTTAACATTATTTTCTTTCAAAATAGCTCTATAAATTAAACTATATCTTCATTCAACTAATAGAAATTTATAATTTATTATACCTATGTCTATGTAGTTTAAAGATTATAACATAAAATTAGCCTAACGTATAGTCTCATTAAAAAAACACACTTATCTACATTATCTAGACTGGTTTATAGTGCTATTCTAACTAAAAACAAATCAAATTATTAACAATCTTATTTAATTTTCTGTGTTTAAAATTGTGAGACAGGCAGCAATTTATTTTGCAAAAAGTCTATGCTTGGGTTGTAATCAATTTTAGCAACAATTCTTACCATGAATATACATACATATATATACTCTGTATTCTGTTACTGAAACTGTTTCTCTAATAGCTGTGAAAACAAAATCCTCCTGGCTTCCCTGTACTGGTACATGCCTCACCCTGATGTCTCTGGAAGTAAATGATCATACTGATGGCTGTCAGATGTGCCAGCAAACAATTCCAAGCGTGTGAAGAGCCTGTGCCTCTATCCATGCCCATTTTTGGGCCAGTAGGAAAGAGCCACAAACCTGACCAGAAGCAGAATGTTAGGGAGCTTGGTGAGCAGGAAGAGACAACCCATGCACACTGTAATTTAGCTACAGCAACAAGTCATTCCCTGTCAGTACAGGAAAAGGGATCCTGTCTACAGAAGGAGGGTTATATAGTCCTTGCCATTCTCAGTAAATAACAGGAGTAAATGATTGAGAAGCTGCCACTTAATCTGTCAGACATCGCCACCTGTTATTTACCTAATGCCAAAGGAACTCTCTAATCTACGTCTTTAAAAGCCCTTTAGGGCTGGTTTGCAGTGACTGCAGTGCCAAATTTATCCTGTCAGCAGAAGATATTGGACACCTGGAAAATATCTTTGGAAAAGTATGGAAGACTTCCATAAGCTAGCCTCCTCTTTGCAAAAAATAGAATTAGAATAAATTCAGGAATGTGAGTTTCCTGTTAACACAGTGGCATGATCATCATCTGTAATCTACATTTGATTTTTGTACGGTTTTGTTACATTTCTGTTTAAAAATGGTATCCTATGTGAGACGTGTATTTGAACTCTCTTTTATGCCAAAAAATTCTCAATACACATGCTCTAGAACCATGATAAAACTCTCAGGATTCTTGTTTTTAAGATTCCCCAATGCATTTAATAAAATATGTCTCCATGCATTGAAAATTGTATTTTCAAATCCTCATTAGTCAAGGGACCCATATCAAAGCAATAAAACCTTTGTAGAAGCAAATTCTCTGATACAACGCTAAACACAATCTTAATGCTCACAGATAAAACCTTCAGACACTCAGGCTTTCATGTTTTATATGAAAGGTTCAGTTTTGTCTCTGAATGAATAAGAAACATAGTTATTTCTACACAAGGCATATGTCTGCATGAAATTCATTTTATGATTGTCATCTCCTGCCTCAACTTTGGCCAATGTTGGTTAATTCCACCCACATACTCAGCTGATATTCAACAGTACGTTTCTTTGGTTTAATTAACAGTGAATTACAGCAAATTTTGATAATGTCAACACTATTCAGTTATAAAATAGCACCTCTCTATTCATGCCATAGAAACCATGTGTTTAAAAGCAAAATTTTGCATTTAAAAGAATAAACTAAAGGTAGCTATGTAAGGGAGAGTTCATGAGCTCTGTCTCTTACATGTTATATGATCCAGCATATTTAGAACTCAGGTTTATCATCAGTAAAATGGATATAAAAATGTTGCCCTAAAAAGATTGCTGTGAGTATGGTGTGACTACAATGCTGCTTGTGGCACTGTATCCTGCCTCCAATTAGATGCCTCTCCCTAACTCTGATCTGCCCATAGGATTTCCCTTTTTTTAAATGTTTTTATTTTTTAAAATATTTATATTATATGAGTTATGCATATTAGTTTTAAAAAAGTTATAAAACATGTATAATCAAATTACAAAATGTATAAACATGCTAACAAATGTGCCCACAATTTTCTCCACCTAAGGCAGTTTTCTCTATTATTTCTCTTCTATTCATATAGATTCATTTTTTTAAATGTCTAATTTTATATTTGTTTTATATTAGTCAACAATATGTTGCAACAAATTATTTCTAGATTTTAATTAAGCACAAATATGTCAACTTCATTGAATTTTCACAATAACTGTCCTTTGTTGCACATTTAAAACAATTTCAATGTAAGTATTACTAGCAATGATGAAAATGAATAGGCATGCAATTATATCTTTATATGCACTTTTAATTATCTTCTCAGAACAAATTCCACATTAAAATATATATTTAAAATATTTTTGTCAAAATGTTTTAGGGCAATTCTGAATACTGACAAAGATTTTCTTGGTCCTTAGTTAGTGCCAATATTGAAATGAAGAGGATTCTAAGTAATTGAATCCCTCTATATTGCTATAACTTGTAAAATAGTCTTGAATATAAATAAATATATGGAAAAATATTTTTTACCTTCCTCACACCTTTATTCGCAGTTTAAGGCCACTCTAAGATTTAGTAGAGCCCTTCTTTGTTACTTCAGCAACTGCTTCTGTAAAGAATAATTTATTTCAGATAGCAATATCCTACAAATGTGTTCATATTCTTCTTTCTAGTGTATGGATCTGTATTCAGATTATTAGTTTAAAACTATAGCTTTCCTAAACCCTCAATCAACTTCACATATGTTATAGGAAATTCATTATTTTCTGGTACAATGCATACTCAAATTTGTAATATTTATATTATTTATATTGCCTCCATATTGGTGGCTGCCAAGTTAAAGCTAATCATGCAAATTTCCTCTTTTAAAATTATCAGAGTATAGCATTACATATATATATATATATATATATATATATATTCATTTTCTTGACAATTGATGAGTTTCACCCTGTTTTATATCTCAGTGATAATGATCGTTATCATAGCTCATTTTTAATCTTTCAATCCAACATATTTGGATGAATATTCAAAATGGAAATTCAAATTTTAAGTACTTACTGCTTCAAAAATCTATACTGGTGTAAATGAGGAAATAAAAATGAGGTATCAGTCACATTACTAAGCATTTTTATCTTTTAAAGAGTCTATTTCCATGTACCGTATTTTGCATACACAGAATGTTTATAATCATAGGTTCTTTGAGAAGACCAAAAAAGGAATTTGTTTGATATGGAAATATATGTGTGCTAAAGAAGGCAGACTTGTGTAGTTGAGCAAGAATGGAAGCTGTCACTTTGTAGTTGTATGACCTTGACCATGGATTTTTCCTGAGCCTGACTTTTATGAGGAAACAACTTTTCTTAGAGATCATTTTATTCAGGTATAAAAATAGTTACCTCAAAAGTCTGCTGTGAAAACAAATGAAATATGTGGCTTGGCACAGGGTCTAGCATGTGTGTATGGATTCCCACATTCTAAGAACTAAGTTTTTCACATTTCACCATACCAGAAATTGATATAGATTTTAATATTTCTTTGTTTGCTGAATGAACAGTAAACAAAATTTCTTACAATGCCAGAGTTGATATTAATTTATGGTGTATCTTACCATCAATTTCACCTTAGTAGTGAAGAATATATTTACTTGAAAAAACACTATATGTCTTTAGAACAAATGTACTGACATTGGCAAAGATATAATCTGAAGATTATCTATAAAATTCATTACCCCTAAGCAGACAAGCTGGAAGTGGAAGTGATGTAGAAAGAAGAGGACTGATGAAGCTGGGATCTCTAGTGAGAGGAGAGGAAGAATAGAACTAATGGACTTTGGAGAATAAAAATATCTAGTTAATGTTATGGTATGTGAGATTTCTCCCTCTCCAACTTCCCTTTCAAACTTTTCAGTAAAGACAACAACAAGGCAGTCTTTCTTTCCATAAATGTTATGGACAAGGTATCTAAAGAAGTATTCTCAAAAGAAAATCACTATAATGCTGGATAAAGTATCAAAGCAGTTTATACGATATGTGATTGAGTTGGGGGCAACGAAGAGAAGTACTAGAGGACAGAAACAATGAGAAAATATGAATTGAAAAAGAGCAGTGGAGCTAGCATTCATTCCAGGGGATATAGTGTTTGGATTTAATATATCTGAAGTTCATCAGGATCCAGGAGACAAAATCTGGGCACATCCAAGGAGGTTTGTCAGATCAAGAAATTTACCATGAAGCATGTACTTACAGCAGTGACTATGTCACTGAGTGAAATAGAAGCTTGCTTCACAGCTAATGGGCATACTTACTTGTCTCAGACATAGCTCTGATAGAGCAGAAACAAATAAAAAATAATTCTTGCCTGAGAAAAGCCTACCCAAAAAAATTACTCTCATACCTGTTAGAATTAAAATTTACTCCATGTATATTAAAAACAAAACAAGAGAAATCCAGGAACTGTGTGGACCTTACACTGCAGAGGAATTTGTGTTTGGACAAACCCCATACAACACCAGCTGAGATCAGAGAAATCTGTAAGTTCTCGTGGCCAGGTGGCCCATGCCCCTCCCTGTCAGGCGCAATCCTGAGGGAGGAGGGGCCATTTGTACTGGGAACCAGGAGGGAGAATGAAAGCTGCAAAAATAGATAAACTGAGAGCAGGCACTGGAAGATCTGGGAGCAGTCAGCCCAGTGGAGAGACATAGGGCTATCAAAAGAGCAAAAAATAGAAAACAAAATAAAAACAGAGGCTTTTTGGAGTCAGGTGAACATAATACCAAAAAGGGCAGGGCTCAAACAGAATCAGACACATATGCAAATCCAGGGAGGGAGAGCCCTTGTCTGAAAAGCCAGCTTCTCTGCCTTCTTGATTGCTCCTTAATTGCCTTCAACTCCTGTCTTTTAGCATTTTAATAGATCATTAGATCTGCAAAGACTGTAAGTAGTCTGTACTGGGCCTTTCCTTTTTTTTTTAATTTTTTTTTCTCTTTGTCTAAAACAATTACTCTAAGAAGCCCACTACAGAAAGCCTCAAAGACTTGCAATTTGGGATGAGGCAAGAGCAGAGCTAAGATAGCTCTGAGAAACAAAGCAATCAGTCTGGTGGTGGAGAAAGTTCACTAAACACCATAACTTCCTAGCCCTTTTGGGAGATCAGAACCCAGGGTTTGGAATTCATTAACTAGCTTCAGCCAGCCACTTCCTGGACTGGGTTATGGTCACTTGGAGAACCAAAGGCTCCCTGCCTTCTTACACTGGTGGGGGAACTGTGGGCTGGCTAGTGCCACCTGCTGGACAGCATAGGAGAAGCACAGAGTCTAACTCCACAATAATAGTTGGAGAATTCAATACACCTCTGTCATCAATGGATAGAACATCTAGACAGAGTATCAACAAGGAAACAGAGATGTTGAATTGTATGGTAAATCAACTAGACTTGACAGATATTTATAGAACACTACAACTCACAACAGCAGGATACACATTTTTCTCGAGTGCTCATGGGACATTTTCTAGGATAGACCACATGCTGTGTCACAAAGCAAGTTTCAACAAATTTACAAATATTGATATTATAAAAAACACTATCTCAGATCATAATGGAATGAAGTTGGAAATAAATAACAGGCAGAAGATTGAAAAATTCACAAATATATGGAGACTAAACAACACACTCTTAAAAAACTAGTGCATAAAGGAAGAAATTGCAAGAGAAATTAGTAAATGCCTCAAAAATGACAATGAAAAGACAACATATCAAAACTTATGGGATGCAGCAAAGGCGGTGCTGAGAGGGAAATTTATTGCCTTAAATGCCTATGTTAAAAGAGAAGAGAGAGCAAAAATTAAGGAATTAAGTGTCCACCTGAAGAACTAGAGAAAGAACAGAAAATAAACCCCAAAGCAAACAGAAGGAAAGAAATAACAAAGATCAGAGCAGAGATAAATGAAACTGAGAACAGGAAAACAATAGAGAGAATCAACAAAAGCAGAAGTTGGTTCTTTGAGAAAATCAATAAAATCGATGGACCCCTAGCTAGGCTAACCAAAAAAAAAAAAAAAAAAAAAAAAAAAGAGCAGAGGTAAATAAATGCAATCAGAAATGGGAAAGGAAACATAACTACTGACCCTGCAGAAATAAAGGAGAAAATGAGAAGATGCTGTGAGTGACTATATGCTAATAAACTGGACAACTTACAGGAAATGGACAACTTCCTAGAAAAGCATAAACAACCAACATTGACCGAAGAAGAAATAGAGGACCTCAACAAACCAATCACAAGCAATGAGACTGAGTCAGTCATCAAAAAGTTCCCAAAAAAGAAAAGCCCAGGACCAGATGTCTTCTCATGTGAATTCTACCAAGCATTCAAGAAAGAATTAATACCAATCCTGCTCAAACTCTTCCAAAAAATTGAAGAGGAGGGTAAACTACCCAACTCATTTTATGAAACCAACATCACGCTAATACCAAAATCAGACAAAGATACTACAAAAAAAGAAAATTATAGACCAATCTCTTTAATGAATATAGATGCAAAAATTCCCAACAAAATACTCACAAATTGAATCGGTAGCACATTAAAAGAATTATACACCACAACTAATTGGGGTTTATTCCAGGTATGCAAGGCTGGTTCAACATAAGAATATCAATTAATGTAATACACCCCATCAATAAATCAAAGGAAAAGAACAACATGATCATCTTGATCAATGTGGAAAGGCATTTGACAAAATTCAACATCATTTCTTGATGAAAACACTTCAAAGGATAGGAATAGAAGGGAATTTTCTCAATATGATAGAGGCAACATATGAAAAACCCACTGCTAACATCCTACTCAATGGGGAGAGGCTGAAAGCTTTCCCTCTGAGATCTGGAATAAGATAGGGATGCCCTCTGTCACTATTGTTATTCAACATTCTGCTGGGAGTTCTAGCTGGAGCTATCAGGCAAGAAAAAGAAATAAAAGGCATCCAAATTGGAGAGGAAGAGGCAAAACTTTCACCATTTGCAGATGACATGATTCTATATGTGGAAAATCCAGCTATTAGAGCTAATCAATGAGTACAGCAAAGTGGCAGGCTACAAGATCAACATGCAAAAATCTGTAGTGTTCTTATACACAAGTAATGTGCAAAAAGAGGAAGAAATAAAAAAAAAATCCATTTACAATAGCAGCCAAAAGAATCAAGTATTTAGGAATAAACTTAACAAAGGCCACAAAAGGCCTATACAAAGAAAATTACAAGAAACTGCTTAAAGAAATTGAGCAGGACCTAAAAAAATGGAAGAACATACTGTGTTCATGAATTGGAAGACTAAATATAATTAAGATGTCAACTCTACCTAAACTGATTTATAGATTCAATGCAATACCAATTAAAATCCCAACAACTTACTTTGCAGGGATAGAAAAACCAATAACCAAATTTATTTGGAATGGCAATGTGCCCCAAATAGCCAAAAGTATCTTGAGAAAGAGGAACAAAGTGGCAGGTCTCACACTACCTGACTTTGAAGCATACTACAAAGGTACAGTGCTCAAAACAGTATGGTACTGGCATAAGGACAGAGATACTAACCAAAGGAATCAAACTGACTGTTCAGAAATAGAATCTGGCATCAAAAGACAATTGATCTTTGATAAGGCAGTCAAGCCAAATCAACTGGGACAGAGCAGCCTCTTCAACAAATGGTGTTTGGAGAACTGGATATCCATATCCAAAAGAATGAAAGAGGACTCCTACCTCACACCTTATACAAAAATTAACTCTAATTGGATCAAAGACCTAAACATAAACACCAAGACCATAAGACCCTTAGAAGAAAACATAGGGCACTATCTTAAAAATCCTATGATAGGAGGTGGTTTCCTAGACCTTACCCCCAAAGCACGAGCAACCAAAGAACAAATAGACAAATGGGATCTCCTAAAAATCAAACACTTTTGTAAATCAAAGGACTTTGCTAGAAAATTAAAAAGGCAGTTTACACAATGGAAGTAAATATTTGGAAACCACATATCAGATAAGGGTTTAATATCCCAAATATATAAAGTAATCCTACAACTCAACAACCGAAAGGCAAACAACCCAATTTAAAAATGGGCAAAATACATGGACAGACACTTTTCTGAAGAGGAAATACAAATGGCTCAAAAACATATGAAAAAATGCTCAGTTTCACTGGCTCTTAGGGAAATGCAAATCAAAACCACAATGAGATACCATCTCACACCTACCAGAATAGCCATTATCCAAAAAAAAAAGAAAATAACAAGTACTGGAGAGGATGTGGAGAAAGAGACACACTTATTCACTGTTGGTGGGAATGGAGAATGGTGCAACCACTCTGGAAGACAGTGTGAAGATTTCTCAGAAAGCTAAGTATAGATATGCCATATGACCCAGCTATTCCATTGCTAGGTATATACTCAAAGGAACTGAAAGCTAAGACACAAACAGACATTTGTAAACCAATATTTATTGCAGCATTATTCATAATTGCCAAGAGATGGAAGCAGCCCAAATGTCCATCAATGGACTAGTGGATAAACAAACTGTGGTATATACACATAATGGAATATTATGCAGCTGTAAGACAGAACAGAGACATGGAACATATAATAACATGGATGAACCTTGAGGACATTATGTTGAGTGAAGTTAGCCAGAAACAAAAGGACAAATGCTGTATGGTCTCACTAATATGAAACAACACTAATGAGCAAACTTTAATAGTTAAAAGCTGATAACACAGGTTACCAGGTAATAGAAAGAGGGTAGATATCAGGCATTTGATGCTGAAGGACTACAGAAATGTTCAGCAGGATTGACTGTATAGATCCAGAAATAGATAGCATAATACTGTGTAATGGTAGCACAATATTGTAAGTACATGGAACAAAGATGTTTGTGAGTAAAGCTGAGAGTGGGATAAGGGAATGTATGACACCAGAGGAAAAGATAGATGATGAATACTGGTACTGTATAACTTGGCAAAAACAGGAGTGGCCAATGACTGCTGCTAAATGTACAAACGTAAAAATGTTCTCACATGTAGGAGAACAAATGAATGTCAACTATGCAGAGTGTTGAAAAAGTGATGGTATTTGGGAAAAAACATAATCAATGCAAACTGAAGTCTATGCTCAACAGCAACATTCCAATATGCTTCCATTAAATGTAACAAAGGCAATATACCAAAGTTAAATGTGTGTGAGAGGGGAATATAAGGGAGGGATATGGGATTCTTGGTAGTGGTATTGTTTTTTGTCCTTACTATTATATTGTATTGTACGACATTTTTCTTTTTCTTTTTATCTTTTTTATCATTGACCAAAAAGAAAAAACACTTTTTCATGATAATCAATATGTTCAAGTGCTGACTGTGGTGGTAAATGTACAACTATGTGATAATGCCATGAACAACTGATTGTACATTGTGTGTGGCTGTATGTTATGTTAATATATCTCTATACAATTGTAGGAAAAAATATAAATACAGGTAAAACTGCTGGAGGAAACATTGGGAGAGGGATGTACCTATTTACTGTTAATGAGGAGGCAGAATGGTATAACCTTTCTGGAGGTCATTTGGTGGCTCCACAAGAAGCTAAGTATGTGGGGCCATAAGGTCCTACAGCCTCATTATGGGGTATGTATTTGGAAGATCCGAGAGCAGAGACATGAATGGAAAATTACACACTGATGTTTATGGAGGCAGTATTCATGGTTTGCAATGGGTGGAGGTGGCCTAAGGGTACACTAACCGAGGAACACAATGATGAACTGTAATGTATGCATACTATGGAATATTGAGCAACTACAAGGAGTGAAGCTGTGAGACATGCAATGAGGAGAATGAACGCTGTAGACAGCATGTTGAGTGAAGTACGCCAGAAACCAAGGCAAACACTATAATGTCTCACCAATATGGACTAACTAGTGTATAAACTCAGAATTGAATCTTAGAGCATAGCCTAACAGGGAAATGTTTATTGTAATGATCCCTAGATTGTAGACTCCTACAGCAGTCAAATCTATTCCTGAATTGTAACGGCTGTCTCCAAACTCTTAGATGTTGATCCCTTAATGTATAACCTGATTGGTTTCTGGAACATTGGGTACTTGTTTTACACCTGAAACTCAGAGCTAGAGCTAGGCAGATACAAATATCAGTTTTAACGCATATAGCAACTGTTTGGAAAAAAAAAAAAAAAGCTGAAATAGAGCCCAGACTTCAATTAGAGATATGAATAAAGCAGATCTGGTTAAGACTAGAGCAAATCAGGCCAAAGAGTAAAGGTTGAAACCAACTGTGTTCAAACTTCAACTTCCGTGTGAGACCAAAGGGAAGAGATGTTTATTTGGTGTAGGATTTATATTTTCTAAACAATATAAATTCTACATTCAGTTTGTTCAATCTCTACAATTACGTGGAACTTTGAATAGGAAGTGAGTTATGGTAGGTCTGTACAGATTAGAGTGCAATAGCAACATGTGCTAAAGTAATTTAGGTGGAGAATAAAAATATATATTCAGGGACCCCCCTGAAGACCTGGGGGAGAATGCAGACCTGGCTTGTTGCTGATGTTACCACAAACATTGGGTACTGACAGCTTGATATGCTGAGCCTTCTGTCTTGGGGCTGGACCCTATGAAGTTTTTTGCTGCAAGGAGAGGCTAAACCTGCTTATAATTGTGCCTAAGAGTCTTCCCTTGAGTGCCTCTTTGTTGCTCAGATGTGGCCTCTCTCTCTAACTAAGCCACATTGGAGGGTGATCTTGCTGCCCTCCGCTCTGTGTGGGACCTGACTCCCAGGGGTGTAAATCTCCCTGGCAATGCAGGATGTGACTCCCAGGAATGACTCTGGACCCAGCAACGTGGGATTGAGAACATCTTCTTGACCAAAAGGGGGATGCGAAATGAAACGAAATAAAGCTTCAGTGGCTGAGAGATTTCGAATGGAGTAAAGAGGTCACTCTGGTGGATATTGTTACGCACTATATAGATAACACTTTTTAGGTTTTAATATACTGCAATAGCTAGAAGTAAATAGCTAAAACTACCAAACTCCAACCCAGTAGCCTTGACTCTTGAAGACGACTGTATAACAATGTAGCTTACAAGAGGTGACAGTGTGATTGTGAAAACTCTGTGGATTGCACTCCCTTTATCCAGTGTATGGATGGATGAGTAGAAAAATGGGGACAAATCCTAAATGAAAAATAGGGTGGGTTGGGGGGTGATTTAGGTGTTCTTTTTTATTTTTATTTTTTATTCTGATTCTGATTCTTTCTGGTGTAAGGAAAATGTTCAAAAATAGATTGAGTTGATGAATGCACAGCTATATGATGGTACTGTGAATAGTTGATTGTACACCATGGATGATTGTATGGTATGTGAATATATCTCAATAAAACTGGAAAAAAAAGTCAAAAAAAAATGTTCCACCTTCAAGAAGATATCCTCATTCACTGATGAGTTTTGAGAGAATATTAAACATATAACTTTAAAGGAAAATAAACATTTTACTTACTATAGAAAAAAACAAAACAAATCAAAACAAAACACAAGCAGCAAAAGCAAATCCAAAAAGATGAAACCATTTAAAGTGGTCTAAGTTAATAGGATTCCAGAAGACACAAATCTTACCTGGAGAAATAGACACTAAATCCAGTCCTAAAATACATCGAAGTATCATGATCTCAAAAATTGCCAAAATTAAGAAAAGCATGAAGAAAAACAGCTCAATTACACAAAGTTAGCAAAAACAATAAATATCAGATTTATACATAAGAAGCTGCATATATTGAAATATTGGGTAAAAATATAAAATAACACTTATAAATATGTTAAAATAATTAAAAAGTCAAAATATATCATGAATGAACAAGTATCAAAAATAACCAAGCCAATTTGAGAAACAGCCTCATAGTACTTGTAAAAATAAAATACATAATAATAGAAGAGAAACCACCAAATAGAGTATTTGTGAATTTGTTGATGTATGTGAAAAATATCATCCAAATACCTGCACGAAGAGAGAGATGAAACTTAATGAAAGGGTAATAGATCTGAGGGAGAGAGTGGAGCATTCTAATATATATCTAATTGGGTTTTCAGAAGGGAAAGAATGTGGAAGAGGTAGTAATTTAGAATGATCATAGCTGAAAAATATTAAGAATTGCTGCAAGACACCAGCCAATTATCAGCATGTGCAATAAATCCCAAATGAGATGGTACAAAGAAGCTTAGACAAATTGAAGCTAAACTGCCCACACTTACTGTAGAGAGAAAAAATTAAATGCCAACAGATAGAAAAGACAGATAATACACAAAATGCCAATAAGGCTGACAGCAGATTTCCTCTAATAATGTAAAAAGAATATCTTGAATGTAGCATTCACACAGAAGTGTATACTCAGTGAAGCAATCTTTCAGAAATGAGTGTCAACTATATTTTCAGACAAACAAGAGCTGAAGAAATTTAGTACCAATAGATCTTAACTAAAAGAACTTCCAAATTTGTTATTTCAGGAAGAAGAAAGATCATCCAATAAAGACATTCTGAGATATGAGAAGGGAAGGTGAGTCAATAGACAAGGGTGTGGGTAAATCCAATCAAACTCTGCTTGAATAAGATATTAAAAATGCAAGACTAAAGTAAAATATACAACATGAAAATTTCTAGATATAACTCATATATGAATAAAAGAAAAAAGCAGAGTTAAAGCTTTATAGGACCTTATAAAAGTTTTATAGGATTGTAAACATGTTGATCCCATTTAGATGTGGTTCAATGTCTAAATTTAAACCCTAAAGTAAAATATATGCTTAAATTTCAAGAATAACAACTGTGATAATAGACATAGAGTGTATAACTTCCAAGGGGAAAAAGTAGAATGAGAAAAAAATTCAAAAGAAATGCCATGCTCCTATAAGTAAATCAAAAGGAAACTAGAAAAATTGATATAAATTGTCGGAACAAGTAGTTACAGTGTTGCTTTTTTTGTCTTCCGTCTTTACACCTTTTATTTATTTTTCTCGTTTTATTGCACTGGTTAGGTTTTTCAGTATAATATTGAATAAAGGCACTCAGAGAGCGAATCCATTATTTGCCTGATTTTCAAGGGAATGCTTTTAATGTATCACAAAAGCCGGCAGTAAGTTTTTGTAGATACCCTTTGTTGGATTAAAGAAGTTTCTTCTACTGCTAGTACTAAAAAAAAAAATAATAATAATAATAATAATGCATAAAACTACCTTTTTCCAGAATAAATGCAATTTATTTTCTTCAGTCGGTTAATGTGGTTTGTTCCATTGTACTGTAAACTATTGAACATAGATGAACTGACTACACTTATCAAAATGAGTAAATTTCAAGAAGATAATCTTTCATGCAAATGTGAATTGCAAATTTACATTATGATCTCATTTACATAAGATCTAATATATACAAAACTAAGCGATATATTCTTTCTGGTTAAATTTATACGTAGCAAAATGTTTTGAAATGCAAGGGAATGATAAGCATGAAACTAAGCAGTAGTTACCTTAAATGACACAGATCCAGCTTCAATAATATTTGTAATATGCTCTTTCTTAAGCTGGGTGTTTGCTTAATTATTTTAATAATATTTACATATGTATATATACATATACATGCAAAGCTGTATATATCTATATTGCATACTTTTATATATCCACATTGTATATTTTTAATAAGAACAAAGTATTTACTTAATAAAATGTGTTCATAAAATCTAGCCTTTAAACTACTCTCTTAATAAAAGCAATAGTAATTTAAAATTTTATTTTAAACTTTAAAATGCTTCTTTTTAAAGTTTCCTTAATTTCTAAGTATAAATATAACAATTTAGAATATATAATAGCTAAATTTTACTGAGTGCTTAATATGTAGAAGACACTGTGTTGAGTGTTCTATTTAAATTACCTCAATTAACCCATATTAATCCTACAATATATGTAATATTTTTATCCCTATTTTACAGGTGAGGAAATTCAGAGTTAAAGATATTCATTAACATGTCCAGATGTCTTAGGCTCAGGCTTTGTACCCACATGATTAGCCATTAATCTGTACTGGACCACACACACATCCATACACAGAGTCACAAACATAAGCAAATCCTTACATGTCAAAAATTCATGTTCTTTTAGCTTAATATTAATTAAAACAGTTGTTAATCTATATAACCAAAATGAAAAGTATATTAATAATACTTTTCTTGGAGTGCAGCCAGAATATAATGCAAAAATAATGTTAATAAAGCATAAATTAACTATTTCACTAGAGGAACTACATACCTTTGCAAATATAGAAATAGTTTTACTAGAAGGCTATTCTTAAATTATATAAATTCAAGACAATGAAGAAATAATGTTCATACAGGTCATATATCATCATATATTTAAGATCCACAATTGGAGAAATGATGTATTTTCTCATAGAATCTTAGCTTAGCAACATAAGTGACATGATTTAAACTCATCGTTACTCTATCTTTCCAAGGAAATAATTACAATCTTTGAAATAATCAGAATATGAACTTTCATATATATAATGGCTTTGTAAGCTTCCTAATCGTCAAATATTTGCTCTATGTGATATTTGAATGTACATTACATGGAAAATGTTAGCCCCAAGAAAATATTGTGAACAATTTTCTTAATATAACATTTGGAACTTCTTCCCACCCCTGCCCAAAATGTCATTAGCACAAATCTTTCTCTGCCTTTAGAAACTCACATATTATATCTTAGTCAAATTCTACAGATCCTCACGCATCTCTGAATTAAATTTGACCAAGAGTCAGGACAATGTTGGTTTCTAATATGATCAGTATTTGCCTGCAGGTGAATGGGTAACATCAGTGAAGATGTTTAAAATTTATTGCAATATTTACTAAATCACACTTTTAAAGCAGTCTTATATTTCTGCCCTTTTAGAGCATATAATGAGTTCCTATATAGCACCTATATTCATATCTAACCATACTCTGAAAAATTTGGATATATCTTGCAAAACATTTTAGAAAATATAGTGCTGCTTTAATGGATGACAAATTAATAAACTGATCTAATCTGTAGACATTAAGTTTAACGTCTTCCTGAGCTGATGTTTCTCCTTCTGTTTTTGAGCAATTGATAGTAGACTGAAAACTGAAAATTCATAACCCATAATGTAAATGTAAATTTAGAATACTCATCGCACAATCTCAAATTTGGAAAATTAACATATATGGAAAAGATAAATAAACCAGAATAATTTTTAATGTGTGATTTTTGTCAAACAATTACTTAGGAGATAGTAGCATCCTTATGTTTATTTTTTCTTCATCATTGTTGATAGTAGTACCTTATAATGATCATAGAATTTTTAAATTGCTCAGGTAATAATATCCTTGTTTCACAATTTCTATTTTATTTTCAGATTTTTTAAATGAGAAAAACATACAACAACAATGAAATGGAAACTATTTCTAAAAGTTTTACAATGATACTTCTATTCTGGAAGAATCAACTTTGCTATAAAAACAAATTTCAACCAAAATAAATTGTATAAAATTCTATCTTATTTAAAACATTTATTGTTTAAACATAAAGACAAATTTTTATGCCTGAAAAAAAATCATGTTCTAAAGTTACATTAATATAACAAATTAAATATCCCTGGAAGTGACAGAACACAGTCATCATTTTTAGCAGCTTTATTATAATATAATTTAGTTACATAAAGTATACTATTCTAAAGTGTGCAATTCAGTTATTTTGAGTAAATTTGCATAAAATGCAATTATCATGAACATTCATTTTGAAATACTTCCATTAACCCATAGTATCCTTTATGCCCATTTGTAGTCATTCCCACTAAAAGCCCCAGGCAACCACAATATAATATCTATCTCTATAGATTTGCCTTTTCTAGGCATTGTATATAAATGCAGTCATACAATATGTGGTCTTTGGTGACCATCTTCTTTGAACATTATGTGTTCAAGATTCATCCATTTTGTAGCACATATGAATGGTTTCTTCCTTTTTATTGCCAAATGATGTTCCATCTTATGCATATACCTTATTTTGTTTATCCATTCACCAGTTGATGGACCTTTGAGTTGTCACATTTTAGCTCTTTTAAACATATTCTGGATACATAATATGCATCTATCAATTCACTCATAAGTTCTGCTATATTATGCATTGCTATACAGAAAGGAGAATTTGGTGGGATTATGAAAATATGTCACAAAACTTTTGAATGGAACCCTCTAGACTTAGGTAATGTTTATAAATTCTGGGTGCACATTAGAATCACCTAAAAACATACACACACACCTTAAAATCTGAAGTCTGTGCTTTACATTTAGAGATTCTAATTTAAGTAGCCTAGCATGCAGCCTGGTGAGCCGTATAATTTATAAATGCACCCCCAAGTGACTCAAATATTCAATCAGGTTTGACAGCCATTATTATAGAATTATTTTACCTGGCTTCTTTTTTGACTAACTGGATTAAAAAGAAATCTCTCCAATGTGACTTGGAATACTCCCAGGCTCAATTAAATCTGTATAAGGTGTGGAAGAATCAGTTAAGTGAAGAACAACTTGAGGTCACACAAAGGAAAGGAAAGTATCCAGCTCTCAGACCAACAGTTAACCACCTTTAGTATGGTTAGTGCCTTGCGTGGATTTCCTCTCCAAAAATGGAAGTAATTCATTTCATTTATGCAGGCCAGACCCATACTGAATATAGTTGAAAGCAAGTGATAAGTTGTAACTAACTAAATCTATTAATTTATTTTTCCAAAGGAGAAAAAATTGGTTTCATAGAGAAAAATATTCCTAGCATTTATCCCTAAACGATTTCATAGAGAGCAAACTTTGGAAATTTTGTATCTTAGACTCATCTGACATCAGCTTACATAGCCCCTACTGGGAGAGGCTTTCTGACCTCCCAAAATTAAGGGACTGCTCAGTCACCATCTATCACATTACCCTATTTTTATAAACTTCCTCTTTATCACTTATTTCTACCTGCTTATTTTTTGTTTAATCATTTATCTGCTTATTGTCCTCCTCCATTTTCTGAAATGTAAACTTCAGGAGAAAAGGAGCTCTTTCTGTCTTATTTACCACTATTTCCTTAATGTTTTATTAAAAATATGTACTGAGTGAACATAAAAATAATCAGTTCTTATCACCTGTAAGAGTAAATAAGAAAGTGTTGTTTTGTCCCATGGTGCCTATGCTGGAGTAGGTAATGTTCCTTAAAATATCTTATATCACTGCTTGTATCTGTGTTCTTAAAGTGCTGACTGGCTTTGGTGGGTAGGCTATAATTCATTTGCCGTAAATCACTGCTGATGGGGCCATGTTGAGATCTCTTGTACTGAAAAATCCCTTTTACTATGAAAGACAAATACCTCTGGCCATTCAGTCCAAGGGCTTAACTTGGCATCTTTTCATGCTTTTCTTTGTTTCCAATGGTTTAATACACACGCAAATACCTCCCACTTGTACTCAGTACCTCTAGAAAGGGAAAAGAGAAAACTGACAATAAGCCATGTTTGAAATTATGTAGCATCTAATTATTCAAATATTTAGACCTAGAACACTAATTTTAGTTACAAATTCTTTATAAAGGCCAGAATTACGTAGCTTTGAAATTTCTGATAGTTAATAGGTAATAACAAAAAATAATAATAAGAAGAGCTATTACTTATGTAGTGTTTACTCTCCACTGGATACTCTTTCTAAGAGCTAATATATATTATGAAGTTTCTACTATTTTTATGTTGCTTCCATTTTAGAGATAAAGAAGTTGAGGAACATAGAAGAAATATAATTTACTCAAGGTCATGCAATTAATGAGTATCTGAGACAGTCAGGATCTAGGATGCGGCATGAACCTCTCCATGTGTTTTAGGCAGAATAGACGAGGTATGATAAAACACCCTTATTACACATACAAATATTATACCAACATCATGGAACCCTGCCTAGGTGCCCAGCATTAGTCACTCCCTTGGCTTATTTCTTTCATGTCTTTATTCAAATGAAAATATAAATATCATCACAATGAACATATTGGTATAGATTTACTTACCTGAGAGCTACTAAAACCTTCCTGAAATAATGTCATAATACTATTTTATTACCAGGTGAGGATGGTGGAAATAACATAGACCAGGAAAATAAATCTGTCAGGATCCTGGGATGTTGAGTAATATTGATACTAAATAACTGGTAGCTCAGGTAGAAGAAGGTTAGAAAAATAAAATAAAGGGCAAAAAGAAATTGTGTTAATTTATGTTACTGCTGTAGAGTCATGGAACCATATTTGGTGGCCATCCTCATGGCTTTCTGCAGATTTAAATAGCATTTCCTGAAGAAGGAATTGGGCACAAAATTAAAACGAGTGTCCATATATTCAGATTTATGATAGTGTAAAAAGCCTTAAAAAAGTAATTTCACAAAGCATATAAACAGATAATTTACACAATGATTAGTACTATATAAATGAAATATACAATTTTCCTGTAATATGAAAAATGCTAATTAAAACAATACAGTACAATTTATACACACTCACAAAACATTCAAAATAATACTAAATGCTTGGCCCATCAGCAGTAATTATGACAGGTTGAACACACATGCTTTTACCTATTCTTACCAAGACTTCTGTAAAGATGTTAAAGAAAAAAACAAAAAACAAGGTATAAAACCACAAAATCCAAGAAAAAAGTAGAGATCATGAGTGAGAAAGTAATTTAGTGCATATTTTAGCAAGATAAAAAGCTACTGTAGGAGTGTTACTGATTTAGCTTGCTGGAGAAAATAACAACCCAGCGTTTGTGAAAGAGTTGATATGGAGAGGAGGACCTGTAAGGATCAGGAATGATACTTAGTAACAGTTAATACTCTGAAGGCTATAAAGGAGGTGGGATACTGCGGATGGTCAGAGCATCTATGCCTATAATAGATGACCCTTCTTCTTCATACCCAGAATACCTGCAGATAAGTTTTCTGCTGATAGAGTGAAATTTAGGGAAAAAGAGTGTGATGGGGAATCAGAATAGATTAATAACAGACAGAATAGATAGAATATGGGGGGGGGGAGAAAAGGGAAAAGATGTACATAGTTATAAGTAATAGATAGATACATAGATACCTGTTTCAACTCAGAGAAATAAGTATATAGGGAGATAAGGAGGGAGGTGGGGGGGTGATGTGAGAGAGCAGAAACTTCTCTGTGAATAACAGGCTGAAGAGTAAAGTCTAAAGGTAGTTTAAAGAGAACAGCATAAGGAAATTAACCTGGAATCATTCTGCTAAACTCCAAAAGACATAGCTAACAGTCTTCAAGGAGGTTTCCATTTGGGGGAGGTGAGCTTTCAGGTGGGAAAGGGTAGGGCAGGGGGATTGTTGTTTATTGAAAGGACTTTAAGGAGTAGATATAGAGCAAATTCCAAAGAATGTTATGTGTTACAGTTCAACCATCTCAGTTATTTCCTTCTGGCTATTCTAATAACCCTACCATCTAAAAAAATATTTTAAAGATTCAGTGTTCATAATCCTTTGTTAAATCCTATCTTGTCTGTTGTTACCCTCTCCTCTCACTTAAGTTTCTTGATCTTCAGGGATGTCTAGACAGTGATCATCCTAACCTGTTCATATTGAAAAGGGATGTTGATGTTATGGGGTAGGGGGCTGCATCTAGTTGATGTTTTTGAAGAGGCTGTTGCCTCTAGTTTTGGGGACTTATATGGCATAGGAACACTCTGGAGGATTTAACTTTCTGAAAAATAAATGTAGCAAGTGAAACTTTTATAGGGTCTCAGATAAGGACCTGAATATTCTTTGGGATTTTCAGGACTACTGTTGATTTGGGCTTGGCATACTGTGGCTATTTGGAATATCTAGCTGAAAGTTGTATAAGAGTAATCTCCAGGATAGCCTCTTAACTCTATTTAATATCTCTTAGCCACTGAAACCTTATTTTGTTACCTTTCTTTTCCCCCTTTTGGTCAAGAAGGCACTCAATCCATTGATGCAAGGACCAGGCTCATTCCTGGGAGTTGTGTCCCATGTCCCCAGGGAGACTCACTCCCCTGGAATTCATGTCCCATGGAGGGGGGTAGGATAATGAATTTCTTTGCTGAGTTGGGCTTAGAGAGAGAAAGGACACAGCTGAGCAATGAAGGAGGTTCTCTGGAGGTGCTTCTTAGCATACTTATAGGTAGGCTTAGCCTCCGTTTTATAGAAATAATTTTCACAAGAGCAAGCCTTGAGATCAAGGGCTTAACTATTAAGTGGGGGTTCCTAATTTCACATAGCATATATTCTGTCCAAGATAAACAATTTCTCATATTATCTTCACTTAGTTGTAAAATCATTATCACTCTCAATTTTAAACAACTATCGTAACACAAAACACCCCAAAAGTTCTTATTAGCCCCGAAATTATTTATCCCTAGTATTAGTGTGATACTGGTAAGACATTCCTATTACATGTAGTCTATAATGGGCAGTAGGTAATTTGCCCCATATGCCATTCTGTTGTTAAATCTTGTACCAATGTCACTTTAGAAGTAGTTCATGCAGGCACTTATTTGTATTTGTAGTGCTAATCTGTGGGATACATGCTTTTAAACAACCACTTTCAATCATGTTCACCTTCAATGTGGCACTGAAATTTGTAATCCCATTAATGAACTAGCATCACCCCTGTCCAATCCTATACCTTTAAGTTCACCCTCATTAACATGTCTGTGCATATTAGGTAATCATCCCCCCTTCACTAGCTTCTGTCTATCTCTTGGTCCCTTAATATTCCACATTATAAGACACTGATTTTACATTGTTTGGGGAGTTCATATTTGTGATAACATACAATATCTCTCTTTTTGTGTCTGACTTATTTCACTCAGCATTATGTCTTCAATGTTCATCCATGTTGTCATATGTTTAAGGACCTTGTTCCTTCTTACTGCTACATAGCATTCCATCATATGTATATAACACCTTTTCTTATCCACTCGTCTGTTGTAGGACATGTGGATTATTTCATCTCTTGGCAATTGTGAACAATGCTGCTGTGAACACCTGTGTGCAAATGTCTGTTCGTATCACTGTTCTCAGATCTTCTGAGTATACATCAAGATGTAGAACTTCCAGATTGTAGGGTTACTCAATATATAGTTTTCTGAGGAACTGCCAAACTGTCTTCCACAGTGGATGTACCATTATATATTCTCACCAGCAATGAACAAGATTTCCAATTTCTCCACATCCTCTCCAGCATTTGTAGTTTCTTGTTTGTTTAATGGCAACCATTCCTAAGGATGTGAGATGATATCTCATTGTGGTTTTGATTTGCATTTCCCTGATAGCTAGTGAAGATGAACATTTGTCATGTGTATTATAGCTATTTGCATTTCCTCTCCAGGAAAAGATCTTTTCATACTTTTGCCCATTTAATAAGTGGGCTGTTTGTACTATTGTCATTGAATTATAGGATTTCTTTATATATGCTGGATATCAATATCTTATCAGATAAATGGTTCCCAAATATATTCTCCCATTGAGTTGGTTGCTCTTCACCTTTTTGACAAAGTCCTTTGAGGCACAGAAGCTTTTGATTTTGAGGAGTTCCCATTTATCTATTTTTTTCTTTCATTGCTTGCGCTTTGGGTGTAAGGTCTAAGAAACTATCTCTTATTACTAAGTCTTGAAGATGTTTCCCTATATTATCTTCCAGGAATTTATGGTACTCTCATATATTGAAGTCTTTGATGCACTTAGAATTAATTTTTGCATAGGGTGTGAGGTAGGTAGGTGTCCACTTTCATTCTCTTGGATATGGATATCCAGTTCTCCCAGCCTCTTTGATTTCTTTTAGTAAAGTTTTATAATTTTCTGTGTAGAGGTCTTTTACATCCTTGTTTAAGTTTATTCCTAGGTACTTGATTTTTTTTAGTTGCTATTGTGAATGGAACTTTCTTTTCTTGATTTAGTTAGGTCATTACTAGCATATAGGAACATTACTGACTTACACATTGATCTTGTATCCTGCCACTCTGCTGAATTTATGAACTCAAGTGGCTTTGTCATTGATTTCTCAGGATTTTCCAAATGTAAGATAATATCATCTACAAATAATAATAGTTTTATGTCTTTCTTTTCAATTTGGATGTCTTTTATTTCTTTGTTTCCTTTTCTTTGTCTTAGCAGATTGCTCTGGCTAGCATTTGTAGCACAATGTTGAATAATACTGGTGACAGTGGGCATCCTTGTCACATTCTCAGTCTTATGGGGAAGGCTTTCAGTCTCTCAACATTGAGTATTATGTTGGCTGTGGGTTTTTCATATATGTTCTTTATCATATTGGAAGTTTCCTTCAATTCCTCCTGTTTGGAATGTTTTTAATAAAAAGATGCTGAATTTTGTCAAATGTTTTTTCAGCATCTCTTGAGATGATCATTTGATTTTTCCCTTTTGATTTGTTAATGTGTTGTGTTACATTGATTGATTTTCTTATGTTGAACCACCTTTGCATGCCTGGAATGAACACCACTTGGCCATGGAATATAATTCTTTTAATGTAACTTTGGATTTGATTTGCAAGTATTTTGATGAGAATTTTTGCATCTATATTCATTAGGGAGATTGGTGTGTAGTTATCATTTATTGTAGTATCTTTATCCAGTTTTGGTATTAGAGTGATGGTAGCTTCATCAAATGACTTTTGCAGTGTGCCTTTTTCTGCAATTTTTGAAAGAATCTGAGCAGGGATGGTGTCAGTTCTTTTGGGAATGTTTGGTAAAATTCCCTTATGAAGCCATCTGACCATGGGCCTTAATTTGTAGGAATTTTTTGATGACCCATTGTATCTCTTTACTTGTGATTGTTTTGTTGAGGTCTTCTATTTCTTCTAAGATCAGTCTAGGTCATTCATGTTTTTCCAGGAATTTGTCCATTTCCTCTAAGTTGTGTAGTTTGTTGGTGTACAGTTGTTCATAGTATCCTCTTAGGATTTTTTTTTTTTTGTAATTTCTTTGGGATCCACAGTAATGCCCCCCTCTCAATTACAATTTTCATTATTTGGGTCTTCTCTCTTTTTGACTTTGTCAGTCTTGCTAAGGGTTTGTAAATTTTGTTGATCTTCTCAAAGAATCAACTTTTGGTTTTATTTATTCTATTGTTTTTCTCTTCTCAGATCATTTATTTCTGCTTTAATCTTTGCTATTTCCTTTCTTCTACTTGCTTTAGGGTTAGTTTGCTGATCATTATCTAGCCTCTTCAGTTTCTCAGATAGGTCTTTGGTTTTAGCTCTTTATTCCTTTTTAATATACGCATTTAGAGCTATAAATTTCTCTCTCAGTACCACCTTCACTGCATCCCATAGGTTTTGATATGTGTTGTTCTCATTTTCCTTTGTTTCTAGATATTTACCAATTTCTCTTGCAAATTCTTCTTTGACCTACTGGTTGTTTAGAGTGTGTTATTTAACCTCCATATATTTGTGAAAGTTCTGGTTCTATGGTGGTTATTGATATCTAGTTGCATTATTTTATGGCCAGCAAATGTGCTTTGAATAATTTTAATCTTTTTAAATTTATCAATACTTGTTTTGTGCCCCAGCATATAATCTATCCTGGAGAATGTTCCATGAGTGCTAGAGAAGAATGTATATCCTGATAATTTGGGATTAACAGCCTATATATGTCTATTAAGTCTTATTCATTTATCACATTGTTTAGGTTTTCAATTTCCTTATTGGTCCTCTCTCTGATTGTTCTATCTACAGAAGAGAGTTGTGTATTGAAGTCTCCCACTATTATTGTAGAAATGTCTGTTGCTCCCTTCAGTTTTGCCAATGTTTGTCTCAGGTACTTTGGAGCTCCTTGATTGGGTACATAAACATATATTATTGTTATTTCTTTTTTGTGAATTGTCCCTTTTATTAATACGTAGTGTCTTTCTTTGTCTTTTATGACATCTTTGCATTTAAAGTCTACTTTGTCTGATATTAGTATAGCTACCCCTGCTTTCTTTTGGTTGAAGGTTGCATGGAATATATTTTTTTCCATCCTGTCACTTTCTATCTCTTTGTGTTGTGGGGTCTAAGATGAGTCTCTTGTAAACAGCATATTGATGAACACATTTTAAAACCCATTCACAAGTCTGTATCTTTTAATTGGGGAGTTTAATCCATTCACATTCAAAGTTATTTCTTTGGAGCTTGTTTTTGAACCAGCCATGTTATCCTTTGGTTTTTATCTGTCAAATCTATTTCCCCCACACTCTTTTTTTCCTTTAAGTTACCCTTACTATTACTATTCAGTTCTGTACTTTTCTCCAGACTTCTATCTCCTTTCTTTTTTTTCTCAGCTGGTAGAACTCCCTTTAGTATTTCTTGCAGGGCAGATCTCTTGTTAAGAAATTCTCTCAGAATTGTTGTCTGTGAAAATTTTAAACTCCCTTAATTTTGAAGGAGAGCTTTGCTGGATGAAGAATTATTGGCTGGCAGATTTTCTCTTTCAGAATCTTAAATATATCATACCACTGCCTTCTCTCTTCCATGGTGCCTGCTGTGTAGTCAGTCCTTGGTCTTATGTGGTTTTTCTTGTATGTGGTGAATTTCTTTTTTGTTGCTGCTTTCAGGACTTTCTCTTTCTCTTCAGCATTTGACAATCTGATTAGTATATGTCTCAGAGTGAGTCTATTTGGGATTATTCTATTTGGAGTTCATTGGGCTTATTTGATTTGCGTATTTATGTCATTTAGAAGGGTTGGCAGTTTTCCCCAACTGTATCCTCAAAGACTCGTCCTAGCCCTTACTCTTCTCCTTTTGGGATGCCAATGATTCTTATATTTGTGTGCTTCATGTTCCCCATCATTTCCCTGAGATACATTTCAAAATTTTTGATATTTTTCACCATTTGTTCTTTTATGAGTTCACATTCAATTAATCTGCCATCTAGCTCACTTATTTGTTTTCTGCCTCTTCAAATCTGCCATTGTGTGTCTCTAGTATATTTTTAATTTGATCTATAGTAACTTTTACATCCATAAATCTGCTATTTTTAAATTTACTCTTTCAGATTCTTCTTTACGCTCTTATAGAGTCTTATTGATGTCCTTTAGTCAACTCATTGAAGTTGCTTTGGAAATTTGTATGCACTTATTTGGTTAATTGCTCCAGATTCTGTGTCTCCTTTGGCTTTTTAATTTGGTCATTTGGCTTGTCCATATCTACTTGGGTGCTCTTATGCTTTGTGATTTTCTGTTGGCTTCCTGGCATTTGCTTATCTTGATAGTTATTTGGGGAGATGCAGGATTATTTGAACATTTATTTTTTTGACAGAATCGCAGCTTACTATAGTGCACTTTCTCTGTCTTCCCAGCAGAAGGAGCTCTTGAGCCACTTTGACCCTTAAGCCAGCTTTTCCCCAATTGGGCCTGCTTGCTGAGTGGGGTATCCAATTAGTGCACCAATTCTCTGTATTTGAGGGGTGGGCCCTGTGCATTTCAGAAGGGTGTTCACTTAAGAGCACATTGGGTCTTGTGATTCCTGGGACCTTGAGAGAATCACTCTCAGGCTATGGGCTGCAATCTCACCCTCCAGCTCAGATGCTTCCTGATCCCTGCCCACCATACACCTGCCAGTCTTTAGGGTGGAGGAAGTGCTCCTGATGCTTCTATGAGGTGCCCTCAGCTCTCCCCACCTCTCATCTGTACACTCAGCAGTCTCCCATGCAGGCAGAGTAAACACAAGTCCACTGAATCCCAGGTCTCTCATGGGAGCTCCTGGCTGCCAGGCTGTGGAGTGGAGAGTTATCTCATCAACTAATTACTGAAATAGATGTGCAGGGAATGGAGAGCTGCTTCCTTCCCCTCTCAGCAGCAGGTTCCAGCTGCCAGTTCCCAGAGCCAATCCTGGATGAATATACTATGTCCTTTCACATGTAATTTCTCTGCTTTTTCATCCAAGTCCCCCTATGTGTTATAGAGGTCCCTTTCCAGCTGCTCACACCCTGGAACCACTGTTCTGGGGGCTTTCAGCCCTTTATCTAGTTTATTTCATAGAGGAGAAGTTTGCTCTGCCTCTCCTATTCCACCATCTTCCCAGAAGTAATAATATGCTTTTATTAAAGACAAATACTTTGAAGCATATACTTCCTAGAATTTCCTCAGAATAAATAAAAACCTTTATAACTTTTATATGACTGAATCTCAAAGCTCAGGATTTTGCCTTTTATTAAACATAAGAGTTGACCACTCTAATATGTAAAATATGGTGCAATAAAAATTTGCCTTTGCCTATACAATATATGAAATCTCTAGCAGATCTGACTACAGTAATTCCAGACATGTCCTCCCTTTGTAACTGATCAAGTATTCAAAATTGCACAATCCTTATGAATTGTAAACAGAAGATAATCAGCAGTTTCTTTACAAAGAAGCCAATTTCAAAACTTGAATGATTTAATTTCTTCATGATTTTAGAGCAATGACAATGCCCACAGATATATCAAGCTTCTATCTTAATTGAACAGTGGGGCACTTCACATTACAGGCAACAGTATATTTTTTAATTGCAATTAAATAAGATATAGAGACACTTGGTTTTTATAACTTTGTACAAATAAAAAAACTACAATGATAAAAAATCCAATCATACTATATTTTAGCTAGAAACTTGGAGCAGTAATGCAAATAAAAGTATAGAAATTCTATAAGAAAAATATTTTCAAATCTGAGCAGAATAAGAAATTTTGGGGATAACAATATTTCCTTAAAGCTAATGACCAAATCCTAATACATTAAAAAATAAACCACAACAAAACAATACAAAACAAAGCCCTGTGACTTCTGATTTTAAGTCACAAGGATAAAAAATAAATCACAAATGGCTGTGATTTGCTCCTCTAAAATACTGCCTTTTCTAGTAATCAACTTTAAGAATCTGCCAATTATAAATTTGTGACCACAAATAAATCATTTAATCTGTTTGAGAATAACATGCTGCACAAAATATTATTATAATAAGAAAATTTATGAAAAGTGCTTAACAGAGAATTTGGTACCTATAAACTCTCAAGAAATACTAATTCTTTCCCATTAACTTTAATGAATATTCTTTTTTCCAAATATATTTCCTCAAATATTTGTGATTTTCTTCATGATTTCTCAGAAGTCAAATCTTCTCTCTTCTTTCAAATAACTTAAACCTAGTTTGGAATAAATTAGGCGCTGGAGGATTTAGAATCATCCTAAGGCCACAACTGAATTTAAAAGATAATTTTGTACAATCCTCAATCACAACTGAACTCTGTTATGGAAGTTCTCTGAGGTTAAAGTAAAGTAGAAATAGATATATATGCTTATATAAGTACATAATAGAAATAATATAGAAAGGAAACATTTTGTCAGGAAAAAAGTTTGACAATTTGCTGTAGAAAAACTACTTGTTGAAATACGTAAAATAATCTGTTGTATGAGCTCTTAATTCCTCAAAAGTCATGGTCTAAATATAAGGAATATAACTGCTAATGTGTCTTAAATCCACTATTTTGAGAGTTGAAATTTAAATAATAGGGCTCCTCTATTTAATCATATCACCTATTTCTTTCTTTGCCATTCTTTTTTTGGTACTCTGCTAATCTTCAATTTAGCAAGTACTGAATATTTTCTGACCTATTTTAAGCATTGTAGAGTTTCAGTACTCAATTGCATTCTAAACCCAGACTACCCTGTTTTATTTACATACTTTCAATGTAATAAACAAACCCCACTTTTACTCATGGTTTTCAGGGAAACAATGACTTCTTCAAAGAGTTAAGTTAGAAAATCCAGTTATTTTTAATTGATTCCCTCTGCTCCTTGGACTTAGTCTGAAGAAACTGATAGTCCAAGTGCGTTAATTGAAAGAACATTATTTGCAAAGTCAGGGGACCAGGATTCCTCTTCCAAGTGGGATACTGACTAGTGTTGTGACATTGGAGAAAAATGTATTATCTCTGAGATAAAGTGTTATGATTTATAGAGTAATGGATTCTACTATACTTCTACTAATCCAACGTCCAGTTACAAAAGTTTGCAATTACAGTCTACTTTTTAAGAAATTCTTGCAACCAAATACCTTAAATTGCTGGTGGGAATATAAATTGCTAAAGCCACTTTAGAAATCAATTTGGTATTAACTCATAAAGTTGAAACTGTACATACACTGTGACTCAGCAATTCCATAGCTTAGAGAAATGCTTTTAACTATGAATCATAAGACTTGTGTAAGAATGTTCATAGCAGCAATGTGTTATAGCCTAAAGCTAGAAACAACCCTATGAGAGTAATGCATAAACAATTTGTGTAAAGGACTGAAAGTGAATGAGTCGCAGCTGGAGACATCAAACATGGATTTATCTCTAAAGCATGATATTTAAAGGAAAAAACAAGTCACATATAGCCTGATCAGATTTATGTGATAAGCTATACTAAATACCAAGGAATGATGAACACTAAATTCACAAAAGTGTTTAATGCTGGGGTAGAAGGAAGGAGTATGGATTGGTGAAGTGGGCTCTGAGAACTTCTAAGTTCTGTTTCTTAAACCAGATATCAGATGCAGAGGCCAGTCATTCGTTGCTAGTCTTTAAAATATACCAAAACAGCATTTACTTATACCCTAATGTATGCAATTACATATGTGTAGCTTTTTAAAGTTTTAAAAATAGTATCTCTAAGATGGCTAAATTATTGCTGAGCACAGATGTCTTCTAAAAACATTTGCAGAATTATCTTCATCCCTATAAGCCATGGGGGTTATGTCTCTCCAGTTTTCAGTCTTTTAAGGTAGTGAAATATCCACAAACTTGTTCCAAAACTTTATTTTTGTCTTTGGTTTCAGAGGTGATCCATGTGGCACTAAATCTCTTCACCTGCTTCTAAATCCACGTTCATAATAATTACTCATTCTTGCTTGTTTACCTTAGGTGTTTATCTACCAGTGACAGCAATGGCAGGTAGGGTGATTGAAAATTCACTTAAGCTGTTGAGCTGAGTTCCTTCTCTTGCCCTGGTGTGCTGCAGAAAACAAATCTCTCTCTGCTTGCTCCTATTTCAAAGGGTCGCTAAATTTCTTCTTTTTAATTCTCAATTCATACCCCATGTCACTGAAAAATTTCGGTTCTAGCCCTTAAACAACTTTTATCATTTGGGAGATCATTTTGAAAGTCTTAACTCAGGGAAGGAAAGTGTGGTATGACATGGGAACACAGGTTCAGGGCACAACAGAAACTTTCAGCAAATGATCCCTGTATTACTTGCACAGTATAAAGAGTCTAGAAAGGGCAAATAATTTATTCGTCATTTACAGAGCACAGAGTCTGAAAGAGCAGGGGAAGAGGCTGCATCAATGTCGGTCCCCCAGGGTGGCCAAAACTAGGCTGGGTCAGGGTCATATATGGCGGCTCTGCCTGCTCCACTTTGCAACAGCGAAGAGAGACCAATCTATACTGTCTGAGTGTGGATTTTATCCACCTTGGGGGAAGGGAGCCCTAACACTGAGAATTCCTGTTCTGGTAAGAATCTGGGGCTGTTTGTTCCCAGTTTCCAGGTTTAAGGTCTGGCTGGGCCTTTTCATTAGACTTAACAGCTCCTCCACTGTGGAACAGCACACAATAGAAAAGGAGGTGGGGATAGCAGGAGGCTGGAGGATGGCTGCTTAGTGTGTGCTCCTGACTTCCCTAGGGAAGGAGTTGGGGTTAGCTGAGGTCTGGGTGGTGGCTGCTTAACAGGTGTCTGTGATTCCCCTAACAGAAAGAGCCTGGAAATGCTAGCAGAAGCCTTCAGCCAGAATGGTCTTATGAACACCACTCTTGTTCCATGAACATTCCTTGGGTGAGATGTCACAGATAATCAGTAGCACCTATTCACCTGAGTATAGATCACCATAGGAAGCACACAGCAGAAATATAAGGGTTAGCAATTAATTATGAGTCCAGGAAAAGATATGTGGATAAGAAATCATGTCTCCCAGATACTTTGTCAGGCTTACATTTTCCTAGAATTGTGGCCCTTAATGTCTGAATTTATCTTTCTCTTATACGTAAACAGGAGGTTGCCATCAACAACACCGTCATTAGTGGGAGTTAAAAGGGAAAGTTATTATACGACACACAGAAAATTGTTAGGTAGAAAGTATGAGTTAGATTATATTGTCTGTTTTAATTTCCCAGCTCCTAAAACAAATACGATACAATGGATTGGATTAACAACAGGAATTTATGGACTCACAGTTTCACAGGCTAGAAGGCTTCCTTCCTCCTGGGGTAGTTACCTTCTGGCTGGCTGGCAGTCTTAGTGGTTCTTTGGCTTTTCCATCACATAGCAGTACACATGGCAGCACCTTCTCCTTTCTTTTCTGGGTTCCATTGTGTTCCAGCTCCTGGCTGCTGCTCCCTGTGGCTTTCTCCTTATGGGTCCAATTTCCTTTGCTTAAAAGGACTTTAGCCATTTTGACTGAGGTCCACTGTCATTCAGTTGGGCACACCTTAACTAATAACATCTTTAGAGGTCCTGTTTATAAATGGGCTCACATCCACAGGACCAGGGGTTGGGACCTGAGCGTGCCCTTTGTGGAGGATGTGATTCAATCCCCAACATTGTCAAACCACAATAAAAAGTTTAATTGAAATATTAAGTTTTTGTAAAATGAGATATTTCACATTTCAAGACAGAAAAGTTTTGGTGTTTTATATAATTGGGTCAAAAATAAATATTGTGAAGTATCCTGACTAGTATGTTGTGGGTGGGTGGGCACTTAATTGAGCAACAGCAACACAGTTTACCTTGGGCAAGAGTGAGAGATGTGGCTGGATGAATGGGTCAGAAACGGGCGACTGAAATCAGGGAGAGGTCATGGAGATGGCTTATTTTAGGTAAAAGCAGAAAAAGGGGGACACCTACAGAGAAAGTTCTTCATTCCCAATTTCCCCAATTTATAAAGATTGGTTCCAGTTAGAAAAATCACTCTCCTTGAGAAAGATGACTAAA